>NC_091328.1:26116079-26161079 GCF_038502225.1 Cherax quadricarinatus
TCTTGAGATATATGGTCATTACATTTCTTCATTTAAAATGATTTAAATTTGAGGAATCTGAGCGAAACATCAAGAGACCTTCAAACACGTATTTCAGAACACCAATACGCAAGCAGGATTGACGATACAAGGAATGCCTGTGTACAACATGGCAATTCACACAACCATTTAATTAACTACAGAAACTCAAGACTTAGGGGGATATCAACGTTCTCAGCGCGAACGAAAAATTTTTTCGAAAAAATTCACAAATTGAGTTAATCTTATAGAAAAATAGCTTAACTCTCTGGCAACACAATGGTACCAGAATCATTGTTCTACGACATTCCTACAAGGAATTATGGTCATTTAAATACACCTAGGGTACGTCACCACCCGCGACAGGTGTGCTCACCTGTCGTCAATTTATTTTTTTTTTCCCGTTTTTTTTTCGTGTATTTATTGTATTACTCTTTCTAAAGGCTGCAGTTAGAATGATAACAAATTCTCACTATAGGCAGCACACTCCACCAATATTCAATACACTAAACCTCCTCACCATACAAAACATCCATACTTACTACTGCACCTATTACATACATAGAACACTTAACTCTGATATTAACCCTCCCCTCAAACATCTCCTTGCCAACCTCAACAGAACACATGACCATAACACAAGGCACAGATCACTCTTTGATGTTCCTCGTGTCAAGATAAGATAAGATAAGATTTTGTTCGGATTTTTAACCCCGGAGGGTTAGCCACCCAGGATAACCCAAGAAAGTCAGTGCGTCATCGAGGACTGTCTAACTTATTTCCATTGGGGTCCTTAATCTTGTCCCCCAGGATGCGACCCACACCAGTCGACTAACACCCAGGTACCTATTTGCTGCTAGGTGAACAGGACAATAGGTGTAAGGAAACGTGTCGGAATTTCCACCCGCCGGGAATCGAACCCGGGCCCTCCGTGTGTGAAGCGGGAGCTTTAGCCACCAGGCCACCGGGCCATCTCACACTATGTAAAAACTCAATGCACATAGAAGGCCCTAAAATCTGGAATTCATTACCTGTAAATATAAAAGAAACACTACCTGTTTATAAATTCAAGTCTCTTCTCAAAGATCACTTACTCACCCAAAACCAAATAAATACTGAATAACTGAACCTTATAAATTGTATATCTTAAATGTTTCTCACAATTATATCACATAAATGTTAAACCTAAAACCCAATCTAACTTTATTATTTTTTAAATACACTACCTAACAGAATACTCCATTCTACTGAATGTACAACAATGCATACAACCATATGACCTGTCTTTGTAATACTCACTTGTGCTTTATAGTAACCTGTTTACATTAATGTTTTATCACTGATTTCATCATTGCTTAGTTAATCTTAAGTTAATTTTAAGCCAGCCCGTAATGCTATGCATAGTATAAGTGGCTTTGACATACTGCTCTTACCTGTATTTGTTGTACCTCTGTATGTGTGCTCAAATTTTTAAATAAATAAATAAATAAATAAATAAATAGATAATAATTGACGATTTGGCATCATAATACATTGGGCGGGACTTATACGTAGAATTCCAACCAACCAGGAACCTCCCGACACCATTTTGCTGACGTCATGGAAAATTCCAGTCTCGGGGTGGCCGGGGAATATGGCTAAATATAACGCTATTATAGCTTCTTCGGCTTATTTATCTATCACAATTGATCTAATATGACATAATAAACAATATAAATAACAAAGAAATATGGTAAATACCCCAGAATGAATAATATATGGCATATTCCCAGAGCGCTCCATCGGGAATAATAGATTCCCATTCTCAGAGAAGGGCTTCCATTCTCTTTCTCTCACCTCCAGGGTCCTTATATTAAAGAAAACGAACATGGTTAACTATGATTTACACTCGTAATGCAGTATAAGACTGAGAAAAATGTTATTTTCTCGAAAAAAAAAAAAAAGAAAGGTGGTCCGGCTGTTTCGCGGATTATCTCGGAAGTAAGTTATTCACATATATGAGCAAGTACCTTCGTTAATAATAGCAGGAATGTAATGAAATTCAAAGAGAACATAAAGGAAAGATTGTTTTACAAGCTAGCGGATTGCTTTTTTAGATATTTATTTATTTATTTATTTATTTAAAAATTTGAGCACACATACAGAGGTACAACAAATACAGGTAAGAGCAGTATGTCAAAGCCACTTATACTATGCATAGCATTACGGGCTGGCTTAAAATTAACTTAAGATTAACTAAGCAATGATGAAATCAGTGATAAAACATTAATGTAAACAGGTTACTATAAAGCACAAGTGAGTATTACAAAGACAGGTCATATGGTTGTATGCATTGTTGTACATTCAGTAGAATGGAGTATTCTGTTAGGTAGTGTTTTTAAAAAATAATAAAGTTAGATTGGGTTTTAGGTTTAACATTTATGTGATATAATTGTGAGAAACGTTTAAGATATACAATTTATAAAGTTCAGTTATTCAGTATTTATTTGGTTTTGGGTGAGTAAGTGATCTTTGAGAAGAGACTTGAATTTATAAACAGGTAGTGTTTCTTTTATATTTACAGGTAATGAATTCCAGATTTTAGGGCCTTTTTTTTTTTTTTTTTTTTATATATTTTATTTAAAACCATACATTAAATAAATAAAAGAACATAGTATCAGTTCTTACCCAGAATTATAAATTACATTGTCCAAAATACACAAACATTTAACTTTGTGCTGACACAAACGGTCCCTCATCCCCTATACATTTTTTTTTTTTTTTTTAAAATACAGTATACATTATACGTGTAAGCAAACATGTTACGAAACCAATCAACATGTGACAACAAAATTAAAGTACAACATACGTATACACCATCCCAAAAAGAAAAAGAATCTTCACACAGGTGTACCAACAACATATCCAGAGAATCTACTTCAGCACACTTAAAGATCTTATGCCAAGTTTTATATACAAAACAATTCTTAAAGGTAAAAACCTCACCACATGCCATTAAAACCTATACATCCACCCCCCACCAAAGGTACATTTATAAAGTCGTACATATGTGCTCTGGAAGTAAAAGGTACCCCCCCCTCAAATACCTACAAAACATTGACATACTATAAGAGCGTAGGATACTACTTACTCTAAGTAACAATTATGAAAACTTTGCCTAGCATACAAGGATAATACACACTATATCTCAACACGGGTGCAGTCCACCCAAGACTTCTTCATACACTATATACCCTATACCAGTATTAATACATAATATACACCGCTACTTGAACTCATATGCACACCTGATCCAACAAAGTCATCTGAAATTGCGTATTTACACAAAATCAATATACATTTTTATATTACCTTACATATACTCTTACATGTGACTTTAAACATTAAAATAGCAAAGAGAAAACAACAGCGTGTACTTAAAATATATAACACTACCCTACACATACAGTGTCACACGACATGTACTATATAATCTTAACCAGGCCACTGAAACATTATATGTTAGGCCTTATGTACAAAAATACAATCTCGCATAATATAAAACTGTACCACGTTACTCATTACAGCTATGTAAATTTCGAACCTTCTGATATACAGAAATTCTTACAGAATGCATCCAACAAGAAGGGAAACCCCGGACTTTGTATCACAGCATATTCGATACAGGCATATGGCATACCTTAGTAACACCATTTAGTATGTGCTTTCTATAACATCTTTGAAGGCACTCTCACAATAACGAACAGTCATTCTCACACACATAAAAACTTTAAGATTCTACCTTTTCTTTCACCTTGTATACACACAATGATGTAGTGCTCCAATACATTACGTACATATACTATCCAAAATCTTCACGACATAAAGGGAACACATGTGTAAAAACACCACCCACACCACACTCACTACTCAGGATAAGCATAAATGTATCAGTGCAAATCCAGTCACACACTTTAAAAGCCATCCACACATCTCCGCTCAAGAAACTAGCCCGTCGCTACCCATTTACACTTAAATCCCGTAAATCCTTTAACTTAAAACTCCGTATCCCTCAGTAAACGCTGTCTCCCACCTTCCCCCATAAACATCCCTATTGCGACACTTAGTTCTATAAATGGTGGCCGCTAACACCTTTATTCTTTCATCCACACCCACCTCCCTCATAGCCCAAGACGTATAAATAAAATCAGTGACCACATACGTAACCGCATTCACCACCATCTGACTCATCCCACCTATATCTAAACTTAACACCCTTAACACCTGTAACCCTTCCCCACCCACTAACCTAACTACCCTACCTAACCATACCCTCACAGTTTCTAAATAATTACAAAAATACACCGCATGAAAAATAGTCTCCGAACATCCACACGCTTTGCACTCCCCTCCCTCCCTTAGTCTCCTATTAAATAACACAACACCAGACGGCAAGATTCCATGTAGAAACCTAAACATTACCTCCCTTACTCCTGGTTTAATACGCAATTGCCGTAAACATTTCCAGATATTCCCCCACGCATACATGGGGTATGCCCCCTCAAATGCCGCCACCACAGACCCACCCCCCACCCTCTCTAGAATCCTCAATTTAAGGCGCTTCGGATCCCTCACCGTCATTAAAACCCTCAACATGGCCTCACCAATCATTAAATCCTTACCCCCCCACCATCGTTGCATATCCATACGCAGTTTTTCTAGCCCCCCTTTCCTCACCCCCACCTCCCCCAAATACCCGCATTTTAGATACACACTCATCATACGCTTTTCTAAATGTATAAGCCCCAGCCCCCCGTGGCTAACGGGAAGCGTCACCACCCCTCTACTTAGCCAGTCACAACCCGATCCCCATATAAATCGGAAAATCCCATGCTGCAACCGTTGCACCTCTCGCCGCCTCTTACTATACAACAGCACGTTCGTCACAATGACCCTCTGATGCAACGTTAGCTGCGCCGTCCTCAAACCACCCAATCTTTTCAATACCCCATCCACAGTGCGCATCGAATTTACCTCTTGTGCGACCCTATCATTCTTAGCGTACACTATCCCACAAATCAATAGCTGATCCACCACCCACGCCCTACAGTCCCATCTCTATTTACGTTATTGCCTAGGTCCATATACTTAGACTTTGCCACATTAATTTCCATCCCAGTAGCCTCTCCAAACACATCTACCACCTTTCCAACCTTGTGTAAATCCTTCTCATCCCTCACCAATACAGTTGTATCATCCACATAACCCACAATACCCGGCCGACCCTCTCGTTCATTACTAACCCCTCCACTTGCGATACTCCACCTAACTGCCCTATAAAAGGGATCCTGGAGGCACGCAAACAATATTTGCGATAGAGGGCAACCCTGTCGCAAACCCCTTCCCATCTGAATGTTAACACCTAGCCTTCCATTAACCTGTACTCTCATAGATGCTCCCTGATACAATGTTTTCGCCCAAGATATAATTTCCTTCCCGAATCCCTGCCAACGCATGAACCTCCATAACGCATCCCTCTCCACACTATCGTAAGCAGCTCGCCAATCCAATGCCAACACACCCCCACCCCCCAACTCCCCCCTCTTTTCTATAAAACTTCTAAGAACTCCATGCCCTTCATACATTGTCCTACCCGGTACCCCATATTGTCCTCTGTCAATTACGTTACCTATCACCTTTTTTATTCTATTCCCTAATATTCGTGCAAATAACTTATAATCGCCACACATAAGCGATATTGCTCGGTAATCCTCTACTGTAGTCTGTCCACCTTTCGGAACTAATACCACGACAGCAGTCCTTTGCTGCTCCCCCATTTCCCCATCATCCTTCATTACATTGAATAACCTAACTAAAAATCCTCTCAATACTTCCCAATTCCTAACGTAAAAATCATTAGGCAACCCATCTACACCTGGCGCCTTACCTAAACTTGCACCAGACAAAGCGTGCGAAATCTCACTTTCCGTGATCGGACCTTCTAATGCTACCCTATCCATACCATCAATCTCACATTGCACGAAACCTCCCATTTCCTTTAAAGCCTCATCTCGAATACCTCCGTTTTGTGCATATGACCTAAACCATGCATCTAGATAACCACTCATACCCTCTGTCGTTACTAATACCTGCCCCTCTCTATACCCTCCCATCCCCACATGAACAGTTAATCCCATCATCTCCGTCGCCACTCTTCTCTTACGCTGTTTCCTCAACACGCATGCCGAAGGCCTGTCACCCCATAACACCTCTTCCAGCCCACCCAAAACTCGCGCGCCATCAAATCTTTCATTTTGCAAATCCCTGATACGCTCCTTTAATCCCTCAATATCATCCACCGGATGACTAGCACTCCCACGCTCGTAGCAAGCTCTCAACTGTCCCTCAAGATAAGATTGGTACCCATACTTCAACCTGTTATATTCCCTCCCACTACGAATATAAAATTCCTTAATACGAGATTTCGCCACAGAGTCCCACCAACTAACCAATTCACTATTCCCAGGCGCCTGCGCCACCAACTCCTCCCACAATTGAACAAAAGACTGTTGATACTCTTCTTGTTGCAACAACTTTACATTCAACTTCCAAAACCCCTTACACCTTCTCGGCAACCCCTCCCAACCTATATCCACCAAAATACCCCTGTGATCAGAAAATACTACGTCCATTACCCTCACACTATGTATTACAACTGTCCTGGGAACGTATAATCGATCGAGCCTAGCCGCATACCCACGCTTAATAAATGTGTGCTCCACCACCTCACCTCCCTCAACATCTGTCAATCCTATCCCGGATAACAATTCTCCCAATATCCTCAAACAATGCCCTGCCCCTCTCGGTTCAACATCCTTATTCCTTATCACACAGTTAAAGTCACCTCCTACCACAGCAACCCCCGGCAATCCACGCAAATAATATACCAGAACGTCCCTTACGAATTTATTCTTTATCCTCACATCTCCCTCTGCTGGGCCATACACACACACCAACGTCATCTGTACCTGACCCCATAACCCATCCACACGAATCACCCTCCCCTCTCCCCCCTCACTATGCCTGACAACCAACGGGCTAGTTTCTTTCACCAAAATGGCCACACCTCCTTTCAATCTGACTGCATGCTCAACATACACATTATACCCATCCACCTTCAACTCATAACCCGGTCTATAATTGTGTTCCTGCAAGAACACAACGTCAACGTCATGACGCACCAAATATTCCTTGAACCACTCACACTTTCTCTGAGACCTCAAGCCATTGATGTTCAATGTCAGGCACTTAAAACCGACAAAGGGGGTTTCCCTCTTGACACTACCGACTTATCACCTGATCGTTTCATTGCACCCTTTTCCCTCCCCCCCCCCTTTCTGTCCACCCTTACCCAACCCCTGCCCCTGGGCGCCACTTGAACCTCTCCGCATGGCTTCCGCCCATGTTTTCTTCCCAGGTCTTTGTGCGGGCGTAAGCACGTCGTCGGAATCCGAAAGCACTGCTGCGCGCTTTCGCGTCATACCCTCGACCTGCATCAAGTCATCCAGCTCAGTGCCATGATGAACCTCCACCTCCACAGTTCTCACCAACTGTGCATCCTTACGACACACTTCAGTCTGGGTTGGCGTCACCACGCCCTCCTCAACTGCAGACCCATGATCCAGGTCTGTACCAACATCCGGACAAGGACTCTCATTATCCAAAATGTTCTCAAACGTCGACACTATCGTAGTTTCCGCGTCGCTACCATTCGCTTCCGCGATGACCTCATCAAGCACTTGTACAACGTCCAGGGAAGTGATGTCGTCCCCCCGCGTAGCCCCCGCCATCTCCTTTTCTTCGGCCCTCTCAACCTCCTCACTCCATGTCAAACTCTGCTGAGGCAGAGTCGAAAACAGTTGATCTTGATCCTCTCTCCTTTCCTCCACATCTCGTCGTTGCTGCTGGTCCCTATCACCACGTCTTCTTTCACATTGCGCAGCCAGGTGATCATACGACCCGCACAAACGGCAAGTGCTTCGCTGCCCAGCGTATGTTACAAAAACCTGAGTCCTGAAATCTTCCATCACCACGTACGATGGAATTGGATGTCTGAGCGTCATCTTGACAGAGAATGCACCCTCAGGTATCCCCATATACTGGCTAACTGACCACCTTCCTGCAGTGATCGTATGTATTGTGCCGTATTTACACATAATGAACCGGATGTCACATGCATCCGCCTCGAACGGCACATTCCTGATCTTAACCCATGTGTAATAGCTGGACACATCATGCAGCCGCACCGTCACAGCATGGTTAACTGGTATGGCCACCTCTTGAAACTTATTCACAACTGCCTCATACACAGTCGCCGAACTAAATTTTACAAAAATCCTCTTCGTTCCGTTCAATGCAAGTCCACAAATCTCCTCTTTGGCTATTCCGTAGGTATCTCTGATGATTGCAGGCAAAAGCAACTCCATTGATGGTCCCGTTACAGCTCCACTGGTTAATACAATGCAGACTGTATTTACCCTGCGCCGGCGAGCCTGCGCCATGTTGGTGAAAATAATACTGCCACCAGACAACTCCAGGGGGCAGCAGCAGCGCACGTCCTCTCCACTCAAGGGTTGAGAGACGAATATGCGCTCAAATTTTTAAATAAATTAAAGCACAAGTGAGTATTACAAAGACAGGTCATATGGTTGTATGCATTGTTGTACATTCAGTAGAATGGAGTATTCTGTTAGGTAGTGTTTTTAAAAAATAATAAAGTTAGATTGGGTTTTAGGTTTAACATTTATGTGATATAATTGTGAGAAACGTTTAAGATATACAATTTATAAGGTTCAGTTATTCAGTATTTATTTGGTTTTGGGTGAGTAAGTGATCTTTGAGAAGAGACTTGAATTTATAAACAGGTAGTGTTTCTTTTATATTTACAGGTAATGAATTCCAGATTTTAGGGCCTTTTATGTGCATTGAGTTTTTACATAGTGTGAGATGGACACGAGGAACATCAAAGAGTGATCTGTGCCTTGTGTTATGGTCATGTGTTCTGTTGAGGTTGGCAAGGAGATGTTTGAGGGGAGGGTTAATATCAGAGTTAAGTGTTCTATGTATGTAATAGGTGCAGTAGTAAGTATGGATGTTTTGTATGGTGAGGAGGTTTAGTGTATTGAATATTGGTGGAGTGTGCTGCCTATAGTGAGAATTTGTTATCATTCTAACTGCAGCCTTTTGTTGGGTAATTAGTGGTCTGAGATGGTTACTTGTTGTTGAGCCCCATGCACAAATTCCATAGGTGAGATAGGGGTAAATAAGAGAGTGATATAGGGCCAGGAGGGCTGACTGTGGAGCATAGTACCGTATCTTCGATAGTATGCCTACAGTCTTGGAAATTTTCTTAGAAATTTGTTGTATATGTGTATGAAATTTGAGTCTATTATCAAGGTGGATTCCTAAGAATTTTCCCTCTGTTAGCTTTGTGATAGGTGATCCGTTTATCATTATGTTAAGAGGGACATCTGTAGCTCTGTTACCAAACTGAATGAAGTAGGTTTTGTCAATGTTTAGTGTAAGTTTGTTAGTTCTCATCCAGGTAGATATTTTCTGTAATTCGGTATTTACAGTATTGGCTAGCATGACTGGGCTCGGGTGGGAGAAGACGTATGTAGTGTCATCTGCAAATAGTGTGGGTTTGAGTAATTGCGAAGCATTTGGTAGGTCATTTATGTATAGGTGAAAGAGAAGAGGGCCAAGGACACTTCCCTGTGGGACACCAACTGTAATTGGTTGTGCAGAGGAGTTTGCCTCATTTGCATACACATATTGGCTTCTGTTGCTGAGGTATGACTTGAGGTAGTTGAGGGAGTGCCCTCTTATACCATAGTGTGACAATTTTACGTGGAGCAAGTCATGGTCAACTGTATCAAAAGCTTTACGTAAGTCAATGAAGATCCCCAGTGGGACTTCTTTTTTCTCTATTGCAGTGTATATATGTTCTAGCATGTGTATAATAGCATCATTAGTATTTTTATTAGGCCTGAATCCAAATTGGCAGGGGTTGAGTATGTTTTGGGAGATAAGGTAGGAGTAGATTCGTTTATGAATTAATTTTTCGAAGATTTTTGAGAGAGGGTGTAAGTTGGATATTGGCCTATAGTTATTCAACTCTGTTTGGTCTCCTCCTTTGTGGATCGGGGTGACCCTTGCTATTTTGAGTACTGTAGGGAAGGTGGAGGATTCAATGGATTTGTTAAAGAGTGTTGCAATGATTGGTGATAGCACTTGTGACACTTTTTTGTATATAAAGGGTGGTAAGGTATTTAAATCTCCTGCCTTGTTTTTTAGTGTGTTGATAATAAGGGAGACTTCGTATGGGTTAGTCGGAGCTAGGAACAGTGTGTTCGGGTAGTTGCCGGTGAGGTAGTCATTTGGTGGGGTATCTGAGCTTGGGATTTTATTGGCAAGGTTTTGTCCTATAGTGGAGAAGAAATCATTGAGTCTGTTTGCTGTTTCTGTTGGTGGGAGTTGGGGTTCATCTGATTTTGCTAATTTTATTTCGCTATTTCGTGATATCTTTTTTGTTCCTAGAATTTCTGATAGGGTTTTCCAGGTCTTTTTTATATCACCTCGTAAGTTGTTTAATCTGTTCTCATAATACAATTTTTTTGCCCTTCTTATCAGGCTGGTTAGGATTGACGAGTAACGTTTTGTTTGGTCTCTGGTTATGTGACCCATTCTGTACTGTTTTTCATATTGGTGTTTTGTATTTATGGATTTGAGAATGCTGGGTGTTAGCCAGGGACTGTTCAGTCTCTTAGCTGTCATCTGTTTAGTTTTTTTAGGGCAGTGCTTGTTATAGAGGTATTGGGTCTTTTTTTTAGAAAATTATTAATACATTCGTCAATATCTGTATAGATTTCTAGCTCAGTGTGCCAGTCAATGTTTGCTACTGCTGTTGTGAAGTTATTAATGGCTGCCTCATTGTGAAGTCTGAAGGTGATTTTTGATTTATGTGAGGGCAAAAGTCAGATATTTGGCTGAAAGTCAAAAACCATACAAAATTTATTTTTTTTAAGAATGAAGAAAGGATAAATTACAGAACATCTAACCGCTAGAGATACAGTTTAGCATTGTTTTATGCGTAGGTAATGCCAAAACAACTTCTCCAAGTCCCATGTCGAAGTTACTCTTCAATATGTATGATTATTAGTAAATAATTTTTTTCTCAGTTGTTTTTTGAGCTATCTTATTGAAACTTGGTCACATTACTATTGAAAGGTGCTTCTTTACGTACAAAAAAAAAATGAAAGAAATCGAACGAAAAATAAAAAAGTTCATGTGTTGACCTTGATATCCCCCTTATCGCCACAGAAGACGATACTCAATACCGAAGAATCCTGGAATCATCGCTT
The DNA here is from genome assembly GCF_038502225.1 of Cherax quadricarinatus. Taxonomy (NCBI): domain Eukaryota; kingdom Metazoa; phylum Arthropoda; class Malacostraca; order Decapoda; family Parastacidae; genus Cherax; species Cherax quadricarinatus. The sequence continues at coordinate 26,127,500 of NC_091328.1, forward strand.
ATCTCTATAACCAACAATTTCAACCAGAACAATGGCTTCTATAACATAGCTGAACCACTTGCCAAGAAACTTCTTCATCGCTATCCCACATAAGAACATAGAACACTGCAGAAGGTCTACTCACAACTTGTCCAATACCCCTGCCAAGCTACCCAATACTCTATAACCCCACTCGGTACATCATCAGATGCAGCACTCTCCACCTGACCTCAACATTCTGAACCTGACTATAAATACTCCCGTAATTTCCACCCCAGGTAGATCTGTTTGTGACTTGAAAAATCCCACTGTGTGTTTATGTTTCCATTGATGAATCTATTGGCCTTATTGCGGACATTTAGACGCTGGAAATACAAGTCTAGAAATACGTATGAGAAACACACTTGAAGCCTTATTTATTACTATGCTATCCCAGGTGTTTCTACTTGCAGGTGAAATCTCTGCACCTGCAGAGATTTAACCTGACTCTGTCCCAATACATAACCTTGATTATTATTATTATTACAATCAAGGGGGAAGCGCTAAACCCGGAGGATTATACAGCGCCTGGGGGGGGATGTGGAAGGCATTCAGGCTTAATTTGGGGAACTGGAGCACAGATCCAATTCCCTAAATCAAGAGCCCCTCACCAACATCAAGGAACCTTCCTTGAGGGGACATAACCTTGATAAAACATGCGTTATAACCATATTAGATGTGCCTGTGATGGCTTACTCAGCCCTGTAACAACTTTAGTAAGTATTACCAAGGCTGGCTCCTCCTCAGGAAAATTAATGAATAGAAAAAGAATAATAACAGTCAAATATAAACACTTTATTATTTAGAAATGAAAATATAAAAAACAATAAATATGAATTTTTGTCCTACATGAAAGAAAAATGAAAAATATGAATAATCTGAATTCAACGCTAATATATACAGTTAGACTGGGGTGTCCGATGTTGTTGACACCGCATGTTGTAGAAATTGTAGCCGTTGCTGATGATGGAGGGGGAGTCAGAGATGTTGAGTGACAACCCAACAACTAGTTCTTCACAGTCTCTAGCCTTGAATAGTCCGTCAAGATGATAGGAACGCAGGACTTTCACCACTGCAAAGATGAGAGGTAGTTGCCTGGGGTTGATTACACTTAGGTATGCAGATAAAATGGTGATGTCTCAGAACTTAGGTAAAGTTCGTCTCTTTCAACACTGTTTCTTTAGTTGCCAGATGACCCGAGCTGACATTCCAAGCTAGAAAGAGACGAAGGTTACCTACTGCTTAAGAAATCACTCTCCATGATAAGTATAATATTTAAAAGAAATGGTGATTAGATTATCTAAAAGCATAACATGGAAATCAAGGCTGAAAGGACTAAGCTTATTATTGGTCAAAAGTGAAGCTTTCAACCAATATATCTACTAGAATAGGAGCAGAGGCTTTTACTTACAGTTGTGTTGGGAGCTGTGAGTCAAGTGATTACTGTTTGGTCCAATCCCCACACGTCACCTTTCCGGGAGGGGAAAAGGGGGGGGGGGATAGCAGGAGCTAGACTGACCCTACCTTAGCAAGCTGTTGGGCAATCAAACTATCGTCACCCATATATTCGCTCGCTACTCATATCTGTTGAACTTTTCCCTCACACTCCCCAATACTTATAGTCAAGGAGGATAAGAAGAATAGGCGAGGAAAAAGTTCTAACATGTGGAAGTCGCGTAAGGCAACAAATTTTCTACTGACTGTCACGACTTAACCAGTCAGAGAAATAATTGGATGAACCATTGATATACACAATATGGAACTTAAAAGCTTGGAGTGCCAAAGTCCACCTCAAGAGGCGACTGTTGGTTCCCTTAAAAGTTTCTAGGTATATCAAAGGTTTGTGATCCGTCTCTGAAATAAATTCTTTTCCCAGTAAATAAAATTTAAGTTTGGAGATACCCCACACAAGGGCCAAACATTCCTTTTCTATGGTGGAGTATCTCGTTTCTGCAGGAAGAAGTTTCCGGCTTAGGAAGCATACAGGGAAGGGTGTACCATCATGGTACTGTAGTAACACTGCACCTAAGCCGGTATTGGAGGCATCAGTTCTTAAACAGAACGGTTTAGTAATATCTGGAATCTTGAGTATAGGGTCTTTTGAGAAGATTTTTTAATCTCATTAAACTTTTCTTGAGCTACGTCAGAAAGTTCAAGAGGTTCCTTTAGAAACTTTTTAAGGTAATCGGATAAGATGCCTGTAAGATCGGTAATGTTGGGGATAAACTGTGCATAAAAATTTACAGAACCAAGAAAGCTACACATGAGCTTCTTGGTTTTTGGGGAATTTAAACTCTAATAAAGCTTTGATCTTACTGAGGAGAGGCTGCAAAGAATTATTTGAAAGAATCAGCCCGAGATACCTAATTTTGTTATACCCAAGGAAGCATTTCTTCGGCTTGGCAGTGAGGCCATGTGAGCGTAACCTACGTAAAACTGATGCTAATGTTTGGATATGCTTGCCCCACGTGGACGTCATTACGTAAATGTTGCCAAAATAAACTGAAACATTTGGCATATTACCCAAGACCTTTCTCATCAGTCTCACGTAGGTAGCACAGGCAGTTTCCAAACCGAAGGGCATAGTTCTATATTGCATCAGTCCTTGGTGTGTAGGAAAAGTGGTGCACTGCTTAGAAGAAGGATCTAACATTACTTGATGACATGCTTGTGCAATATCAATTTCTGAAAAGAAAGAAGAGTCAAAAAATTTATGTAGATCGCTATCTATTAAGGGCATAGGCTCAGCATCCCACCGAGTTATAGCATTAAGTCCTCTGAAGTCAATAGCAAGTCTATATGAATTATCCTCATTCTTAACCATGACTACTGGTGAGCAATATGCAGATACTGAAGGTTCAATGATCTTTAGTTTTAATAATCTATCTACCTCTCGGTCAAATGCATCCCTAAGGCGAACTGGAACTGGGTATAATTTCCGTTTGATAGGACTGTCCGTGACTAAGTCAATCTTATGGACTACTGTGGAGGTGACCTGGAATATCCGTAAAAATATCTGAGAATTTGCTCACACATTGAAGTAGTTCATGTTTCTTATGGTCATCCAAAGACTCATTGATTTTAATGTTTGTTGTACCTGAGTGGTCAAGAGTCACCAAGTCATGTAGTTCTCTGTCATAGTCTATGTCAGAGGTGTTAATTACGCACACCTTACACTCCTCAGTTGTCTTATCAAGTTTGTGTGGAAAAACTAAATCAAAGTTATTCAGGCAGTTAACCGAATTTCTTCGGTAATACTACTTAAGAATGTTGATATGATAAAGCTTAGGTTTCCCCTTGACTTCTATGAGGTAATCAACCTTCCCACAAATTTTCAAAACCTTATACGGACCTTTCCATGCTATTAATAATTTATTTGACTTTATTGGTAAAAGTACCAGAACTTCATCCCCTACTTTAAAACTTCTCCTCTGACTTTTAGTATCAAAATAGGTTTTGTACTGGTCCATTGATAAGCTTATGTTTTTCGAAACTATGTCAGAGGTCTCCTCAAGTTTGGATCTAAGGTCAAGGAGAAACTGGTAAGAAGACTGAACCTTATCATTTACCTCCTCATTAGTCCATAAGTCATGAAGGATGGACAATGGACCTCTGACCTGTCTACCATAGAGAAGTTCAAAAGGTGAAAACCCCAAAGAGTCACTGGGAACTTCCCTCATGGCAAACAAAGCACAGGGTAGGTAACGATGCCACTCCTTAGGTTTAAGGGAGCAAAGTTTCCTTAAAATGGATCTGAGAATTGAATGCTGGTGCTCAATCCTCCCATTACAGCAGGGACGAAATGGTGTTGTGAAGAGAGGCTTCACTCCCAGAAGCTGGTAGAGATGTTGCATTAAGTCAGATGTGAATTGTGTCCCACGGTCAGACAAAATCTTTAGGGATGCCAACTCTGGAGAAGATGGACAAAAGGGCTTCAGCCACCTCTGTAGTAGTTATGGTCTTCAAGGGTACGGCTTCAGGGAAACTCGAAGCATAATGAACTAATGTTAAAATATATCTATGTCCCCCAGATGAAAGTGGTGATAGAGGACCAACGATGCCAATAGCTACTCTTTCAAACGGTACCGTAAAGATTGGCATTTTGACCATAGGTACTCGCCGGGTACCTCGGAAGGATGACAGTTGGCAAAATTTACACGATCTACAATATGTAGTGATATCTGAGGACATTTTGGGCCAAAAATAGGCTTCCCTAATTTTATTCAAGGTTTTACGATGCGAGAAATGTCCGGCCACTGGCAGGTCATGAGTCACTTTAAGAACAGACTCTCTGCATTGACTTGGAATAACTAAGATGGAATAGTCTATCTCATCTGAATTTAATTTGAATACTGATTTATACAAAATACCTCTTATATTATTATTATATTATTAACGCACTGGCCGATTCCCACCAAGGCAGGGTGGCCCGAAAAAGAAAAACTTTCACCATCATTCACTCCATCACTGTCTTGCCAGAAGGGTGCTTTACACTACAGTTTTTAAACTGCAACATTAACACCCCTCCTTCAGAGTGCAGACACTGTACTTCCCATCTCCAGGACTCAAGTCCGGCCTGCCGGTTTCCCTGAATCCCTTCATAAATGTTACTTTGCTCACACTCAAATGGCACGTCAAGTATTAAAAACCATTTGTCTCCATTCATTCCTATCAAACACGCTAACGCATTCCCACTGGAAGTCCAAGCCCCTCACACACAAAACCTCCTTTACCCCCTCCCTCCAACCTTTCCTAGGCCGACCCCTACCCTGCCTTCCTTCCACTACAGACTGATACACTCTTGAAGTCACTCTGTCTCGCTCCATTCTCTCTACATGTCCGAACCACCTCAACAACCCTTCCTCAGCCCTCTGGACAACAGTTTTGGTAATCCCGCACCTCCTCCTAACTTCCAAACTACGAATTCTCTGCATTATATTCACACCACACATTGCCCTCAGACATGACATCTCCACTGCCTCCAGCCTTCTCCTAGCTGCAACATTAATCACCCATGCTTCACACCCATATAAGAGCATTGGTAAAACTGTACTCTCATACATTCCCCTCTTTGCCTCCAAGGGCAAGGTTCTTTGTCTCCACAGACTCCTAAGTGCACCGCTCACCCCTTTCCCCTCATCAATTCTATGATTCACCTCATCTTTCATAGACCCATCCGCTGACACGTCCACTCCCAAATATCTGAATACATTCACCTCCTCCCTACTCTCTCCCTCCAATCTGATATCCAATCTTTCATCGCCTAATCTTTTTGTTATCCTCATAACCTTACTCTTTCCTGTATCCACTTTTAATTTTCTTCTTTTGCATACCCTACCAAATTCATCCACCAACCTTTGCAACTTCTCTTCAGAATCTCCCAAGAGCACAGTGTCATCAGCAAAGAGCAACTGTGACAACTCCCACTTTATGTGTGATTCTTTATGTTTTAACTCCACGCCTTTTGCCAAGACCCTCGCATTTACTTCTCTTACAACCCCATCTATAAATATATTAAACAACAACGGTGACATCACACATCCTTGTCTAAGGCCTACTTTTACTGGGAAATAATCTCCCTCTTTTCTACATAATCTAACTTGAGCCTCATTATCCTCGTAAAAACTCTTCACTGCTTTCAGTAACCTACCTCCTACACTATACACCTGCAACATCTGCCACATTGCCCCCCTATCCACCCTGTCATACGCTTTTTCCAAATCCATAAATGCCACAAAAACCTCTTCAGCCTTATCTAAATACTGTTCACTTATATGTTTCACTGTAAACACCTGGTCCACACACCGCCTACCTTTCCCAAAGCCTCCTTGTTCATCTGTTATCCTATTCTCCGTCTTACTCTTAATTCTTTCAATAACAACTCTACCATACACTTTACCAGGTATACTCAACAGACTTATCCCCAATAATTTTTGCACTCTCTTTTGTCCCCTTTGCCTTTATACAAAGGAACTATGCATATTCTCTGCCAATCCCTAGGTACCTTACCCTCTTCCATACATTTATTAAATAATTACACCAACCACTCCAAAACTATATCCCCACCTGCTTTTAGTATTTCTATCTTTATCCAATCAATCCCGGCTGCCTTACCCCCTTTCATTTTACCTAATGCCTCACGAACTTCCCCCACACTCACAACTGGCTCTTCCTCACTCCTGCAAGATGTTATTCCTCCTTGCCCTATACACGAAATCACAGCTTCCCTATCTTCATAACATTTAACAATTCCTCAAAATATTCCTTCCATCTTCCCAATACCTCTAACTCTCCATTTAATAACTCTCCTCTCCTATTTTTAACTGACAAATCCATTTGTTCTCTAGGCTTCCTTAACTTGTTAATCTCACTCCAAAACTTTTTCTTATTTTCAACAAAATTTGTTGATAACATCTCACCAACTCTCTCATTTGCTCTCTTTTTACATTGCTTCACCACTTTCTTAACCTCTCTCTTTTTCTCCATATACTCTTCCCTCCTTGCATCACTTCTACTTTGTAAAAACTTTTCATATGCTAACTTTTTCTCCCTTACTACTCTCTTTATATTATCATTCCACCAATCGCTCCTCTTCCCTCCCGCACCCACTTTCCTGTAACCACAAACTTCTGCTGAACACTCTAACACTACATTTTTAAACCTACCCCATACCTCTTCGACCCCATTGCCTATGCTCTCATTAGCCCATCTATCCTCCAATAGCTGTTTATATCTTACCTTAACTGCCTCCTCTTTTAGTTTATAAACCTTCACCTCTCTCTTCCCTGATGCTTCTATTCTCCTTGTATCCCATCTACCTTTTACTCTCAGTGTAGCTACAACTAAAAAGTGATCTGATATATCTGTGGCCCCCTTAAAAATAACTATGGGCACCTTACTGACAATGAGAATGAAATGTGCTTGATTTTAAATAATTATTTTCTCTCAGTTTTTACACAGGAAGACACTAACAATATTCCAGTAATTAATTTTTACAGTGGGCTAGAAGAAGATAAATTATGTAACATCACAGTCACTAGTGAGATGGTTGTGAGGCATATAGACAGACTGAAGCAAAATAAGTCGCCGGGTCCTGATGAGGTTTTTTCAAGGGTTCTTAAGGAATGCAAAATGGAACTCTGTGAACCATTAACTAATATTTTTAATTTATCTCTTCAAACAGGTGTAGTGTCTGATATGTGGAAGATGGCTAATGTAACTCCTATTTTTAAAACAGGGGACAAGTCGTTACCGTCAAATTACCGCCCAATAAGCCTGACCTCAATTGTAGGCAAATTACTAGAGTCAATTATAGCTGAGATTATAAGAAGCCATCTCGATAAGCATAGCTTGATTAATGATACTCAGCATGGATTCACAAGAGGCCGGTCTTGTCTAACTAATTTATTAACTTTCTTCAGTAAAGCTTTTGAGGCTGTTGACCACAATAAAGAATTTGATATTATTTACTTAGATTTTAGTAAGGCTTTTGATAGAGTTCCGCACCATAGACTGTTAAAGAAAGTGGCAGCTCATGGCATTGGGGGAAAAGTGCTCTCGTGGATCGAGTCATGGCTCACTGACAGGAAGCAGAGAGTGTCCATAAATGGGGTTAAATCCGAGTGGGGATCTGTAACAAGTGGCGTTCCACAGGGATCAGTCTTGGGCCCGTTGTTGTTTATAATATATATCAATGATCTTGATGAGGGAATTACTAGTGATATGAGCAAATTCGCCGATGACACAAAGATAGGTAGGATAATTGATTCAAACGTAGATGTTAGGGAACTTCAGGAGGATTTAAACAAACTCTATTCTTGGTCAGAAAAGTGGCAGATGCAGTTCAATGTAGATAAGTGCAAGGTTCTGAAGCTTGGGAGTGCCCATAACCCTAATACTTATAAATTAAATGATGTAGAACTTAGCCATACAGATTGCGAAAAGGACTTGGGGGTTATGGTGAGCAGCAACCTTAAACCAAGACAGCAATGCCTAAGCGTACGTAATAAGGCAAATAGATTACTGGGATTTATATCAAGAAGTGTAAGCAACAGAAGTCCAGAGGTCATACTGCAGCTTTATACATCATTAGTAAGGCCTCACCTTGATTATGCAGCTCAGTTCTGGTCTCCGTATTACAAAATGGACATAAATTCGTTAGAAAACATTCAGCGTAGGATGACTAAATTAATACATAGCATCAGAAATCTTCCTTATGAAGAAAGATTGAAGACTCTTAAGTTACATTCACTTGTTAGACGAAGAATGAGGGGAGACCTGATCGAAGTGTATAAGTGGAAGATAGGTATTAATAAAGGGGATATTAATAAGGTCTTGAGGATGTCTCTCCAAGAGAGAACCCGCAGTAATGGATTTAAATTAGATAAGTTTAGATTTAGAAAGGACATAGGAAAGTATTGGTTTGGAAATAGGGTAGTTGATGAGTGGAACAGTCTACCTAGTTGGGTTATTGAGGCTAGGACTTTGGGTAGTTTCAAATCTAGGTTGGATAAGTACATGAGTGGGAAGGGTTGGATTTGAGTGGGACTTTCACATCAGAGCTTATTTCTTGGGTAGCATTGAAAATTGGGTTGGGTAAATGTTTTGTTAGTGGGATGAATTGTAAAGGACCTGCCTAGTATGGGCCAGCAGGCCTCCTGCAGTGTTCCTCCTTTCTTATGTTCTTATGTTCTTATGTTCTTATGTACATCCTGAAGTCTACTCAACAGTCTTTTATCTACCAATACATAATCCAACAAACTATTGTATTTTGCCCTACATCATATCTTGTATACTTATCCTCTTTTTCTTAAAATATGTATTACCTATAACTAAACCCCTTTCTATACAAAGTTCAATCAAAGGGCTCCCATTATCATTTACATCTGGCACCCCAAACACCTACCACACGCTCTCTAAAAGTTTCTCCTACTTTAGCATTCAGGTCCCCTACCACAATTACTCTCTCACTTCGTTCAAAGGTTCCTATACATTCACTTAACATCTCCCAAAATCTCTCTCTCTCTCCTCTACATTCCTCTCTTCTCCAGGTGCATACAATCTTATTATGACCCACTTTTTGCATCCAACCTTTACATTAATCCACATAATCCTTGAATTTGCACATTCATATTCTCTTTTCTCCTTCCATAACTGATCCTTCAGCATTACTGCTACCCCTTCCTTAGCTCTAACTCTCTCAGATACTCCTGATTTAATCCCATTTATTTCCCCCAACCGAAACTCCCCTACCCCCTTCAGCTTTGTTTCGCTTAGAGCCAGGACATCCAACTTCTTTTCATTCATAACATCAGCAATCATCTGTTTCTTGTCATCCACACTACATCCACGCACATTCAAGCATCCCAGTTTTATCAAGTTTTTCTTCTTCTCTTTTTTAGTAAATGTCTACAGGAGAAGGGGCTACTAGCCCATCGCTCCCGGCATTTTAGTCGCCTTATATTTGGATAACTTGATTTTGTCTAGCTTCATTATGGCAATTCTGAAGAGAAGGCCAATTACATTGTAAATTGACAAAGGAGTCCTTCGATAAATCTAAAGGCTTAAAGTCAGGGAAAATCAAAGGATGGACAGTGGGAGAAGCCTGGGCTTTGGTTTGAGCCCTAGTCAAGACATTTATAGTATCGGAGGCGATATCCTCGCTTTCATCTAACAAGTGAACCGGTGATCCTACTACCTCGCTTTCGAGAGTAGTATCACTGGTTTCTAACCCCACATAAATATCTCGAGACATTGCCTCACTTGAACTGTCGAAGGGCTTTTCTGATTTTACAGGAAGAGGAGCTGAAAAACTGATGTCCATCTTTGGTGATGAAAGGTCAACCTCAGAAGGAAAAATGGCACCTTTGACATTACCTATTAGTACGGAGCAAGAGGTGATGGGAGCTAGTATGGCTTCAGACCAACCTGTGAACCATTTAGACCTAATGTAACAACGGATGGTAGGAAAAGTGTCCGTACCTCCCAAGTAGTCTGAAAGTATAGCAGAGGAATGAGTTTCTTTAAGGTTAGGGAACAGCTTATCAGAAATGACTATACATGTGCATCCAGTGTCTCGTAAAATGGTAGATACATTAAGTCCATTAACTGTTCCTGAACAGAAGGGTGCCTGATCATTGCAGTCCTTGAAACATCTTCCAACTTTTTGCACTTTCTTAGGACAATCGGGACGTTTATGTCCCTTAATACCACATAAATGACAAACCGGAATAAAAGAAGTCAGTTTACTTTCTACTAGAGGCTTTGATTTCTTAAGATCTGGTAAACCCTTGCCCTTAGGGTTCGATCCCTTTAGGTCTTTATAGGAATTGTGAGCCTCAGCAAACAAGTCAGCGGTCTCAGCAACTTCCTCAGCTTTAATCAGGTTACGTTCTCTAATGAATGTTCTTATCTGGTGGGGAAGAGCTGTCAGGAACTGGCCAGCAACCATGAAGTCTCTAAGAGATTCATAACTGGGATCAATTCCTTAACTCTCTATCCAAAAATCGAATAACTGTTGAAAGTTTTGGCCATGCTGTAAGGTGGCATACCTGAAATCTTTCCTATAAGAATTTTTTGTCTTTTGGTATGCTTTAAGGATTGCCTTCTTAAGTAGGTTATAATTACATATATCCTGAGACAAAGTTGCATAGATATTCAAAGCTGACACCTGGCAGCCCAAGTGTCAGCTGGCCATTTACAGAGGGTAGCGGTATTTTCAAACCTAATTATGTATGAAGTAATGTCTTCTCCCTCTGTGAATGGAGGTAAATTAGGTGTTGGAATATGTGCACTAGCTGTATGATGTTCAATTACTCCTTCCTCTAATTGCTGTTGTGTAAAAGTTAACTTTTTATTTACTAATTCAAGGCGAGATTTCTCTACCTTGCTATCTTTTTCTCTTTCTCTTAACTCATGTTCTCTAGCTCTTCCCTCACGTTCTCTAGCTCTTTCCTCAACTTCTCTATCTTTTGCTCTTTCTTCAAGTTCTCTTAATTTTATTTGTTTCTCACGTATTTTAGCTCTCTCCTCACGATCAACTCTATCACGCTCCCTTTTCTCCTCTCTTTCTCTTTCTAACTGTCTTTCTTGATTTTCTCTTTCAATTCGATCTCTCTCCTTTTTCTCCTCTCTCTCAATTCTCTCTCTCTCTCTCCTTTTTCTCCTCTCTCTCAAGGTTCTCTTTCTCCTTTCTTTCTCTTTCATGGATCTTGGAGCTAATGAAAGCTTCTAAATTTTTTCCCGTTATTCCTAACTTACTGCCAGTGTTCATCCAAAACTGGTATTCCTCCATACTTGCAAGAATAACTTAAACTACCAGGGGAAAATGAAACGGATTTATCAAACAAAATGGAGGGTTCAATTCCTGCTCTGCTCAAACTGTAAATAAATCGGAGGGTTCGATCCCTGCTTCGATTAAACAGTATGTGTGAATGAAAAAGGAGGGTTCAATGCTGGCTCCGACCAAACAGTAAGTTGAATGGGGTCCCTTGACCAACCAATCTTCTCACCAACAAATCAAGAGTGTCCTACAACAGTTCCCTTGATATAATGAACAGAGCTCAATGAAACAACTTGTCACTGGAAAATCTCGGGTCCCTAGAGTCTATTCCTCCAAATTGTTTCAAGATCACGTAAACAAAGAAGACAGAATTAACTAGTATATCCTGCCTTGACTTGATTTACAATAAATTGAGACTATAACAATCACCAAATCTTTTAAATACCTGTACTGTAGTCCTACCATAGAGAATGATTACTCATGGCTGGTGGTAATCGGCTGTGATATGCGGCGTTGAAGTTCCAATGGTAGATTCGAGATGGAGTCGAATCTTGATTGAGTCGAGTTGATCCTGGCAAAAAGTGCCACTTGTGATGGCTTACTCAGCCCTGTAACAACTTTAGTAAGTATTACCAAGGCTGGCTCCTCCTCAGGAAAATTAATGAATAGAAAAAGAATAATAACAGTCAAATATAAACACTTTATTATTTAGAAATGAAAATATAAAAAAAAATAAATATGATTTTTTTTCCTACTTGAAAGAAAAATGAAAAATGAAATATAAAAATAATATCTGAATTCAACGCTAATATATACAGTTAGACTGGGGTGTCCGATGTTGTTGAAACCGCGTGTTGTAGAAATTGTAGCCGTTGCTGATGATGGAGGGGGAGTCACAGATGTTGAGTGACAACCCAACGACTAGTTCTTCACAGTCTCTAGCCTTGAATAGTCCGTCAAGATGATAGGAACTCAGGTCTTTCACCACTGCAAAGATGAGAGGTAGTTGCCTAGGGTTGATTAAACTTAGGTATGCAGATATAATGGTGATGTCTCAGAACTTAGGTAAAGTTCGTCTCTTTTAACACTGTTTCTTTAGTTGCCAGATGACCCGAGCTGACATTCCAAGCTAGAAAGAGACAAAGGTTACCTACTGCTTAAGAAATCACTCTCCATGATAAGTACAATATTTAAAAGAAATGGTGATTCTCTAAAAGCATAACATGGAAATCAAGGCAGAAAGGACTAAGCTTATTATTGGTCAAAAGTGAAGCTTTCAACCAATATATCCACTAGAATAGGAGCAGAGGCTTTTACTTACAGTTGTGCTGGTAGCTGTGAGTAAAGTGATTACTATTTGCTCCCAGCCCCACACGTCACCTTTCCGGGTGGGGAAAAGGATGGGGATAGCGGGAGCTATCTTAACAAGCTGCCGGGCAATAAAACTATCGTCACCCATATACTCGCTCGCTACTCCAATCTGTTGCTGTATAGCCCTTGTGGCTTAGCGCTTCTTTTTGATTATAATAATAATAATACTCCAATCTGTTGAACTTTTCCCTCACAGTGCCAAGGGGTCACATCACACTCTAACCACCACCGATGCACAATAAAGTCAGGCTCTACACAGTATGCTGATACAGAAACAGCAAAAACACATCATGACACTCACGGTTACTTATAATATCTCAGAGTCAAATGTCACTCACATTATCTTATTCACATAACTAATCAGAATATTTCACTCGCATACACTCATAATATCTCCGATTTAGAGTATTACATTCGCTTATACGTCACATTTCCTCACACTATTTCACTCACAATATGAATACCAAGACACATCTCCAACTACAAAACAGAAAATAATTCTGGAGATGGTGGAAGACATAAATTAGTAGAAGTCTAAAGAGATCAGTCACTAAGCCTTGATGAATTTGATGTAGACTGTGGAAGACGTGAACAAATAATTTGAGGTGATCAGTCCCAGGCCTTGAAATGAGGTTTCCAGTTTAAGAATCTTTATGACTCTGAGGAAGAAGTTAGAGACTTCCATGCTGGTGATAAGAGAGGTAAAGTAGATTAGAGATAGCATCACAGGTAGGCGGAGCTGACTAGCCAAAGTAAGTCATGCCAATAAGTTAAACAAGTGTCTGACTAAAATGAATTCTCAGTATCAAGATCCTAAGTGACTATTATATACACTCACAATATCTCTCCAACACTTAAAATATCTGGAACTCACCATATGTCGACCATCTTCGTTCTGTCCAAGTAGCTGTAAATACGTAAGTACACTCATAATAAATAAAAATACAAAATTCAAAATAAAAACGCTGCTTAAGTTTCTTCCATAAAATGTCATTACCAGTACTCATAACAGAAAGATAATACACACTAATCTCATCACCCGCAGCCTGTATTCCGACATAATAATCCAGCCAGTTAATAAATATTCACATTTTGGTGATGGTGGAGGGGGGGGGGGCAGGAGGGAGGAGTACACCATTATTGCAGGTTAATATAACACGTGAATGAAAATAATGGCAATGGCATAATAAAGAGTTATAACACCATGAGTTAGTTATGACTATAATGTGCCAGTTACTGTCATTAAGCGGGATGTCTGTAATGTGTCGTTTAGGTACACTGAGTAATATGATAAGCGAGTTATAAATGTAATCGTGTGAATTATTCAACCTGTTGCAGTTTGATGTTAAAAATATGTTTTATGTTACTACTGTATTGGATGAATACTAATATTATAATTTGTATGAATAAAATATATATATAGGAAAGTACCGCTTCTATTGTTGGTTAAAGACCTAAGACTCGAAGAAAATAAAAAATAAAATTAAAGAAAAATCTTTTTATCTCTCTCTCTCTCTCTCTCTCTCTCTCTCTCTCTCTCTCTCTCTCTCTCTCTCTCTCTCTCTCTCTCTCTCTCTCTCTCTCTCTCTCTCTCTCTCTCTCTCTCTCTCTCTTTCTCTCTCTCTCTCTCACACACACAGAGTTGTCAGGCAGTGGAATAACCTAGAAAGTGTCGTAGTGGAGACGGGAACCATACATAGTTTTAAGACGAAGTTTGATGAAGCCCATGGAGCAGGGAGAGAGAGGACCTAGTAGCAATCAGAGAAGAGGCGGGGGCCAGGAGCTATGAATCGACCCCTGCAACCACAAATAGGTGAGTACACACACATACATTAGAGTGGCCATTAGGCCATTATTTTTGCTGCATCATTATGTCCTCTCCTGAAAGAGGACGGAAGAATTACGCAAATTGCAGTTGGCAAACCCTTCGGAGCCTTGTTGTCAAGGCTGCTGTGAGAATGCTGAGTCAAGAGGCTGCCGAATTGCTAAATCCAACACAGAACGGTTTTGGTGTTCAACAAGACTGTGAAATAGATGCCATGCAGCACGAGTATAAATCAACACTATGTCAGATGAAAAAGCCTTGATCAAATTAGACTTCGCCAACGCTTTTTCCTTAGTCGGAAGGGATGCTGCTCTACAAGCAATTTCTAGACACTTCCTTTCTCTCCATCCTTTCATTCAATAGTGTTATAGTGGGACCTCTAAACTATTATTTGGGGACCATGAAATTGACTCGTGTGAGGGTGTGCAACAGGGGACCCTCTCTCCCCTTTTCTTTTCTGTCTGGTCATCAAGGAAGTCATAGAAACACTGTCCAGTGTGCTCAATATCTGGTTCTTAGATGATGGTGCCCTTGGCGGCACTACACAATCTTTCTTAGAGGACATCAGGAAAATAAAAGACATTGGAAAATACTTTCTGCTAATCGACAGATCATTGAGGATATTAAGTACTGTTTTGCAAGGAATACGAACCACCGGTGGGATACGGCCGGTAAATTGAAAGAAGATATATACATACAAAGGGGTAATGCCTGCTGTATTTTGGGCACACGCCCCAGCTCTCAGGAGCTGGATGAGATTTTCGCCTTATAATCGGTGATACACACGTAACATGTACCGTATATGCCACCTTTATATCAACAATGTATCTCTTAAATCTTCTGTACCATATTATGTAATAAAATATTCCTATTGGTCAAAAAAAAAATTGAAAAGATGGGGTGGTAGGGGAACTGGAATATTCAAACGGCTTCAGGAAGAAATTCAAATATTCTTCCTTGAAGCCTTTTTATCCACTTCTCCGAGGCTATGGGTCCCACAATTTACACCAGAGGTGGACCCCATCCTATATATATATATATATATATATATATATATATATATATATATATATATATATATATATATATATATATATATATATATATATATATATATATATGTGTGTGTGTGTGTGTGTGTGTATGTATATTATTTTAACCACGAACGAGTGGTATTTAATCAATAACAACACTGCGACTAGCTGAGGACTCGAACCCATGTCGTTTTGGCATGCCTCAAGGTGAGCGAAAATCACGTGATGCTCTAACCCACAGGACCACCAAATCCTACAGGAATCACGCACCCAGCAGAGCTAGGTATTTTACCGTGATTAGAGGATATATGGTGGTGTCGGTACCTCAGAGATAATTTCATTCTATTCCTCATTTGGTGTACTAGCCTCCACGAGCAGTATATATATTATTGTAACAAAGCGGGCCAACACGACATGAGTTGGAGTCTTCGGCTAGTCCCAGTGTTGTTACTGATTAAATACCACTCGTCCGTGGATATAATAATATGTATACTGTGGCGGAGGCTATTACACCGAACGGGGAGCAGAATGAAATTAGCTCTGAGGCACTCACACCACCGTATGTCTTCGTATCATCAGCATCATTCAACACTTTCACCATTACTCGTACATAATCACTGTCTTTGTAGAGGCGCTCAGATACGTCAGCTTAGACGTCCCTCTAAACTGCCAACATCCCAAACCCCTCCTTTTAAGTGCAGACATTGTGCTTCCTATTTCCAGGACTCAAGTCCGGCTAACCAGTTTCACTGAATCCCTTCACAAAATATTACCCTGCTCACGCTCAAACAGCTCATCAGGCCCTAAAAATCATTCGTCTCCATTCACTCCTATCTAAAATGCTCACGCACACTTGCTGAAAGTACAAACCCCTCGCCCACAAAACTTACTTTACTCCCTCCCTCCAACCTTCCCCTACAGATTTATACGCTCTCCAAGTCATTCTACTTTGTTCCATTCTCTCTAAATGACCAAACCACCTCAACAGCCCCTCATCAGCCCTTTGACTAATACTTTTAGTAACTCCACACCTCCTCCTAATTTCCACACTACGAATTCTCTGGGAAATATTTACACCAGACAATGCCCTTAGACAGGACATCTCCAGTGCCTCCTCACTGCAGCATTTACAACCCAAGCTTCATACCCACATAAGAATGTTGGTACCACTATACTCTCGAGTCCTTGGCTAGTCGCAGTGTTGTTATTGATCAGTACCACTCGTTCGTAGTCACAATAATATAAAATACTGTCCGTTGTACTAGTACACCAAACAGGGACGAGAATGAAATTAGCCTCGAGTCATCCACACCATCGTGTATCCTTGGGTAGCGAGTACAACATCCAGTTCCGTTGGATGCGCTACTCTTAAGGATTGTATGGTCCAGTGGATTAGGCCGTCATGTGTTTTCGCCCACCATGAGGCAGGCCAAAGCAGCATGGGTCGAGTTCTTGGCTAGTGCAGTGTTGTTATTGATCAATACCACTCGTTCGTGGTCACAATAATATAAAATACTGCTCGTTGAACTAGTACACCAAACAGGGACTAGAATGAAATTAGCCTAGAGCCATCTACACCATCGTGTGTCCTTGGTTAGCGAGTACAACATCAAAGTTTATTCTCTATAAAGATTACAATGTTGAATTTACAGAATTTGGTTGTTGTGTGGTTTACATGTAGTTAAATAATGATTACAGAGTGTACCACTAGAACGCCTAGCATGGCTAGGCATTTCGGGCAGACTTAGTTTAATTCTTTATTTTAAAATATTACAAATTATGAGGTAAGTTGGTATTATGGCTAAGTGACTAAATACTAGTTTGTGAGTTTAGCAATGTGAATGCTTTTGTTTTGGCACAGTACATAGTTTCAGTATTGGAGTATCATAGGATTCATTATTTTAAGGTTGAGATTAATATTTCTGTTTATGGTCAAATGGGTGAGTGAGTGTAAGTGTGAACCACCAGGTGGTATTCGTGTAGTTAGTTGATGGGGTGTATCAGGGAGATAAGATGTTTTCTAATGGTAGTTTTGAAGGTGATGAATGTGTCTGCAGTTCTAGAGTTCTCAGGTAGGGTGTTCCAGATTTTAGAGCCTTTGACATACATTGAATTTTTGTAAAGGTTTAGTCGGACACGGGGAATGTCGTAGAGATGTTTGTGTCTGGTGTTATGCCTGTGGGTTCTGTCACAACTATCAAGAAAGCGCTTTAAGTCAAGGTTGATATTGGAGTTTAAGGTCCTGTAGATGTAGATTGCACAGTAGTAAGTGTGGATGTACTGATCAGGGAGTAAGTTTAGATCTATGAAGAG
This sequence comes from Cherax quadricarinatus, assembly GCF_038502225.1. Lineage (NCBI taxonomy): Eukaryota > Metazoa > Arthropoda > Malacostraca > Decapoda > Parastacidae > Cherax > Cherax quadricarinatus. Next base: position 26,145,342 of record NC_091328.1, read on the forward strand.
TGGGGGGATGTGTTGCCAGGGATGGGATTTAGTGATTATTCTTACTGCAGCTTTTTGTTGGGTTATTATTGGCTTTAGGTGTGTTGCTGCAGTAGATCCCCAAGCACAAATAGCATAGGTGAGGTATGGATAAATAAGTGAGTGGTATAGTGTGAGAAGGGCATTTTGCGGCACGTAGTATCGTATCTTGGAGAGGATCCCAACCGTTTTGGATACTTTTTTGGTTATGTGTTGGATATGGGTGATGAAATTCAGGTTGTTGTCAAGTTATAGGCCTAGGAATTTGCCCTCATTATGTCTGGTAATTAGAGTGTTGTCGATCTTAATGTTAATTTGTGCATCTCTAGCTCTGCTACCAAACAAAATATAGTAGGTTTTGTCAGTGTTAAGCGTAAGTTTATTGGCTGTCATCCAAGTCGATATTTTGATCAGCTCCTCGTTAACAATGGTGTTGAGGGTGGCAAGATTAGGGTGAGAGATGACATAAGTCGTGTCGTCAGCAAGGATAATGGGTTTCAGGTGTTGGGATACGTTTGGAAGATCATTGATGTATAAGAGGAAGAGCAGGGGACCAAGGACACTTCCCTGCGGAACTCCAGTATCAAGTGACCGTGTTGTTGATGCTGTGTCTTTAATGGTGACATACTGATACCTATTAGTAAGGTAAGATTTGAAATAAGCAAGCGCATGGCCTCTTATACCGTAATGGTCAAGTTTGTGGAGTAGGATGTCGTGGTCTACTGTGTCAAAAGCTATTTTTAGGTCAATAAAAATTCCTAGTGGATATTCCTTATTTTCCAATGCTGTGTAAAGCAGATCTAGCATTTTTATGATTGCATCATTAGTGCTTTTATTTTTCCTGAATCCAAATTGGCAGGGGATGAGTATGTTTTGTGCTGTTATAAATGAATATAGTCTCCTGTGCACGAGTTTCTCAAAGATTTTGGATAGCAATGGTAAGTTTGATATTGCCCTATAGTTGTTTAAGTCTGTAGGGTCACCACCTTTATGTATTGGTGTAACCCTTGCCATCTTGAGTAGTTTCGGGAAGCTGCTAGTTTCTAATGACTTGTTAAAAAGTAATGAAATAACATGCGAAAGGATATGGGCCGCTCGCTTGTACAGTAATGGTGGGACATTAGGCAGATTCCCTGAGTTGTTTTTAAGTGACTTTATAATCTTGGTGACTTCCGAGGGCTCAGTTGGTGCAAGATAGAAGGAATTTGGGAAATTCTCATCTAGGTAGTCCCTGGCATGGGCATTGGTATGTGGGATTTTATTGACGAGATTAGATCCTATGGTTGAGAAGAAGTTGTTTATCTTGTTAGCTGTGTCAGTGGGATGTAGTGGTGTTTCATTAGGTTTAGTTAGGACAATATTCTTGTTTTTTTTTCAGTTTGTGGGTCCCTAGAATCTGAGAGAGTGTTTTCCAGGTCTTTTTTATATCTCCTCTAGTGTCTGTGAATCTACTGGAGTAGTATAGTTGTTTGGCTTTCTTCATTACTTTGGTGAGAACTGATGAATAGTGTTTAAGAATATCTTTGTGTATTAAGCCCTGTCTATATTGCTTTTCATATTGGTGTTTCTTGTCAATGGATTTCAGAATGGTGCTGGTTAGCCATGGGCAACCAAGCCGTTTGTTTGTGATCTGTTTCGTTTTTATAGGACAATGTTTGTTGTATAGTCTAAGTAATTTGTTAAGAAAAATGTCTGTCCCGTCATCAATACCATTGGCCTTGGAGAATTCTGTAGGCCAGTCAACAATCTCTAGGTCAGCTGTGAAGTTCCTTATTGAGGCCTCGTCATGGAGTCTAAATGAGACTGTTGTATTCAAGTGGTGGTTTACTAATGTTTGTCAGGAGGAAGGTAGGGTAGTGGTCTGTAGTGCTATCTGTGATTATCCCTGATTTAAGGGGGGCTAGTATATTGGTCCATATGTGGTCTATTATGGTTGCACTTGTCTCAGTGAGCCTGGTTGGTTTAGTTATTGTTGGTATGAGAAGTGTGTTGTTCATATTGTTGATTAAATCAGTTACAGGCTGATCATCTAGTAAGCCAAGGTTGATGTTGAAGTCTCCAGCTAAGAGAAGGTGGTGCTTATTCATTTGTCTGTTTGTTATTAGTGACTTTAATTTCTCACTGAAATTTGGGATGTTTGTGTGAGGTATCCGGTGAATGGCACCGTTTGTTATAGGTGTCTTAAGGTTTTTTACAGTAAAATTAGCAAAAATGTATTCCCCATATTCATCACTAAAGCAAGTGGTGTTAATACAAGATAATTGGTTAGAGTAATAGATTGCAATACCACCCCCAACTTGGTTTGGTCTGCAGTTGTGAATTGCTGTGTATCCTGGTAGAGGGTAGATATCTATTGAGTCCTGCTTAAGCCAGGTCTCAGTAAGAATAATGCAGGAGAAGGGTGTCTTTAGTGATTCAAGGAGTGCTAGGAGGTCATCATAGTGTTTGCTTAAGGACCTGATGTTGTAGTTAAGTACTGATAGACTTTTAGCATTGTTTAGGATAGTGCTGGTTTGTGATGCTGTGTAATAAAGGCAGTTACTTTCCAATAGGTTTTGATTGGGTGTCAGATTATGGAGGTTTAGATCAGGGTCAACGTGATCAATCATCTTCTAGGTTTAAATTATGGTTATTTATATCCTGAGTTATGTGTTGAGTTCTAGTACTGATATCTGTAGTGGTGGGAAGCTTGGATAAGTGTATAGCTAGAGTATTTTGGTCATATAGAGTATAGTCACTACTACACATAATGAAGTTGATGTTGTCTATGTGTTTTGCTGGAATGAACTAAAGTACAACTAGGTATAAACTAGTAATATAAAAATACAAATTTAAAATAGAACAAGACTCTCACTTGTAATTGCACTAAGGTCTAATATTATGACTTTTGTGGAGTCTATGTTTGGAGCTAGAATGAGCTATAGTACAACTAGATTTAATCTAATAATATAAAAATACAATATTAAAAATAGCACCAGTCTCTCACTAGTAATTGCACTATGGTCTAATATAATGAATTTGGTATTGACTATAGTACAACTGAGTTTAATCTAATAATATAAAAAAGGCACAAGACTCTCAATTGTAATTGCACTAAGGTGTTATATAAGTTGTTTACAAGAATTAGAGTATAACTAGATTTAAATTGACAGGATAAAATACACAAGTTAAGGTAGCAAAAGAATAATAATAAAAAAAATGATAAAAATAAAAATGGCAATGACTTGGTTATAATATGCTAGTAAGATGGTAGACAGGATAATATAAAAGTTGTAGTTGAAAATACTAGTTTAAAAAGTATAGAATAAAATGGTCAATAAAAGAAGTTTAAAATAAGTTTGATCAATATAGTTTAAAGCAAAATTGGGCAATAAGAGGGATTTTAGAATAAAATTGGGCAATTGAGTATTTCTTAAAGTGAGGTAGAATTATTGAGGACAAGTTATGGCTAGTTTATAATAAAATAAGATGGAACAGTGATGCGTTAAGTTGTAAAAAAAAGGATGCGCTACTCTTAATGATTGTATGGTCCAGTGGATTAAGGCGCCAAAGCAGCATGGGTTCGAGTCCTTCGCTAGTCGCAGTGTTGTTATTGATACATACATATATATATATATATATATATATATATATATATATATATATATATATATATATATATATATATATATATATATATAGAGAGAGAGAGAGAGAGAGAGAGATAACCTAGCTTTGGGTCCATGATAACTAGAATTGTCTTCATAATATCCAGCTCCATAATACCTTGTATTGGCTTTGTAACTCCTATTATTGACTCACTGTTTGCATTACTGAATATTCTATTTTTCCCCACGAACTGATCAAGCAACATTTACCTGCATTTCCTTCTATTTCAGCTCACTGTTTTATCTTCACCACTTCTGAATGATTATATATTTCCCAGTTACTGAAATTTAAGCAAAAAATATTAAATCGTTTCAAGTGGAATCATAGTTCTCCTAAACAGCCAGCACTATACAACAGCTTCTGAATACTAAGGAGTTTCAATGATCACACCACCATTTTTACTTGAGTAATTTTAGAGATTCTGTTAATTTTTGGAACAGGAACGACTGCATTTTCTTACGTTTAATGATAATATAATCATAAAAAATTTCCATTTTGAAGACTGCAGAATTCATCATTCAATAAAAATTTTGCTCTAGTTTTTCAAGCAGCACCTTTCAACTTGGCTAATTTTAAAAAGTCATTGAAAAAAGAACATAAGTTGAAGTTTACCTTAGGAACAGAGACGATTGTCTTAATTTTTTCGTCTCATATTATAATATATAACAGATCTTTTCCAGATCGGGGAACACAAACTTCACTCGCTCACATTTTTCATCATCATAATAAAACAATAATCAGGAATGGTGATATAATTTATTCTCAATGTATTTAGAATTTGTGGCCCAAATTTGCATTTGGAGAAATGCGAATAAATGGAATATTCCATTTTAAACTTTAAATGTTCTTCTCATTTTAATATTAGAACATAGAAAAGAAACACTGAAATCCCGGAAATAACAACCAAAGAGAAGAAGAAGTACCGTTCATTCTACCTTCACGACAGATAACCATCATTGCTAACACAACTTTTAAGAACAGCATTAGAAATGTATACAGAACACCAGCATTAATTAATCTTACTGTCAGAAGTATAACAGTATACAATAATTTTACCGCAGTAAGACTCTGCTTGGGGAAACATCTGAAAATATCATTTTGATGACTCACGAATCTGTTACATTTAGAACACGAACGTTTATGTGACGCACTTACAAGAGGAAACAGGTTGAGGGGGAAGCTATACAAGGTGGAGCAACTTAATGCAATCTCACCATTGAACTTAATTAAGTAAACTTACCCTTACATCACCACATACTTAACTGTTAGTAATTGATCATTAACTATGATATGTGTAATTCACTTGATATTTGTTCACAAGCAGCTATTCTGCCAGTCTTGATCTCACCACATTCCCGTTTTTTTCTATATAAACAGCTAGTCATTAATATCCTTGTTAGACGTGTTTAAATCTGTATATAGGACACGTAATTTTAAAATTCCTACCTTAAACCTACCGTCTCTATATCTATATCTTCAGCTTACTGTTGTCTTTTTTTCCACCAACATTTTAATACAGATATTTATATAATATTTATATTTATCCATGGCGAAGTGGAACAGAATTCTTCCTCCTTAAGCCATGAGTGTCGTAATAGGCGACTAAAATGCCGGGAGCAAGGGGCTTGTGTAAAATTGCATTTATCTGAATGTAACTCATTATGTACATAACAGTAAATGATAGCAAAGATAATTATTATTTATCAGTTACATAGACAAGTAGGAATTTGGGACACCTAGGTCGCAAAAATGTCCCCATTCGATACCTACAACTGTCATATCCACAAGTTGCTCTAGACCTATTAATTACAAATGAAATATGTATCACCAGGAATTCTGGTAAATATATAAATTTGTGGACTGTATATTAAAATTAAAAAATGATTATATATATACAATTTAAATAACAGAAGGGGAATATCTTAATATCACTCACCAATTTGACTGGAGATTAATGTGTATCATACTCAGACAACCTCACTGTCTATCTATGAAAATAACACTGGCCAGAGTTACAACATAGGACTTATCTGAGGTTCCTGGAGCTGTCTTGTCCAGTCGCCTGATATCTCAAGTTATGCAGGAATATAGATCCAACAATTTCGGCTCCTATTTGAGAGGTGTCAGCCCAATTTTACCTCTAGAGCACGAAAATTCTTCACATTATTCACTAACGTTTGTGTTGACCAGTTCAAACATGGCGAGTCTCGTCTGCACAGGCGCAGCTTCCCATTTTTTAAAACATAATTTTTATTAAATACAGTATGGCCATCTATTTACATATAACTACTGTATTTCTGGAAAATAAATGCAGTATTTTCCACAGGGCTAGTAACCTCTTCTTCTGTATACATTCCTAAATTTAAAACGAGAACCTATCGTTTTTCTTTTTAGGTCACTCTGCCTTGGTGAGATATGGCCTTTTCGACGAAAAAAAAAATTATGTAATAAATTTACTACAAACTCACTACTCCCATTTGAATAAATTTTGTATGATTTTTCACACGAAATCAGGATTCATCTCTCTATTGAGATATCTTCAGGAATATCCTCCTTTCCAGTACCAAGATACTGCATCAATACTGTTCCCAATTCCACCTTTCCTGCAGAGAATTTTGTCTACAGCTCATGATGACCGTCAATTTCAATTCCTCTGCACCAACTCTGCTACTGTCTTTTGCCAGACAGTTGTGCAGGTGTATCCGATAATGGTGGAACACCATCAAGCATGGCAAGGAAAAAGAACAGCAGCTGCAGCACCACCAACATCACCAGTAAGAGCAAATGGGATTCCTGAGGGAATTTATGACCAGACTTACATTGCCAGCCAAACACAATAGTTTTAAATGTCTTCAGTAAAGCCTAACAAAGCGCCAAGGAAAGCCTCATTTAGTTTCTGTTTGTGAGCAATTGAAGCATAGCAAAATTTGCCGGACTGATTTATATGATATTCCAATATGATCCTTTGATAAATATGATTCCTAAATTGGTTCTCCCTTCCCTAGAAAATTCAGATTCCACCTTTTGATCAACGCAAAACAAAATAGAAAAGCAAAATGCTATTGATGTCTCTTTCACGTGTACTAGACAGAAAGAAAATTACTACTGATGGTTCTTACATTTAGAGGCACTCAAAAACAACCTTCCATCACTCTCCCACATAAAGAAGAGAGTGACAAGTCTGACACCTCCGCCTCACACGAGACAGACTAAGGAAGATGACACAACTCAGGGTTAACCACCAAGGATAACCCAAGAAAGGCAGTGCGTCATCGAGGGACTGTCTGTCTTATTTCCATTGTAGTCCTGAGTCTTGTCTCCCAAGATGCGACCCACACCAGTCGACTAACATCCAGGTACCTACTTACTTGTTAGGTGAACAGGACAACAGGCGTAAGGAAACACGCCCAATGTTTCCATCCTTGCCGGGAATCGAACCACGGACACCCCGCGTGTGAAGCGAGAGTTTCGCTTACCAGGCCACGGGCCACTTCCATTCCTTGAAAGCTGTACCTATAAAGGGTTGTTATAAATCCGAAAATATTTTAATTTTTCCATTAAATAATACTTCACGAAAAGTGACTATGTTAACTTCTTTCCGTATTCTAGGAAAACTTCGATAACCACTTGTTACGCTGACCTAACTACTACACCCATTACCACCGCTGCCTTCACCAATTTGTTACGCTGACCTAACTACTACACCCATTACCACCGCTGCCTTCACCAACTCCTCAACACTAGTTACTATTTTACTATTTTTATTGGCACTAAATAAACATGTGCGTTAATTTATATATGCAATAAGATCACAGTAATCAGGTGATTTTAAAATATGCAAAACAACCACTATGAAAGAGTAGTGAAATTCCAAGCACTTCCGTGACTACTCACATTGTCAAGGTTGTTGAGGTGGTTCGGACATGTAGAGAGAATGGAGCGAAACAGAATGACTTCAAGAGTATATCAGTCTGTAGTGGAAGGAAGGCGGGGTAGGGGTCGGCCTAGGAAGGGTTGGAGGGAGGGGGTAAAGGAGGTTTTGTGTGCGAGGGGCTTGGACTTCCAGCAGGCATGCGTGAGCGTGTTTGATAGGAGTGAATGGAGACAAATGGTTTTTAATACTTGACGTGCTGTTGGAGTGTGAGCAAAGTAACATTTATGAAGGGATTCAGGGAAACCGGCAGGCCGGACTTGAGTCCTGGAGATGGGAAGTACAGTGCCTGCACTCTGAAGGAGGGGTGTTAATGTTGCAGTTTAAAAACTGTAGTGTAAAGCACCCTTCTGGCAAGACAGTGATGGAGTGAATGATGGTGAAAGTTTTTCTTTTTCGGGCCACCCTGCCTTGGTGGGAATCGGCCGGTGTGATAATAATAATAATAAAATATATATATATATATATATATATATATTTATATATATATACATATATATATATATATATATATATATATATATATATTATTTTTTTTTTTTTTATTATCACACCGGCCGATTCCCACCAAGGCAGGGTGGCCCGAAAAAGAAAAACTTTCACCATCATTCACTCCATCACTGTCTTGCCAGAAGGGTGCTTTACACTACAGTTTTTAAACTGCAACATTAACACCCCTCCTTCAGAGTGCAGGCACTGTACTTCCCATCTCCAGGACTCAAGTCCGGCCTGCCGGTTTCCCTGAATCCCTTCATAAATGTTACTTTGCTCACACTCCAACAGCACGTCAAGTATTAAAAACCATTTGTCTCCATTCACTCCTATCAAACACGCTCAAGCATGCCTGCTGGAAGTCCAAGCCCCTCGCACACAAAACCTCCTTTACCCCCTCCCTCCAACCCTTCCTAGGCCGACCCCTACCCCGCCTTCCTTCCACTACAGACTGATACACTCTTGAAGTCATTCTGTTTCGCTCCATTCTCTCTACATGTCCGAACCACCTCAACAACCCTTCCTCAGCCCTCTGGACAACAGTTTTGGTAATCCCGCACCTCCTCCTAACTTCCAAACTACGAATTCTCTGCATTATATTCACACCACACATTGCCCTCAGACATGACATCTCCACTGCCTCCAGCCTTCTCCTCGCTGCAACATTCATCACCCACGCTTCACACCCATATAAGAGCGTTGGTAAAACTATACTCTCATACATTCCCCTCTTTGCCTCCAAGGACAAAGTTCTTTGTCTCCACAGACTCCTAAGTGCACCACTCACTCTTTTTCCCTCATCAATTCTATGATTCACCTCATCTTTCATAGACCCATCCGCTGACACGTCCACTCCCAAATATCTGAATACGTTCACCTCCTCCATACTCTCTCCCTCCAATCTGATATTCAATCTTTCATCACCTAATCTTTTTGTTATCCTCATAACCTTACTCTTTCCTGTATTCACCTTTAATTTTCTTCTTTTGCACACCCTACCAAATTCATCCACCAATCTCTGCAACTTCTCTTCAGAATCTCCCAAGAGCACAGTGTCATCAGCAAAGAGCAGCTGTGACAACTCCCACTTTGTGTGTGATTCTTTATCTTTTAACTCCACGCCTCTTGCCAAGACCCTCGCATTTACTTCTCTTACAACCCCATCTATAAATATATTAAACAACCACGGTGACATCACACATCCTTGTCTAAGGCCTACTTTTACTGGGAAAAAATTTCCCTCTTTCCTACATACTCTAACTTGAGCCTCACTATCCTCGTAAAAACTCTTCACTGGTTTCAGTAACCTACCTCCTACACCATACACTTGCAACATCTGCCACATTGCCCCCCTATCCACCCTGTCATACGCCTTTTCCAAATCCATAAATGCCACAAAGACCTCTTTAGCCTTATCTAAATACTGTTCACTTATATGTTTCACTGTAAACACCTGGTCCACACACCCCCTACCTTTCCTAAAGCCTCCTTGTTCATCTGCTATCCTATTCTCCGTCTTACTCTTAATTCTTTCAATTATAACTCTACCATACACTTTACCAGGTACACTCAACAGACTTATCCCCCTATAATTTTTGCACTCTCTTTTATCCCCTTTGCCTTTATACAAAGGAACTATGCATGCTCTCTGCCAATCCCTAGGTACCTTACCCTCTTCCATACATTTATTAAACAATTGCACCAACCACTCCAAAACTATATGCCCACCTGCTTTTAACATTTCTATCTTTATCCCATCAATCCCGGCTGCCTTACCCCCTTTCATTTTACCTACTGCCTCACGAACTTCCCCCACACTCACAACTGGCTCTTCCTCACTCCTACAAGATGTTATTCCTCCTTGCCCTATACACGAAATCACAGCTTCCCTATCTTCATCAACATTTAACAATTCCTCAAAATATTCCTTCCATCTTCCCAATACCTCTAACTCTCCATTTAATAACTCTCCTCTCCTATTTTTAACTGACAAATCCATTTGTTCTCTAGGCTTTCTTAACTTGTTAATCTCACTCCAAAACTTTTTCTTATTTTCAACAAAATTTGTTGATAACATCTCACCCACTCTCTCATTTGCTCTCTTTTTACATTGCTTCACCACTCTCTTAACCTCTCTCTTTTTCTCCATATACTCTTCCCTCCTTGCATCACTTCTACTTTGTAAAAACTTCTCATATGCTAACTTTTTCTCCCTTACTACTCTCTTTACATCATCATTCCACCAATCGCTCCTCTTCCCTCCTGCACCCACTTTCCTGTAACCACAAACTTCTGCTGAACACTCTAACACTACATTTTTAAACCTACCCCATACCTCTTCGACCCCATTGCCTATGCTCTCATTAGCCCATCTATCCTCCAATAGCTGTTTATATCTTACCCTAACTGCCTCCTCTTTTAGTTTATAAACCTTCACCTCTCTCTTCCCTGATGCTTCTATTCTCCTTGTATCCCATCTACCTTTTACTCTCAGTGTAGCTACAACTAGAAAGTGATCTGATATATCTGTGGCCCCTCTATAAACATGTACATCCTGAAGTCTACTCAACAGTCTTTTATCTACCAATACATAATCCAACAAACTACTGTCATTTCGCCCTACATCATATCGTGTATACTTATTTATCCTCTTTTTCTTCAAATATGTATTACCTATAACTAAACCCCTTTCTATACAAAGTTCAATCAAAGGGCTCCCATTATCATTTACACCTGGCACCCCAAACTTACCTACCACACCCTCTCTAAAAGTTTCTCCTACTTTAGCATTCAAGTCCCCTACCACAATTACTCTCTCACTTGGTTCAAAGGCTCCTATACATTCACTTAACATCTCCCAAAATCTCTCTCTCTCCTCTGCATTCCTCTCTTCTCCAGGTGCATACACGCTAATTATGACCCACTTCTCGCATCCAACCTTTACTTTAATCCACATAATTCTTGAATTTACACATTCATATTCTCTTTTCTCCTTCCATAACTGATCATTTAACATTACTGCTACCCCTTCCTTTGCTCTAACTCTCTCAGATACTCCAGATTTAATCCCATTTATTTCCCCCCACTGAAACTCTCCTACCCCCTTCAGCTTTGTTTCGCTTAGGGCCAGGACATCCAACTTCTTTTCATTCATAACATCAGCAATCATCTGTTTCTTGTCATCTGTTTCTTGTCATATATATATATATATATATATATATATATATATATATATATATATATATATATATATATATATATATATATATATATATATATATACATATGGTTAATTATGATCTTGCTGTGTCGGTATTGCAACGGCAAAAATTAAAACATATTTAGCAAATTCACTACACATTTTCTGAAGCAACGTGAGAGGAAAAATGTTTTGATAACAAGGCAATGAATGGAAATAGTCGCTAAGTAATGAATAAGCGGATTTTATGCCAGAGGCTTTGTAAAACTATTATGTTGATGGTGTAAAATAACAGGATACATATATTTATTAATTATGATAAATCTGATTGAGTTATTAACTAAAAAAAGGCAACTCATTATTGTAATATCATAATCTCAATGTAATCTTGCAAAGAAATAAATTTTGTTTGTTTGTTTGTTTGTTTTGTAAAAACTCTTCACAGGCTCAGTAAGTCTCTGTAATATGAATGCTTAAATGGGACTGAAGAGAACTTGGCTACAACGTTTTCACTATTTTTTTGGGATTTCCTAAATTTTTTTATTATTATCACACTGGCCGATTCCCACCAAGGCAGGGTGACCCGAAAAAGAAAAACTTTCACCATCATTCACTCCATCACTGTCTTGCCAGAAGGGTGCTTTACACTACAGTTTTTAAACTGCAACATTAACACCCCTCCTTCAGAGTGCAGGCACTGTACTTCCCATCTCCAGGACTCAAGTCCGGCCTGCCGGTTTCCCTGAATCCCTTCATAAATGTTACTTTGCTCACACTCCAACAGCACGTCAAGTATTAAAAACCATTTGTCTCCATTCACTCCTATCAAACACGCTCATGCATGCCTGCTGGAAGTCCAAGCCCCTCGCACACAAAACCTCCTTTACCCCCTCCCTCCAACTTTTCCTAGGCCGACCCCTACCCCGCCTTCCTTCCACTACAGACTGATACACTCTTGAAGTCATTCTGTTTCGCTCCATTCTCTCTACATGTCCGAACCACCTCAACAACCCTTCCTCAGCCCTCTGGACAACAGTTTTGGTAATCCCGCACCTCCTCCTAACTTCCAAACTACGAATTCTCTGCATTATATTCACACCACACATTGCCCTCGGACAGGACATCTCCACTGCCTCCAGCCTTCTCCTCGCTGCAACATTCATCACCCACGCTTCACACCCATATAAGAGCGTTGGTAAAACTATACTCTCATACATTCCCCTCTTTGCCTCCAAGGACAAAGTTCTTTGTCTCCACAGACTCCTAAGTGCACCACTCACTCTTTTTCCCTCATCAATTCTATGATTCACCTCATCTTTCATAGACCCATCCGCTGACACGTCCACTCCCAAATATCTGAATACGTTCACCTCCTCCATACTCTCTCCCTCCAATCTGATATTCAATCTTTCATCACCTAATCTTTTTGTTATCCTCATAACCTTACTCTTTCCTGTATTCACCTTTAATTTTCTTCTTTTGCACACCCTACCAAATTCATCCACCAATCTCTGCAACTTCTCTTCAGAATCTCCCAAGAGCACAGTGTCATCAGCAAAGAGCAGCTGTGACAACTCCCACTTTGTGTGTGATTCTTTATCTTTTAACTCCACGCCTCTTGCCAAGACCCTCGCATTTACTTCTCTTACAACCCCATCTATAAATATATTAAACAACCACGGTGACATCACACATCCTTGTGTAAGGCCTACTTTTACTGGGAAAAAAATTTCCCTCTTTCCTACATACTCTAACTTGAGTCTCACTATCCTCGTAAAAGCTCTTCACTGCTTTCAGTAACCTACCTCCTACACCATACACTTGCAACATCTGCCACATTGCCCCCCTATCCACCCTGTCATACGCCTTTTCCAAATCCATAAATGCCACAAAGACCTCTTTAGCCTTATCTAAATACTGTTCACTTATATGTTTCACTGTAAACACCTGGTCCACACACCCCCTACCTTTCCTAAAGCCCCCTTGTTCATCTGCTATCCTATTCTCCGTCTTACTCTTAATTCTTTCAATTATAACTCTACCATACACTTTACCAGGTACACTCAACAGACTTATCCCCCTATAATTTTTGCACTCTCTTTTATCCCCTTTGCCTTTATACAAAGGAACTATGCATGCTCTCTGCCAATCCCTAGGTACCTTACCCTCTTCCATACATTTATTAAATAATTGCACCAACCACTCCAAAACTATATGCCCACCTGCTTTTAACATTTCTATCTTTATCCCATCAATCCCGGCTGCCTTACCCCCTTTCATTTTACCTACTGCCTCACGAACTTCCCCCACACTCACAACTGGCTCTTCCTCACTCCTACAAGATGTTATTCCACCTTGCCCTATACACGAAATCACAGCTTCCCTATCTTCATCAACATTTAACAATTCCTCAAAATATTCCCTCCATCTTCCCAATACCTCTAACTCTCCATTTAATAACTCTCCTCTCCTATTTTTAACTGACAAATCCATTTGTTCTCTAGGCTTTCTTAACTTGTTAATCTCACTCCAAAACTTTTTCTTATTTTCAACAAAATTTGTTGATAACATCTCACCCACTCTCTCATTTGCTCTCTTTTTACATTGCTTCACCACTCTCTTAACCTCTCTCTTTTTCTCCATATACTCTTCCCTCCTTGCATCACTTCTACTTTGTAAAAACTTCTCATATGCTAACTTTTTCTCCCTTACTACTCTCTTTACATCATCATTCCACCAATCGCTCCTCTTCCCGCCTGCACCCACTTTCCTGTAACCACAAACTTCTGCTGAACACTCTAACACTACATTTTTAATCCTACCCCATACCTCTTCGACCCCATTGCCTATGCTCTCATTAGCCCATCTATCCTCCAATAGCTGTTTATATCTTACCCTAACTGCCTCCTCTTTTAGTTTATAAACCTTCACCTCTCTCTTCCCTGATGCTTCTATTCTCCTTGTATCCCATCTACCTTTTACTCTCAGTGTAGCTACAACTAGAAAGTGATCTGATATATCTGTGGCCCCTCTATAAACATGTACATCCTGAAGTCTACTCAACAGTCTTTTATCTACCAATACATAATCCAACAAACTACTGTCATTTCGCCCTACATCATATCTTGTATACTTATTTATCCTCTTTTTCTTAAAATATGTATTACCTATAACTAAACCCCTTTCTATACAAAGTTCAATCAAAGGGCTCCCATTATCATTTACACCTGGCACCCCAAACTTACCTACCACACCCTCTCTAAAAGTTTCTCCTACTTTATCATTCAGGTCCCCTACCACAATTACTCTCTCACTTGGTTCAAAGGCTCCTATACATTCACTTAACATCTCCCAAAATCTCTCTCTCTCCTCTGCATTCCTCTCTTCTCCAGGTGCATGCACGCTTATTATGACCCACTTCTCGCATCCAACCTTTACTTTAATCCACATAATTCTTGAATTTACACATTCATATTCTCTTTTCTCCTTCCATAACTGATCATTTAACATTACTGCTACCCCTTCCTTTGCTCTAACTCTCTCAGATACTCCAGATTTAATCCCATTTATTTCCCCCCACTGAAACTCTCCTACCCCCTTCAGCTTTGTTTCGCTTAGAGCCAGGACATCCAACTTCTTTTCATTCATAACATCAGCAATCATCTGTTTCTTGTCATCCGCACTACATCCACGCACATTTAAGCATCCCAGTTTTATAAAGTTTTTCTTCTTCTCTTTTTTAGTAAATGTATACAGGAGAAGGGGTTACTAGCCCATTGCTCCCGGCATTTTAGTCGCCTCATACGACACGCATGGCTTACGGAGGAAAGATTCTTTTCCACTTCCCCATGGACAATAGAAGAAATAAAAAAGAACAAGAGCTATTTAGAAAAAGGAGAAAAACCTAGATGTATGTATATATATATATGCATGTGCGTGTCTGTGAAGTGTGACCAAAGTGTAAGTAGGAGTAGCAAGATATCCCTGTTATCTAGCGTGTTTATGAGACAGAAAAAGAAACCAGCAATCCTACCATCATGCAAAACAGTTACAGGTTTTTGTTTCACAGTCACCTGGCAGGACGGTAGTACTTCCCTGGGTGGTTGCTGTCTACCAACCTACTACCTATAGATTTCCTAAATATAAATTAATATCTTCACACACGGAGGGCCCGGGTTCGATTCCCGGCGGGTGGAAATTCCGACACGTTTCCTTACACCTATTGTCCTGTTCACCTAGCAGCAAATAGGTACCTGGGTGTTAGTCGACTGGTGTGGGTCGCATCCTGGGGGACAAGATTAAGGACCCCAATGGAAATAAGTTAGACAGTCCTCGATGACGCACTGACTTTCTTGGGTTATCCTGGGTGGCTAACCCTCCGGGGTTAAAAATCCGAACGAAATCTTATCTTATCTTAGCTTATCTTGATAATGCTTATATTTAAATTACT
>NC_091328.1:26166079-26173579 GCF_038502225.1 Cherax quadricarinatus
TACTGCCTCACGAACTTCCCCCACACTCACAACTGGCTCTTCCTCACTCCTACAAGATGTTATTCCTCCTTGCCCTATACACGAAATCACAGCTTCCCTATCTTCATCAACATTTAACAATTCCTCAAAATATTCCTTCCATCTTCCCAATACCTCTAACTCTCCATTTAATAACTCTCCTCTCCTATTTTTAACTGACAAATCCATTTGTTCTCTAGGCTTTCTTAACTTGTTAATCTCACTCCAAAACTTTTTCTTATTTTCAACAAAATTTGTTGATAACATCTCACCCACTCTCTCATTTGCTCTCTTTTTACATTGCTTCACCACTCTCTTAACTTCTCTCTTTTTCTCCATATACTCTTCCCTCCTTGCATCACTTCTACTTTGTAAAAACTTCTCATATGCTAACTTTTTCTCCCTTACTACTCTCTTTACATCATCATTCCACCAATCGCTCCTCTTCCCTCCTGCACCCACTTTCCTGTAACCACAAACTTCTGCTGAACACTCTAACACTACATTTTTAAACCTACCCCATACCTCTTCGACCCCATTGCCTATGCTCTCATTAGCCCATCTATCCTCCAATAGCTGTTTATATCTTACCCTAACTGCCTCCTCTTTTAGTTTATAAACCTTCACCTCTCTCTTCCCTGATGCTTCTATTCTCCTTGTATCCCATCTACCTTTTACTCTCAGTGTAGCTACAACTAGAAAGTGATCTGATATATCTGTGGCCCCTCTATAAACATGTACATCCTGAAGTCTACTCAACAGTCTTTTATCTACCAATACATAATCCAACAAACTACTGTCATTTCGCCCTACATCATATCGTGTATACTTATTTATCCTCTTTTTCTTAAAATATGTATTACCTATAACTAAACCCCTTTCTATACAAAGTTCAATCAAAGGGCTCCCATTATCATTTACACCTGGCACCCCAAACTTACCTACCACACCCTCTCTAAAAGTTTCTCCTACTTTAGCATTCAAGTCCCCTACCACAATTACTCTCTCACTTGGTTCAAAGGCTCCTATACATTCACTTAACATCTCCCAAAATCTCTCTCTCTCCTCTGCATTCCTCTCTTCTCCAGGTGCATACACGCTTATTATGACCCACTTCTCACATCCAACCTTTACTTTAATCCACATAATTCTTGAATTTACACATTCATATTCTCTTTTCTCCTTCCATAACTGATCATTTAACATTACTGCTACCCCTTCCTTTGCTCTAACTCTCTCAGATACTCCAGATTTAATCCCATTTATTTCCCCCCACTGAAACTCTCCTACCCCCTTCAGCTTTGTTTCGCTTAGGGCCAGGACATCCAACTTCTTTTCATTCATAACATCAGCAATCATCTGTTTCTTGTCATCCGCACTACATCCACGCACATTTAAGCAACCCAGTTTTATAAAGTTTTTCTTCTTCTCTTTTTTAGTAATTGTATACAGGAGAAGGGGTTACTAGCCCATTGCTCCCGGCATTTTAGTCGCCTCATACGACACGCATGGCTTACGGAGGAAAGATTCTTTTCCACTTCCCCATGGACAATAGAAGAAATAAAAAAGAACAAGAGCTATTTAGAAAAAGGAGAAAAGCCTAGATGTATGTATATATATATATGCATGTGCGTGTCTGTGAAGTGTGACCAAAGTGTAAGTAGGAGTAGCAAGATATCCCTGTTATCTTAGCGTGTTTATGAGACAGAAAAAGAAACCAGCAATCCTACCATCATGCAAAACAATTACAGGTTTTTGTTTCACAGTCATCTGGCAGGACGGTAGTACTTCCCTGGGTGGTTGCTGTCTACCAACCTACTACCTATATATGTATATATATATATTATATATATATATATATATATATATATATATATATATATATATATATATATATATATATATATATCTATTTTTATATATATATATATATATATATATATATATATATATATATATATATATGTATGTATATATATATATATATATATATATATATATATTTATATATGTATATATATATATATATATATATATATATATATATATATATATATATATATATATATATATATATATATATATATATATATATATATATATATATATATATATATATATATATATATATATATATATATATATATATAATATATATATATATATATATATATATATATATATATATATATATATATATATATATATATATATATATATATATATATATATATATATATATATATATATATATGTGTGTGTGTGTGCATGCAAAACAACCACTCTGAAAGAATAGAGAAATTCTAAGCGCTTTCGTGACTACTCACATTATCAAGGAACTATGAAAGTAAAGCATCCAAGGAAGCTATATAAGGGGTCTGGTCGGCACCTCACTATCAGATCCCACAACGGTTTAAACACGTGACGCGCGGCGAGCCAACTTGGAAAGGTCCTTGGCACAACTCACCCCACAAACTATTCTACCTGTTTACTGTGATCTTATTGCATATATATATGTGTGTATGTATGTATGTATCTGACATGGTCGAGCGTGTAGCGGGCTAGCTGTGGAATTTTCAAGGATATCTTCTGATCAAAGAGGCTGACCAGGTCAAGACAGAAGAGGACTCAGTGTGAATACTTTGGGAAGATTGCAGTTTACCGAGAAGACATTCCAGTGCATCGCTTCAACGTAAATAATGGAAGTGTTGTGAAAGCTGATGAGTGGTGGTAGTGACGAAGATGGTCAATTGGAGTGATGGATAGGGATAAGGCCTACACTGTGTGCGTGGGTGCGGGCCAAGATTATCGTATATACAAACCTTGGAAAGCTTTCACAAACACATTTACCTTCAGCATCAAGCGCCATGCTTCCAGTTAACTTAGAAATTATTAAGTCTCGATGCATGGAATAATTAAAGGCAGAGGCATATGTTATGGATAAACAATGTTGTGTTAATGTTAACGATTGAAAGATCAGTGAATGCTGCCTCCCACACGCCACGGTGGAAGGAAAAGATGCGTGGTGTGTAGGTGAAGATGAGGGAACGTACTGGGGTTCAACAGTGCACATACCCACATCTTTCACTATGTGCATGGGAAACAAATAGTGCCGTGTTTATTAAGACAGTATTAACAATATATAGTGTGCAAGTCCATGTGTAGTGTACTCCTCTTACCCCTTCCTCTCCCTGGGCTACCCAGCACCCAAATACCTGCACCAACCCCACCCAAATCCCAGAAGCACGCCAAATGAACAGGGCAGTTTTCCCCTCTCAGCCCTTCAAGACCCACCAGGCCACCACAGTCAAGTTCACTAACTTCCACGCTGTACACTTTCACGCACCATACCCCCTATACATCCTTGCTCCACCCAGCATGTTGTACTTCACTCCTACAGTCTACCTAGCCAGATGGATGCCAGTCAGGAGGAAGCGAGCAGCCAGGTAAATGGCACGGCTGGCAATACTAGGAGAGGCAAGTGTCGATCGTGTTTACAGCTTCCTCAGCAAACACGGTAGCTGCCCTGGTACAGGATGTCCTCCTGTGGAAAGTGATGACCCACAGCCACTTCAGGCACCGGACCACACTCCAACAGATCTCATCTTATCATATAATATCTTGGAAGCAATTAAAACAACAGGTACCAGAACACTTACACACATTCCCAAAACAGCCTGTCCACAAGTAGCTGGGAAACTTACAGACCTCTTAAAAAAAGTAAACGATGGTTCCACTAACCACCAAGGTCTGCACTGTGGAACCATTGATTGTGCAAGACTCAGACATTTACAAAACAAAAATGTCCATCCCGTCCGACTCTTCTGGGGGCTGCACTGGAATAAGGCCACAGCATTTAAAGGAAATGGTTAATCCAGTTATTGGGGAGATTGCAGACACACTGCTTTCAGAGATCACAAAGTTCGTCAACAATTCCTTAGCTGGTCTGATTCCTGACAAAATTAAACCTTTCTCTTTCGGTGCATCACTTTGTGCCCTGAAAAAGAAGGATGCAGGAATTAGGCGAATTGCAGCAGACAACACTTTTCGGCACCTCATTTCCAAAGCTGCTGTCCGAAGTATTCGTGCAGAAGCGGCCATGATACTTCAACCAAACCAGCTTAGCTTTGGTGGTTCATGCCACAAGGGTGTATCAACAACTTGTCTGAGGACAATGCAGTTATAAAATTAGATTTCAAGAATGCATTTAATCTCAGGAAAAGAGACGTGGTATTAATAGCCGTACAAGAACATTTCCCTGGTCTCTTCCCTTTTGTTGCAGCTGGATATAATTTTTGCCCATATTCTTTATATCAGCCTCGATGAACCATACCCCCGGCCGGGATTGAACCCGCGGTCATAGAGTCTCAAAACTCCAGCCCGTCGCGTTAAGTCAGCCTCGATGACTCATGATTAAATTCTACCACACTCGTTATTTAGTGTTAACGATCTGCCAGTGATGATGCCTCCTCCAACGATTATATTATACACATATGCTTAATTATAGTCAGTGGCATTTCCAGGTGTGTGGTACATTTTCCTTATCAAAATATAATTTCATCTAAATTGCATTGATTTCATTTTACTTAATTAACAAATTACAGTAAGTAAGTGTAGGAAATATAGGTTCTCATATGACTTAACACCTTTTAAAAGTTGCATTACATTACTATTATTACTACATTACTATTAATTTTCTATGAATTACCACACACAAATCACAAAAAAATGATCAATATCCACATGATGTTTGTGAGTGTTGAATTTCGAGTTGTCAAGGTATAGACCCAGTGTTGCCAACTGCTGTTAGGTCGGTTGACTTGTCAACTAGAGATTTAAAATATTCCTGTGCATTGTCTGAAATGTTGTATTTTATTCTGTCGATTGGAAAAACTTGGGGTATTTGGCGTTCTGAACGAAATTTCGTGGGACGTCGAGACTGAGGTCAGAAACTCTCTATAAACAGCCATGGTCCCGATAAAACTGCAACGAATGCGATGTATTTCAAAACTTCAATAAACCCTCAGAAATATTGCACAAATTTATAATTCTGTTTGGCCAACTAATTTTAAAATTTCCTAAACAAAATTTATTACTGTTAATGGGTTATCTTAGGTAAAGCAAATGTTGCTGTGCGAGACAATCGTAAAAACCTGAACATGTCTTGTATTTAATATGATGCTCGTTTTCTAAATCCAGATCTATTAAGAAGGTTTCAAAGAAAATGGAATAAAATATTGCTTGGTAAGCTAATATAAATTGTCTACACTTTCATTGAATACTGTTCATAGCTGTTATAATTATAAATGCGCAAATTTATCATACAAATGTTTTTTAGTTCCTCATTGTCATTACAGACTCCGAGGGAAATAGTATAAAAAGGAAGCCCATAATTGTTTTGCACTCTGGTAGGATTGCTGATGTTTTCTCTTATACTATACTTACACCTAGATCATTCTACACATACGATTATGTATTTGTATACACACTCTTTTGAATTTCTTTACAAATTCCATCATAGTTGTTGTTTAGTGTTACCTCTCATTTCCAGGGGAAAGTGTAATGTGTGTCGTAATAGTCGATTCAAATACCAAGAGCAACGGGCTAGAAATTCCTTCTTCTGCATAAATTGCTTCTGAGTTATTTAAATTCACGTGGATGTAGTACAATGAGAAAAAAAAAAGATTATTAATGGAAAGAGTGAATAAAAAGAAGCTGGATGTCCTAGTTCTAAGAGAAACAAAGTTAAAGAAGGTGGGAGAATTTTAATTGGTGGCAGTAAGTGGAAATAAATCTGGAGTATCATATAGAACTAGAGTTAAAGACGAAGAAGCCAGCTATTAAATGAACAATTTTTCAAGGAGCTTAAACTCAAGAATTATGTGAATTAGGATAAGTTGGGATATAATAAGTAGGGTAAAATAAGTATTTGTTCACCTGTGGTCGAGAAGTATGTAAAGAAGTGAGAGAAAGAGAATTTGGAAGGTGTTAAGGGAGTATTGAGGTAGTGCTGAATTAAGTGCGACTTAAATGTGGGACTTAAATTCTTAACTGGGAGACACTGTTGTAAGTTTGAGGTGCCACGATAAATGATAATTGGGACCTCTAATTGAACTATATATAGAAAGAGGTTTGGTAATAAGAAAAACATAGGAATTGGACAATACCAAAACTTTCGCCAATACCGAGACCCAATATTTGGTCGATACCAGTACCAACAATTTTCTCATTTTTTTATTTAAATGATAATGACTATGTTCTATATATAAGAGAATGATGTTGCGCAATGGGCATTAAATAACACGGAAGGCTAAATATCCAATAATTTTTTTTCTCTGAGATGACAAAGTCATTACTTATTTCTAATAAGAGGCACTCCCGTGAGGCCGACAAACATAAAAAATAAGAAAACATTAAATTTCTCAATCTACCTCCATATTTAGTAATATGAAACAAGGACTGGAGGTGAGTGAAGCTATCAAGAAGAAGCCAATAAGGACACGTCTTTTAGTGAGGTTGTCCTGGTGTGGACAGAAATATATTATATCGTCCTTCCTGGTAGGTTTTCTATACACTTTGAAGAAAAGTTTGTCACTGTTAGGAGACCTGCACACGAGGACGTCGAGTAAAGAAGTTTGGTGTCTTTTTCGAGTTCCAGTGTAAACTTTATTGATGACTTGACAATGTTGATCTTGTTAGTGTTTCTGCTTTTATGTGTGTGTGTGTGTGTGTGTGTACTCACCTATTTGTACTCACCTATTTGTGGTTGCAGAGGTCGAGTTATAGCTCCTGGCCCCGCCTCTTCACTGATTGTTACTGAGTCCTCTCTCTCCCTGCTCCATGAGCTTTATCAAACCTCGTCTTAAAACTATGTATGGTTCCCGCCTCCACTACGTTAATTTCTAGGCTATTCCACTGCCTGAAAACTCTATGACCGAAGAAATACTTCCTAACATCCCTTTGACTCATCTGAGTCTTCAGCTTCCAACTGTGACCCCTTGAATTTGTGTCCCATCTCTGGAACATTCTGTCTTTGTCCACCTTGTCTATTCCTTGCAGTATTTTATATGTCGTTATCATGTCTCCCCTAACCCTCCTGTCCTCCCTCAATTTTTCTTCGTAGGACAATCCCCGTACCTCTGGGACTAGTCTTGTTGCAAACCTTTGTACTTTCTCTAATTTCTTGACATCATTGACCAGGTGTGGATTCCAAACTGGTGCTGCATACTCCAGAATAGGCCTGACGTAAATGGTGTACAGTCTTGAACGATTCCTTACTGAGGTATCGGCACGCTATTCTCAGGTTTGCCAGACGCCTATGTGCTGCAGCAGTTATCTGACTGATGTGCGCCTCAGGAGATGTGCTTGGTGTTATACTCACCCCAAGATCTTTTTTCCTTGAGTGAGGTTTGCAGTCTTTGACCACCTAGACTATACTGTGCCTGCAGTCTTCTTTGCCCTTCCCCGATCTTCATGACTTTG
>NC_091328.1:26178579-26181079 GCF_038502225.1 Cherax quadricarinatus
ATAGAGTGAAAGAGAGAAGCATTATTTTCGTATATGGATTTCTAAATGTAACCGTCCCAGAGATCACCCATTGCATAATTATGATAGTAATAGGAAAGGATTGTTAGGTTTTTTTAAAATCTGAAATGGTACAATAAAGTATTAGTGAATCAGCGGTGCTTAAGCCAAAAATATAATCTGTTAAGGCAGCAGGAAGGGCGGTGGACAAATGTATAACAAAAGGAATTCCACCCAGTTTCACGTCTCTGTTAACTCACGCAGCTACAAGAATGTTTTGTATAATACAGATACATAAACATCTGGGTGTAAATCTATTAGAAACGTGAAAGGAAACATATGCACTGCAAAGATTAAAAAAAGAAGATTGTCGTTATTTAAAAGATGCTTTGAATATTTCACGTTCATTAAAATAAGTTCATCCTGATAGTTACCATTTTGTCCTAGGCACATGTCGATTAGACACTAGGCCTGTTGTATATGAGTACATGTATGTGCGTGTGTATACTCACCTAGTTGTACTCACCTAGTTGAGGTTGCAGGGGTCGAGTCCGAGCTCCTGGCCCCGCCTCTTCACTGATCGCTACTAGGTCACTCTCCCTGAGCCGTGAGCTTTATCATACCTCTGCTTAAAGCTATGTATGGATCCTGCCTCCACTACATCGCTTCCCAAACTATTCCACTTACTGACTACTCTGTGGCTGAAGAAATACTTCCTAACATCCCTGTGATTCATCTGTGCCTTCAGCTTCCAACTGTGTCCCCTTGTTACTGTGTCCAATCTCTGGAACATCCTGTCTTTGTCCACCTTGTCAATTCCTCTCAGTATTTTGTATGTCGTTATCATGTCCCCCCTATCTCTCCTGTCCTCCAGTGTCGTCAGGTTGATTTCCCTTAACCTCTCCTCATAGGACATACCTCTTAGCTCTGGGACTAGTCTTGTTGCAAACCTTTGCACTTTCTCTAGTTTCTTCACGTGCTTGGCTAGGTGTGGGTTCCAAACTGGTGCTGCATACTCCAATATGGGCCTAACGTACACGGTGTACAGGGTCCTGAATGATTCCTTATTAAGATGTCGGAATGCTGTTCTGAGGTTTGCTAGGCGCCCATATGCTGCAGCAGTTATTTGGTTGATGTGCGCTTCAGGAGATGTGCCTGGTGTTATACTCACCCCAAGATCTTTTTCCTTGAGTGAGGTTTGTAGTCTCTGACCCCCTAGACTGTACTCCGTCTGCGGCCTCCTTTGCCCTTCCCCAATCTTCATGACTTTGCACTTGGTGGGATTGAACTCCAGGAGCCAATTGCTGGACCAGGTCTGCAGCCTGTCCAGATCCCTTTGTAGTTCTGCCTGGTCTTCGATCGAGTGAATTCTTCTCATCAACTTCACGTCATCTGCAAACAGGGACACCTCAGAGTCTATTCCTTCCGTCATGTCGTTCACAAATACCAGAAACAGCACTGGTCCTAGGACTGACCCCTGCGGGACCCCGCTGGTCACAGGTGCCCACTCTGACACCTCGCCACCTACCATGACTCGCTGCTGTCTTTCTGACAAGTATTCCCTGATCCATTGTAGTGCCTTCCCTGTTATCCCTGCTTGGTCCTCCAGTTTTTGCACCAATCTCTTGTGTGGAACTGTGTCAAACGCCTTCTTGCAGTCCAAGAAAATGCAATCCACCCACCCCTCTCTCTCTTGTCTTACTGCTGTCACCATGTCATAGAACTCCAGTAGGTTTGTGACACAGGATTTCCCGTCCCTGAAACCATGTTGGCTGCTGTTGATGAGATCGTTCCTTTCTAGGTGTTCCACCACTCTTCTGATAATCTTCTCCATGATTTTGCATACTATACATGTCAGTGACACTGGTCTGTAGTTTAATGCTTCATGTCTGTCTCCTTTTTTAAAGATTGGGACTACATTTGCTGTCTTCCATGCCTCAGGCAATCTCCCTGTTTCGATAGATGTATTGAATATTGTTGTTAGGGGTACACATAGCGCCTCTGCTCCCTCTCTCAATACCCATGGGGAGATGTTATCTGGCCCCATTGCCTTTGAGGTATCTAGCTCACTCAGAAGCCTCTTCACTTCTTCCTCGGTTGTGTGCACTGTGTCCAGCACTTGGTGGTGTGCCCCACCTCTCCGTCTTTCTGGAGTCCCTTCTGTCTCCTCTGTGAACACTTCTTTGAATCTCTTGTTGAGTTCTTCACATACTTCACGGTCATTTCTTGTTGTCTCTCCTCCTTCCTTCCTTAGCCTGATTTTCATATTGTCTTTGGGCCTCCCTTCTTATCTGTGCATATTCGTTTCTGGCTCTACGACTGTTCTCCTTATTCTCCTGGGTCCTTTGCCTTCTATATTTCTTCCATTCCCTAGCACACTTGGTTTTTGCCTCCCTGCACCTTTGGGTAAACCATGGGCTCATCCTGGCTTTTTCATTATTCCTGTTACCCTTTGGTACAAACCTCTCCTCAGCCTCCTTGCATTTTGTTGCTACATATTCCA
>NC_091328.1:26183238-26219958 GCF_038502225.1 Cherax quadricarinatus
TCTTATATATAGAACATAGTCATTATCATTTAAATAAAAAAATGAGAAAGTTGGTGGTACTGGTATCGACCAAATATTGGGTCTCGGTATTGGCGAAAGTTTTGGTATTGTCCAATTCCTATGTTTTTCTTATTACCAAACCTCTTTCTATATATAGTTCAATTAGAGGTCCCAATTATCATTTATCGTGGCACCTCAAACTTACAACAGTGTCTCCCAGTTTAGAATTTAAGTCCCACATTTAAGTCGCACTTAATTCAGCACTACCTCAATACTCCCTTAACACCTTCCAAATTCTCTTTCTCTCAATTCTTTACATACTTCTCAACCACAGGTGAACAAATACTTATTTTACCCTACTTATTATATCCCATCTTATCCTAATTCACATAATTCTTGAGTTTAAGCTCCTTGAAAAATTGTTCATTTAATAGCTGGCTTCTTCGTCTTTAACTCTAGTTCTATATGATACTCCAGATTTATTTCCACTTACTGCCACCAATTAAAATTCTCCCACCTTCTTTAACTTTGTTTCTCTTAGAACTAGGACATCCAGCTTCTTTTTATTCACTCTTTCCATTAATAATCTTTTTTTTTTCCTCATTGTACTACATCCACGTGAATTTAAATAACTCAGAACCAATTTATGCAGAAGAAGGAATTTCTAGCCCGTTGCTCTTGGTATTTGAATCGACTATTACGACACATTACAC
Organism: Cherax quadricarinatus; assembly: GCF_038502225.1. Classification (NCBI taxonomy): domain Eukaryota; kingdom Metazoa; phylum Arthropoda; class Malacostraca; order Decapoda; family Parastacidae; genus Cherax; species Cherax quadricarinatus. The sequence continues at coordinate 26,183,952 of NC_091328.1, forward strand.
TTTTCCCTGGAAATGAGAGGTAACACTAAACAACAACTATGATGGAATTTGTAAAGAAATTCAAAAGAGTGTGTATACAAATACATAATCGTATGTGTAGAATGATCTAGGTGTAAGTATAGTATAAGAGAAAACATCAGCAATCCTACCAGAGTGCAAAACAATTATGGGCTTCCTTTTTATACTATTTCCCTCGGAGTTTGTAATGACAATGAGGAACTAAAAAACATTTGTATGATAAATTTGCGCATTTATAATTATAACAGCTATGAACAGTATTCAATGAAAGTGTAGACAATTTATATTAGCTTACCAAGCAATATTTTATTCCATTTTCTTTGAAACCTTCTTAATAGATCTGGATTTAGAAAACGAGCATCATATTAAATACAAGACATGTTCAGGTTTTTACGATTGTCTCGCACAGCAACATTTGCTTTACCTAAGATAACCCATTAACAGTAATAAATTTTGTTTAGGAAATTTTAAAATTAGTTGGCCAAACAGAATTATAAATTTGTGCAATATTTCTGAGGGTTTATTGAAGTTTTGAAATACATCGCATTCGTTGCAGTTTTATCGGGACCATGGCTGTTTATAGAGAGTTTCTGACCTCAGTCTCAACGTCCCACCAAATTTCGTTCAGAACGCCAAATACCCCAAGTTTTTCCAATCGACAGAATAAAATACAACATTTCAGACAATGCACAGGAATATTTTAAATCTCTAGTTGACAAGTCGACTGACCTAACAACAGTTGGCAACACTGGGTCTATACCTTGACAACTCGAAATTCAACACTCACAAACATCATGTGGATATTGATCATTTTTCTGTGATTTGTGTGTGGTAATTGATAGAAAATTAATAGTAACGTAGTAATAATAGTAATGTAATGCAACTTTTAAAAGGTGTTAAGTCATATGAGAACCTATATTTCCTACAATTACCTTTCTTACTGTAATTTGTTAATTAAGTAAAATGAAATCAATGCAATTTAGAGGAAATTATATTTTGATAAGGAAAATGTACCACACACCTGGAAATGCCACTGACTATAATTAAGCATATGTGTATAATATAATCGTTGGAGGAGGCATCATCACTGGCAGATCGTTAACACTAAATAACGAGTGTGGCAGAATTTAATCATGAGTCATCGAGGCTGATATAAAGAATATGGGCAAAAATTATATCCAGCTGCAACAAAAGGGAAGAGACCAGGGAAATGTTCTTGTACGGCTATTAATACCACGTCTCTTTTCCTGAGATTAAATGCATTCTTGAAATCTAATTTTATAACTGCATTGTCCTCAGGCAAGTTGTTGATACACCCTTGTGGCATGAACCACCAAAGCTAAGCTGGTTTGGTTGAAGTATCATGGCCGCTTCTGCACGAATTCTTCGGACAGCAGCTTTGGAAATGAGGTGCCGAAAAGTGTTGTCTGCTGCAATTCGCCTAATTCCTGCATCCTTCTTTTTCAGGGCACAAAGTGATGCACCGAAAGAGAAAGGTTTAATTTTGTCAGGAATCAGACCAGCTAAGGAATTGTTGACGAACCTTGTGATCTCTGAAAGCAGTGTGTCTGCAATCTCCCCAATAACTGGATTAACCATTTCCTTTAAATGCTGTGGCCTTATTCCAGTGCAGCCCCCAGCAGAGTCGGACGGGATGGACATTTTTGTTTTGTAAATGTCTGAGTCTTGCACAATCAATGGTTCCACAGTGCAGACCTTGGTGGTTAGTGGAACCATCGTTTACTTTTTTTAAGAGGTCTGTAAGTTTCCCAGCTACTTGTGGACAGGCTGTTTTGGGAATGTGTGTAAGTGTCCTGGTACCTGTTGTTTTAATTGCTTCCAAGATATTATATGATAAGATGAGATCTGTTGGAGTGTGGTCTGGTGCCTGAAGTGGCTGTGGGTCATCACTTTCCACAGGAGGACATCCTGTACCAGGGCAGCTACCGTGTTTGCTGAGGAAGCTGTAAACACGATCGACACTTGCCTCTCCTAGTATTGCCAGCCGTGCCATTTACCTGGCTGCTCGCTTCCTCCTGACTGGCATCCATCTGGCTAGGTAGACTGTAGGAGTGAAGTACAACATGCTGGGTGGAGCAAGGATGTATAGGGGGTATGGTGCGTGAAAGTGTACAGCGTGGAAGTTAGTGAACTTGACTGTGGTAGCCTGGTGGGTCTTGAAGGGCTGAGAGGGAAAAACTGCCCTGTTCATTTGGCGTGCTTCTGGGATTTGGGTGGGGTTGGTGCAAGTATTTGGGTGCTGGGTAGCCCAGGGAGAGGAAGGGGTGAGAGGAGTACACTACACATGGACTTGCACACTATATATTGTTAATACTGTCTTAATAAACACGGCACTATTTGTTTCTCATGCACACAGTGAAAGATGTGGGTATGTGCACTGTTGAACCCGAGTATGTTCCCTCATCTTCACCTACACACCACGCATCTTTTCCTTCCACTGTGGCGTGTGGGAGGCAGCATTCACTGGTCTTTCAATCGTTAACATTAACACAACATTGTTTATCCATAACATATGCCTCTGCCTTTAATTATTCCATGGCGCTTGATGCTGGAGGTAAATGTGTTTGTGAAAGCTTTCCAAGGTTTGTATATATGATAATCTTGGCCCGCACCCACGCACACAGTGTAGGCCTTATCCCTATCCATCACTCCAATTGACCATCTTCGTCACTACCACCACTCATCAACTTTCACAACACTTCCATTATTTACGTTGAAGCGATGCACTGGAATGTCTTCTCGGTAAACTGCAATCTTCCCAAAGTATTCACACTGAGCCCTCTTCTGTCTTGACCTGGTCAGCCTCTTTGATCAGAAGATATCCTTGAAAATTCCACAGCTAGCCCGCTACACGCTCGACCATGTCAGATACATACATACATATATATATATACATATACATATATATATATATATATATATATACATATATATATATATATATATATATATATATATATATATATATATATATATATATATATATATATATATATATATATATACATATATATGCTCTTGGAATTTCACTACTCTTTCACAGTGGTTGTTTTGCATATATATATATATATATATATATATATATATATATATATATATATATGTCGTGCCGAATAGGCAGAACTTGCGATTTTGGCTTAAATAGCAACGCTCATCTTGCCATATAGGACAAGTGAAAATTTGTGTATGCAATAATTTCGCCAAAATCATTCTGAACCTAACGAAAAAAATATATTTCACTGTGTTTGTTTAGTATTAAATTACTGTAAACAAATCTAAAATATATTTAGTTAGGTTAGGCTAAAATAAATTGTTCTTGTTATAATAAGGTTAGGTAAGTTTTCTAAGATTCTTTTGGTGCAAAATTAAAAATTTTTACATTACCATTAATGAAAACAAATATATCTTTAAACGTATAAGAGAAAATTTTAGAAAGGACTTAATTTTAAATGAGTTCTTGCTAATTGGCCAGTTTTGCATATTCGGCACGACATATATATATATATATATATATATATATATATATATATATATATATATATATATATATATATATATATATATATATATATATATATATATATATATATATATATATATATATATATATATATATATATATATATATATAATTAATTCGCAAACAGGAAAAATTATTTACAAACATTGTGTCTACGTCAACAGCAGAACTCCACAGCAAACTCTGTATCAGAGTCCACATTATTTTACCACGGAGCTAGACCCAAGATACGTATGGGCGTCCAGCAGGAGCCAGACGATGTTTCCCCATACCCCCGGCACCATACCCCAGGGCATCATACCCCCGGGCACCATACCCCCGGGCACCATACCCCAGGGCACCATGCCCCCGGGCACTATGCCCCGGCACCATACCCCAGGGCACCATACCCCTGGGCACCATACCCCTGGGCACCAAGCTCGTTTTGAAAGTTATTTCATCGAATCCTGCCACATGCAGTGGACAATGAAAAAGATTTGAAATGCTTAACAATTCGCAAACAGGCGAAATTATTTATATTGTCTCTACGTCCACAGCAGGACGGGGTTATGGGCTCATGCTGGATGCCCATACTTATCTTGGGTCTAGCTTCGTGGTAAAGTACTTTGGACTCTGATACAGGGTTTGCAGGTTCGAGTCCTACTGTGGACGTAGAGAAAATGTTTGTAAATAATTTCGCCTGTTTGCGATTTGTTAAGCATTTCAAATAACTTTCGTTGTCCACTGGATGTGGCAGGATTCGATGAAATAACTTTCCCTCATCTACTGATTTATACATCTCCAAGTCATCCTATTTTGCTTCTTCCTCTCTAAATGACTAAATGATCTCAACAATCCCTCCTCAGCCCTCTTAATTTCCACACTACGAATTTCCTACATAATATCTACGCCAAATATTACCCTTAGATACGACATCTCCACTGCTTCGAGCCTCCTCGCTGCAACATTCACATCCCATGCTTCTCGCACATTCCCTTCTTTGCCCCCCACAGATAATGTTCTTTGTCTCCACAGATACCTAAGTGCACCACCCACATTTTTCCTTTCATCAGTTCAATAGTTTACCCTGTCATTCATATAGCCATCCACCAACACGTCCACTTCCAAGAATCTGAACACATTAACTTTTTCCATACTCCCTCCTTCCAGTCTGTTATCCAATTTTTCTTTACCTAACTCGTTTGATGCCTTCATCACTTTACTCTTATCTATGCTCAATTTCAACTTTCTTCCTTTACGCTTCCTCCCAAACTCGTCCACTAACTTTTGCAATTTCTCTTCAGAATCAAAGTATTATCGGCAAAAAGTAAGTGTGTCAACTTCCATTTTGTATTTGACTCCTCATAATTTAATCCCACCCCTCTCCCCAGTACTTTTTTTTTTTACACTCTTACATATATAAATATGTTAAGCAACCATGGTGGCATCACACATCCCGGTCTAAGTAATCTCCCTCACACCTACACACCTTAATCTGAACCTCACTATCTTCATAAAAACTCTTCAACATTTATTAATTTACTACCTATTCCATACATTTGCAACATCTGCCACATTGCTCCCCTATCCAACGTGTTATATGACCTTTGTAAATCCATACAAACAACGAAAACTTCCCTAACTTTTTCAAAATATGGTTGACTTAAACGCTTTAATATAAACACTTGGTCTGTACATCCGCTCCTCGTACTGGAGCCTCCTTGTTCACCTGCGATCCTGCTCATCGTTTTACTTCTAATTATTTCAATAATAAACCTTACCATACACTTTACCTGGTATACTCAGTAGGCTTATTCCTCTATAATTTTTACAGTCTCTTTTGTCCCCTTTCTCTTTCCATAAAGGATCTATGCATTCTCTTTGCAAGTCCTTAGGTACCCTTGCCTCTTTCATACGTTTACTGCGCAAAAGTACCAACCATTCTAAAGCTATATCCCCACCTGCTTTTAACATTACTTTCATGATCCCATCAATTCCAGCTGCTTTACTCATTTCATTCTACCCAATGCTTCAAGCACCTTCCCCACACTTACATCTGGCCCTTCCTCGCTCCTAAAAGATGTTATACCTCCCTGGCCAATGGACGAAATCTCTGCCTCACTCTCTTCATCAACATTTAACAGTTCCTCAAAATATTCCTCTTCTGCACTCGAAACTTGTCTGAAAGACATAGAACTTTTAAGTAATTTAAATATAAGCATTATCAAGATATTAATTTATATTTAGGAAATCCCAAAAAAATAGCGGAAACGTTGTAGCCAAGTTCTCTTCAGTCCCAGTTAAGCATTCATATTACAGAGACTTACTGAGCCTGTGAAGAGTTTTTACAAAACAAACAAACAAACAAACAAAATTTATTTCTTTGCAAGATTACATTGAGATTATGATATTACAATAATGAGTTGCCTTTTTTTTTAGTTAATAACTCAATCAGATTTATCATAATTAATAAATATATGTATCCTGTTATTTTACACCATCAACATAATAGTTTTACAAAGCCTCTGGCATAAAATCCGCTTATTCATTACTTAGCGACTATTTCCATTCATCGCTTTGTTATCAAAACATTTTTCCTCTCACGTTGCTTCAGAAAATGTGTAGTGAATTTGCTAAATATATTTTAATTTTTGCCGTTGCAATACCGACACAGCAAGATCATAATTAACCATATGTATATATATATATATATATATATATATATATATATATATATATATATATATATATATATATATATATATATATATATGTGATAGTTCCTTGACAATGTGAGTAGTCACGGAAGTGCTTGGAATTTCACTACTCTTTCATAGTGGTTGTTTTGCATATTTTAAAATCACCTGATTACTGTGATCTTATTGCATATATAAATTTACGCACATGTTTATTTAGTGCCAATAAAAATAGTAAAATAGTAAAATAGTAACTAGTGTTGAGGAGTTGGTGAAGGCAGCGGTGGTAATGGGTGTAGTAGTCAGGTCAGCGTAACAAGTTGGTGAAGGCAGCGGTGGTAATGGGTGTAGTAGTCAGGTCAGCGTAACAAGTTGGTGAAGGCAGCGGTGGTAATGGGTGTAGTAGTCAGGTCAGCGTAATAAGTTGGTGAAGGAAGCGGTGGTAATGGGTGCAGTAGTCAGGTCAGCGTAACAAGTTGGTGAAGGCAGCGGTGGTAATGGGTGTAGTAGTCAGGTCAGCATAACAAGTTGGTGAAGGCAGCAGTGGTAATGGTTGCAGTAGTTAGGTCAGCGTAACAAGTTGGTGAAGGCAGCGGTGGTAATGGGTGTAGTAGTCAGGTCAGCGTAACAAGTTGGTGAAGGCAGCAGTGGTAATGGTTGCAGTAGTTAGGTCAGCGTAACAAGTTGGTGAAGGCAGCGGTGGTAATGGGTGTAGTAGTCAGGTCAGCGTAACAAGTTGGTGAAGGCAGCGGTGGTAATGGGTGCAGTAGTCAGGTCAGCGTAACAAGTTGGTGAAGGCAGCGGTGGTAATGGGTGTAGTAGTCAGGTCAGCGTAACAAGTTGGTGAAGGCAGCGGTGGTAATGGGTGCAGTAGTCAGGTCAGCGTAACAAGTGGTTATCGAAGTTATCCTAGAATACGGAAAGCAGTTAACATAGTCACTTTTCGTGAAGTATTATTTAATGGAAAAATTAAAATATTTTCGGATTTATAACAACCCTTTATAGGTACAGCTTTCAAGGAATGGAAGTGGCCCATGGCCTGGTAAGCGAAACTCTCGCTTCACACGCAGGGTGTCCGTGGTTCGATTCCCGGCAAGGATGGAAACATTGGGCGTGTTTCCTTACGCCTGTTGTCCTGTTCACCTAACAAGTAAGTAGGTACCTGGATGTTAGTCGACTGGTGTGGGTCGCATCTTGGGAGACAAGACTCAGGACTACAATGGAAATAAGACAGACAGTCCCTCGATGACGCACTGCCTTTCTTGGGTTATCCTTGGTGGTTAACCCTGAGTTGTGTCATCTTCCTTAGTCTGTCTCGTGTGAGGCGGAGGTGTCAGACTTGTCACTCTCTTCTTTATGTGGGAGAGTGATGGAAGGCTGTTTTTGAGTGTCTCTTAATGTAAGAACCATCAGTAGTAATTTTCTTTCTGTCTAGTACACGTGAAAGAGACATCAATAGCATTTTGCTTTTCTATTTTGTTTTGCGTTGATCAAAAGGAGGAATCTGAATTTTCTAGGGAAGGGAGAACCAATTTAGGAATCATATTTATCAAAGGATCATATTGGAATATCATATAAATCAGTCCGGCAAATTTTGCTATGCTTCAATTGCTCACAAACAGAAACTAAATGAGGCTTTCCTTGGCGCTTTGTTAGGCTTTACTGAAGACATTTAAAACTATTGTGTTTGGCTGGCAATGTAAGTCTGATCATAAATTCCCTCAGGAATCCCATTTGCTCTTACTGGTGATGTTGGTGGTGCTGCAGCTGCTGTTCTTTTTCCTTGCCATGCTTGATGGTGTTCCACCATTATCGGATACACCTGCACAACTGTCTGGCAAAAGACAGTAGCAGAGTTGGTGCAGAGGAATTGAAACTGACGGTCATCATGAGCTGTAGACAAAATTCTCTGCAGGAAAGGTGGAATTGGGAACAGTATTGATGCAGTATCTTGGTACTGGAAAGGAGGATATTCCTGAAGATATCTCAATAGAGATGAATCCTGATTCCGTGTGAAAATTTATTCAAATGGAAGTAGTGAGTTTGTAGTAAATTCATTACATAATTTTTTTTTTTTTTGGCCAAAAAGGCCATATCTCACCAAGGCAGAGTGACCTAAAAAGAAAAACGATAGGTTCTCGTTTTAAATTTGGGAATGTATACAGAAGAAGGGGTCACTAGCCCTGTGGAAAATACTGTATATATTTTCCAGAAATACAATAGTTATATGTAAATAGATGGCCATACTGTATTTAATAAAAATTATGTTATAAAAAATGGGAAACTGTGCCTGTGCAGACGAGACTCACCAAGTTTGAACTGGTCAACACAAACGTTAGTGAATAATGTGAAGAATTTTCGTGCTCTAGAGGTAAAATTGGGGTGACACCTTTCAAATAGGAGACGAAATTGTTGGATGTGCATTCCTGCATAACTTGAGATATCACACGACTGGACAAGACAACTCCAGGAACCTCAGATAAGTCTTATGTTGTAACTCTGGCCAGTGTTATTTTCATAGATAGACAGTGAGGTTTTCTGAGTATGATACACATTAATCTCCAGTCAAATTGGTGAGTGATATTAAGATATTCTCCTTCTGTTATTTAAATTGTATATACGTGTATATAATAATTTTTTAATTTTAATATATAGTCCACAAATTTATATACTTACCAGAATTCCTGGTGATACATATTTCATTTGTAATTAATAGGTCTAGAGCAACTTGTGGATATGACAGTTGTAGGTATAGAAGGGGGACATTTTTGCGACCTAGGTGTCCCAAATTCCTACTTGTCTATGTAACTGATAAATAATAATTATCTTTGCTATCATTTACTGTTACGTACATAATGAGTTACATTCAGATAAATGCAATTTTCCACAAGCCCCTTGCTCCCGGCATTTTATTCGCCTATTACGACACTCATGGCTTAAGGAGGAAGAATTCTGTTGCACTTCCCCATGGATAAATATAAATATTATATAAATTATTTTTTTTTTATTATCACACTGGCCGATTCCCACCAAGGCAGGGTGGCCCGAAAAACAAAAACTTTCACCATCATTCACTCCATCACTGTCTTGCCAGAAGGGTGCTTTACACTACAGTTTTTAAACTGCAACATTAACACCCCTCCTTCAGAGTGCAGGCACTGTACTTCCCATCTCCAGGACTCAAGTCCGGCCTGCCGGTTTCCCTGAACCCCTTCATAAATGTTACTTTGCTCACACTCCAACAGCACGTCAAGTATTAAAAACCATTTGTCTCCATTCACTCCTATCAAACACGCTCATGCATACCTGCTGGAAGTCCAAGCCCCTCGCACACAAAACCTCCTTTACGTGTCCTATATACAGATTTAAACACGTCTAACAAGGATATTAATGACCAGCTGTTTATATAGAAAAAAACGGGAATGTGGTGAGAAGATCAAGACTGGCAGAATAGCTGCTTGTGAACAAATATCAAGTGAATTACACATATCATAGTTAATGATCAATTACTAACAGTTAAGTATGTGGTGATGTAAGGGTAAGTTTACTTAATTAAGTTAAATGGTGAGATTGCATTAAGTTGCTCCACCTTGTATAGCTTCCTCCTCAACCTGTTTCCTCTTGTAAGTGCGTCACACAAACGTTCGTGTTCTAAATGTAACAGATTCGTGAGTCATCAAAATGATATTTTCATATGTTTCCCCAATATATACTTTGTCGCAAGCAGAGTCTTACTGCGGTAAAATTATTGTATACTGTTATACTTCTGACAGTAAGATTAATTAATGCTGGTGTTCTGTATACATTTCTAATGCTGTTCTTAAAAGTTGTGTTAGCAATGATGGTTATCTGTCGTGAAGGTAGAATGAACGGTACTTCTTCTCTTTGGTTGTTATTTCCGGTATTTCAGTGTTTCTTTTCTATGTTCTAATATTAAAATGAGAAGAACATTTAAAGTTTAAAATGGAATATTCCATTTATTCGCATATCTCCAAATGCAAATTTGGGCCACAAATCCTAAATACATTGAGAATAAATTTTATCACTATTCCGGATTATTGTGTTATGATGATGAAAAATGTGAGCGAGTGAAGTTTGTGTTCCCCGATCTGGAAAAGATCTGTTATATATTGTAATATAAGACGAAAAAGTTAAGACAATCGTCTCTATTCCTAAGGTAAACTTCAACTTATGTTCTTTTTTCAATGACTTTTTAAAATTAGCCAAGTTGAAAGGTGCTGCTTGAAAAACTAGAGCAAAATTTTTATTGAATGATGAATTCTGCAGTCTTCAAAATGGAAATTTTTTATGATTATATTATCATTAAACGTAAGAAAATGCAGTCGTTCCTGTTCCAAAAATTAACAGAATCTCTAAAATTACTCAAGTAAAAATGGTGATGTGATCATTGAAACTCCTTAGTATTCAGAAGCTGTTGTATAGTGCTGGCTATTTAGGAGAACTATGATTCCACTTGAAACGATTTAATATTTTTGTTTAAATTTCAGTAACTGGGAAATATATAATCATTCAGAAGTGGTGAAGATAAAACAGTGAGCTGAAATAGAAGGAAATGCAGGTAAATGTTGCTTGATCAGTTCGTGGAGAAAAATAGAACATTCAGTAATGCAAACAGTGAGTCGATAATAGGAGTTACAAAGCCAATACAAGGTATTATGGAGCTGGATATTATGAAGACAATTCTAGTTATCATGGACCCAAAGCTAGGTTATCTCTCTCTCTCTCTCTCTCTCTCTCTCTCTCTCTCTATATATATATATATATATATATATATATATATATATATATATATATATATATATATATATATATATATATATATATATATATATATATATATATATATATATATATATATATATATATATATCAATAACAACACTGCTACTAGCGAAGGACAAGAACCCATGCTGCTTTGGCGCCTTAATCCACAGGACCATACAATCATTAAGAGTAGCGCATCCAGCGGAAACGGATGTTGTACTCGCTAACCAAGGACACACGATGGTGTGGATGACTCGACTAGCCAAGGACTCGAGAGTATAGTGGTACCAACATTCTTATACGGGTATGAAGCTTGGGTTGTAAATGCTGCAGTGAGGAGGCACTGGAGATGTCCTGTCTAAGGGCATTGTCTGGTGTAAATATTTCCCAGAGAATTCGTAGTGTGGAAATTAGGAGGAGGTGTGGAGTTACTAAAAGTATTAGTCAAAGGGCTGATGAGGGGCTGTTGAGGTGGTTTGGTCATTTAGAGAGAATGGAACAAAGTAGAATGACTTGGAGAGCGTATAAATCTGTAGGGGAAGGTTGGAGGAAGGGGGTAAAGTAAGTTTTGTGGGCGAGGGGTTTGTACTTTCAGCAAGTGTGCGTGAGCATTTTAGATAGGAGTGAATGGAGACGAATGATTTTTAGGGCCTGATGAGCTGTTTGAGCGTGAGCAGGGTAATATTTTGTGAAGGGATTCAGGGAAACTGGTTAGCCGGACTTGAGTCCTGGAAATAGGAAGCACAATGCCTGCACTTAAAAGGAGGGGTTTGGGATGTTGGCAGTTTAGAGGGACGTCTAAGCTGACGTATCTGAGCGCCTCTACAAAGACAGTGATTATGTACGAGTAATGGTGAAAGTGTTGAATGATGCTGATGATACGAAGACATACGGTGGTGTGAGTGCCTCAGAGCTAATTTCATTCTGCTCCCCGTTCGGTGTAATACCCTCCACGCACAGTATACATATTATTGTATCCACGGACGAGTGGTATTTAATCAGTAACAACACTGGGACTAGCCGAAGACTCCAACCCATGTCGTGTTGGCCCGCTTTGTTACAATAATATATATACTGCTCGTGGAGGCTAGTACACCAAATGGGGAATAGAATGAAATTATCTCTGAGGTACCGACACCACCATATATCCTCTAATCACGGTAAAATACCTAGCTCTGCTGGGTGCGTGATTCCTGTAGGATTTGGTGGTCATGTGGGTTAGAGCATCACGTGATTTTCGCTCACCTTGAGGCATGCCAAAACGACATGGGTTCGAGTGCTCGGCTAGTCGCAGTGTTGTTATTGATTAAATACCACTCGTTCGTGGTTACAATAATATATATATATATATATATATATATATATATATATATATATATATATATATATATATATATATATATATATATATATATATATATAGGATGGGGTCCACCTCTGGTGTAAATTGTGGGACCCATAGCCTCGGAGAAGTGGATAAAAAGGCTTCAAGGAAGAATATTTGGATTTCTTCCTGAAGCCGTTTGAATATTCCACTTCCCCTACCACCCCATCTTTTCATTTTTTTTTTTACCAATAGGAATATTTTATTACATAATATGGTACAGAAGATTTAAGAGATTGTTGATATAAAGGTGGCATATACGGTACATGTTGTTACGTGTGTATCACCGATTATAAGGCGAAAATCTAATCCAGCTCCTGAGAGCTGGGGCGTGTGCCCAAAATACAGCAGGCATTACCCCTTTGTATGTATATATCTTCTTTCAACTTACCGGCCGTATCCCACCGGTGGTTCGTATTCCTTGCAAAACAGTACTTAATATCCTCAATGATCTGTCGATTAGCAGAAAGTATTTTCCAATGTCTTTTATTTTCCTGATGTCCTCTAAGAAAGATTGTGTAGTGCCGCCAAGGGCACCATCATCCAAGAACCAGATATTGAGCACACTGGACGGTGTGACTTCCTTGATGACCAGACAGAAAAGAAAAGGGGAGAGAGGGTCCCCTGTTGCACACCCTCACACGAGTCAATTTCATGGTCCCCAAATAATAGTTTAGAGGTCCCACTATAACACTATTGAATGAAAGGATGGAGAGAAAGGAAGTGTCTAGAAATTGCTTGTAGAACAGCATCCCTTCCGACTAAGGAAAAAGCGTTGGCGAAGTCTAATTTGATCAAGGCTTTTTCATCTGACATGGTGTTGATTTATACTCGTGCTGCATGGCATCTGCTTCACAGTCTTGTTGAACACCAAAACCGTTCTGTGTTGGATTTAGCAACGCGGCAGCCTCTTGACTCAGCATTCTCACAGCGTAATTCTTCCGTCCTCTTTCAGGAGAGGACATAATGGTGCACCAAAAATAATGGCCTAATGGCCACTCTAATGTATGTGTGTGTACTCACCTATTTGTGGTTGCGGGGGTCGATTCATAGCTCCTGGCCCCCGCCTCTTCATTGATTGCTACTAGGTCCTTTCTCTCCATGCTCCATGAGCTTTATCAAGCCTCGTGCTAAAACTATGTATGGTTCCCGTCTCCACTACGACACTTTCTAGGTTATTCCACTGCCTGACAACTCTGTGTGTGTGTGTGTGTGTGAGAGAGAGAGAGAGAGAGAGAGAGAGAGAGAGAGAGAGAGAGAGAGAGAGAGAGAGAGAGAGAGAGAGAGAGAGAGAAACAGAGAGAGAGAGAGAGAAAGAGAGAGAGAGAGAGAGAGAGAGAGAGAGAGAGAGAGAGAGAGAGAGAGAGAGAGAGAGAGAGAGAGAGAGAGAGAGAGAGAGAGAGAGAGAGAGAGAAAAAAAAAAAGATTTTTCTATAATTTTATTTTTTATTTTCTTCGAGTCTTAGGTCTTTAACCAACAATAGAAGCGGTACTTTCCTATATATACATTTTATTCATACAAATTATAATATTAGTATTCATCCAATACAGTAGTAACATAAAACATATTTTTAACATCAAACTGCAACAGGTTGAATAATTCACACGATTACATTTATAACTCGCTCATCATATTACTCAGTGTACCTAAACGACACATTACAGACATCCCGCTTAATGACAGTAACTGGCACATTATAGTCATAACTAACTCATGGTGTTATAACTCTTTATTATGCCATTGCCATTATTTTCATTCACGTGTTATATTAACCTGCAATAATGGTGTAATCCTCCCTCATCCCCCCCCCCTCCACCATCACCAAAATGTGAATATTTATTAACTGGCTGGATTATTATGTCGGAATACAGGCTGCGGGTGATGAGATTAGTGTGTATTATCTTTCTGTTATGAGTACTGGTAATGACATTTTATGGAAGAAACTTAAGCAGCGTTTTTATTTTGAATTTTGTATTTTTATTTATTATGAGTGTACTTACGTATTTACAGCTACTTGGACAGAACGAAGATGGTCGACATATGGTGAGTTCGAGATATTTTAAGTGTTGGAGAGATATTGTGAGTGTATATAATAGTCACTTAGGATCTTGATACTGAGAATTCATTTTAGTCAGACACTTGTTTAACTTATTGGCATGACTTACTTTGGCTAGTCTGCTCCGCCTACCTGTGATGCTATCTCTAATCTACTTTACCTCTCTTATCACCAGCATGGAAGTCTCTAACTTCTTCCTCAGAGTCATCAAGATTCTTAAACTGGAAACCTCATTTCAAGGCTGGGACTGATCACTTCAAATTATTTGTTCACGTCTTCCACAGTCTACATCAAATTCATCAAGGCTTAGTGACTGATCTCTTTAGACTTCTACTAATTTATGTCTTCCACCATCTCCAGAATTATTTTCTGTTTTGTAGTTGGAGATGTGTCTTGGTATTCATATTGTTAGTGAAATAGTGTGAGGAAATGTGACGTATAAGTGAATGTAATACTCTAAATCGGAGATATTATGAGTGTATGCGAGTGAAATATTCTGATTAGTTATGTGAATAAGATAATGTGAGTGACATTTGACTCTGAGATATTATAAGTAACCGTGAGTGTCATGATGTGTTTTTGCTGTTTCTGTATCAGCATACTGTGTAAAGCCTGACTTTATTGTGCATCGGTGGTGGTTAGAGTGTGATGTGACCCCTTGGCACTGTGAGGGAAAAGTTCAACAGACTGAAGTAGCGAGCGAGTATATGGGTGACGATAGTTTTATTGCCCGGCAGCTTGTTAAGATAGCTCCCGCTATCCCCATCCTTTTCCCCACCCGGAAAGGTGACGTGTGGGGCTGGGAGCAAACAGTAATCACTTTACTCACAGCTCCCAGCACAACTGTAAGTAAAAGCCTCTGCTCCTATTCTAGTGGATATATTGGTTGAAAGCTTCACTTTTGACCAATAATAAGCTTAGTCCTTTCAGCCTTGATTTCCATGTTATGCTTTTAGAGAATCACCATTTCTTTTAAATATTGTACTTATCATGGAGAGTGATTTCTTAAGCAGTAGGTAACCTTCGTCTCTTTCTAGCTTGGAATGTCAGCTCGGGTCATCTGGCAACTAAAGAAACAGTGTTGAAAGAGACGAACTTTACCTAAGTTCTGAGACGTCACCATTTTATCTGCATACCTAAGTGTAGTCAACCCCAGGCAACTACCTCTCATCTTTGCAGTGGTGAAAGACCTGCGTTCCTATCATCTTGACGGACTATTCAAGGCTAGAGACTGTGAAGAACTAGTCGTTGGGTTGTCACTCAACATCCTTGACTCCCTCCCCCCATCATCAGCAACGGCTACAATTTCTACAACACGTGGTGTCAACAACATCGGACACCCCAGTCTAACTGTATATATTAGCGTTGAATTCAGATTATTCATATTTTTCATTTTTCTTTCAAGTAGGACAAAAATTCATATTTATTTTTTTTATAGTTTTATTTCTAAATAATAAAGTGTTTATATTTGACTGTTATTATTCTTTTTCTATTCATTAATTTTCCTAAGGAGGAGCCAGCCTTGGTAATACTTACTAAAGTTGTTACAGGGCTGAGTAAGCCTTCACAAGTGGCACATCTAATATGGTTATAACGCATGTTTTATCAAGGTTATGTATTGGGACTGAGTCAGGTGAAATCTCTGCAGGTGCAGAGATTTCACCTGAAAGTAGAAACACCTGGGGTAGCATAGTAATAAATAAGGCTTCAAGTGTGTTTCTCATACGTATTTCTAGACTTCTATTTCCAGCGTCTAAATGTCCGCAATAAGGGCAATAGATTCATCAATGGAAACATAAACACATGCAGTTTAATGTGATCCTTTATTGACAACGTTTCGCCCACACAGTGGGCTTTTTCAAGTCACAAACAGATCTACCTGGGGTGGAAGGTACGGGAGTATTTATAGTCAGGTTCAGAATGTTGAGGTCAGGTGGAGAATGCTGCATCTGATGATCTACCGAGTGGGGTTATAGAGTCTTGGGTAGCTTGGCAGGGGTATTGGACAAGTTGTGAGTAGACCTTCTGCAGTGTTCTATGTTCTTATGCGGGATAGCGATGAAGAAGTTTCTTGGCAAGTGGTTCAGCTATGTTATAGAAGCCATTGTTCTGGTTGAAATTGTTGGTTATAGAGATAAGCGATGATTCCAGGATTCTTCGGTATTGAGTGTTGTCTTCTGTGGCGATAAGTCTTGAGTTTCTGTAGTTAATTAAATGGTTGTGTGAATTGCGATGTTGTACACAGGCATTCCTTGTATCGTCAATCCTGCTTGCGTATTGGTGTTCTGAAATACGTGTTTGAAGGTCTCTTGATGTTTCGCCCAGATTCCTCAAATTTAAATCATTTTAAATGAAGAAATGTAATGACCATATATCTCAAGATTCAATTACGTGCATCAGTGTTTGGTGTGGGTTGTCGCAGTCTGGGCGTATGATAATTACACAGCTTACCATTGTTACTGGAACTTTGCTGGGGTATTGGCACCTTGTATGTACACATTAAGGTTTTTGATGGTTACTGTTCCTGTTTTGTGTTTGCTCTCATTGGTCAAGGAGTTGGCTACCGTTTCACAACGTTGGTCTATCATCGACTGGTTGTTTAGAGTGTCGTGGATGCTTCGATTATCAGTTATATGCATATATGTGTAATGTAAGGTGCCACACAGTGTACAAAGTTAAAACAGTCATTAACCTGTAAATAAGTGTGAAGGTCTTGGGCTTACCTATTACCTGATTTATAAAGTGTATTTTGTACTCAAGAAACCATTATTCACTTCTTACTGTACTGTGGAATGTATTCCCCGTAAACCAACAGTAAATATGCATTAAGTAACCTGTTAATATTTGATACTTGACCTTCATGTATATATTTTATAAGTGCTTTTATTGGTAGTAATTAGTTACAGGTTCATATGTTTATACCTGGAGAGAGTTTCGGGGGTCAACACCCCCGCGGCCTGTCTGTGACCAGACCTCATGGTGGATCAGGGCCTGATCAACCAGACTGTTACTGTTGGCAGCATGTAATCCAACGGACGAGCCACAACCCGGCTGGTCAGGTACCGACTTTAGGTGCCTGTCCAGTGCCTGCTTGAAAACAGCCAGGGGTCTATTGGTAATCCCCCTGATGTATGATGGGAGGCAGTTGAACAGTCTTGGGCCCCTGACACTTACTGTGTTGTCTATTATCATGCTAGTGGCACCCCAGCTTTTCAATGGGGGGATGTTGCACCGTGTACCGAGTCTTTTGCTTTCGTAGGGAGTGATTTTCGTGTGTAAGTTTTGTATTAGTCCCTCTAGGATTTTCCAGGTGTATATAATCATGTATGGTAAAATTTACTCTGAGAATCAGGTACCAGCAATTTCATTACGATCCGCATGTAGATCTGTCTTTGTGAATTACTCACTTGGTGATATCTATTGAAATTTGTACAGAAATAAATTTTGTAATACGATACAAAAATATTTATTGATCAGATATTTTGTTCAGGGATTTTTAACAATGCAATATAATTGCAATTTTATAAACCATCCCTGGCTCCCGACCCATCCCAGGCTCCCGACCCATCCCTGGCTCCCGACCCATCCCTGGCTCCCGACCCATCCCTGGCTCCCGACCCATCCCTGGCTCCCGACCCATCCCTGGTTCCCGACCCATCCCAGGCTCCCGACCCATCCCTGGCTCCCGACCCATCCCAGGCTCCCGACCCATCCCTGGCTCCCGACCCATCCCTGGCTCCCGAGCCATCCCTGGCTCCCGACCCATCCCTGGCTCCCGACCCATCCCTGGCTCCCGACCCATCCCTGGTTCCCGACCCATCCCAGGCTCCCGACCCATCCCTGGCTCCCGACCCATCCCAGGCTCCCGACCCATCCTTGGCTCCCGATCCATCCCTGGCTCCCGACCCATCCCAGGCTCCCGACCCATCCCTGCTCCCGACCCATCCCAGGCTCCCGACCCATCCCAGGCTCCCGACCCATCCCAGGCTCCCGACCCATCCTTGGCTCCCGACCCATCCCTGGCTCCCGACCCATCCCTGGCTCCCGACCCATCCCAGGCTCCCGACCCATCCCTGGCTCCCGACCCATCCCAGGCTCCCGACCCATCCTTGGCTCCCGACTCATCCCAGGCTCCCGACCCATCCCTGGCTCCCGACCCATCCCAGGCTCCCGACCCATCCCTGGCTCCCGACCCATCCCAGGCTCCCGACCCATCCCTGGCTCCCGACCCATCCCAGGCTCCCGACCCATCCCTGGCTCCCGACCCATCCCTGGCTCCCGACCCATCCCTGGCTCCCGACCCATCCCTGGCTCCCGATCCATCCCTGGCTCCCGACCCATCCCTGGCTCCCGACCCATCCCTGGCTCCCGACCCATCCCAGGCTCCCGACCCATCCCTGGCTCCCGACCCATCCCTGGCTCCCGACCCATCCCTGGCTCCCGACCCATCCCTGGCTCCCGACCCATCCCTGGCTCCCGACCCATCCCTGGTTCCCGACCCATCCCAGGCTCCCGACCCATCCCTGGCTCCCGACCCATCCCAGGCTCCCGACCCATCCTTGGCTCCCGACCCATCCCTGGCTCCCGACCCATCCCAGGCTCCCGACCCATCCCTGCTCCCGACCCATCCCAGGCTCCCGACCCATCCCAGGCTCCCGACCCATCCCAGGCTCCCGACCCATCCTTGGCTCCCGACCCATCCCTGGCTCCCGACCCATCCCTGGCTCCCGACCCATCCCAGGCTCCCGACCCATCCCTGGCTCCCGACCCATCCCAGGCTCCCGACCCATCCTTGGCTCCCGACTCATCCCAGGCTTCCGACCCATCCCTGGCTCCCGACCCATCCCAGGCTCCCGACCCATCCCTGGCTCCCGACCCATCCCAGGCTCCCGACCCATCCCTGGCTCCCGACCCATCCCAGGCTCCCGACCCATCCCTGGCTCCCGACCCATCCCTGGCTCCCGACCCATCCCTGGCTCCCGACCCATCCCTGGCTCCCGATCCATCCCTGGCTCCCGACCCATCCCTGGCTCCCGACCCATCCCTGGCTCCCGACCCATCCCTGGCTCCCGACCCACCCCTGGCTCCCGACCCATCCCAGGCTCCCGACCCAGCCCTGGCTCCCGACCCATCCCAGGCTCCCGACCCATCCCTGGCTCCCGACCCATCCCTGGCTCCCGACCCATCCCTGGCTCCCGACCCATCCCTGGCTCCCGACCCATCCCTGGCTCCCGACCCATCCCAGGCTCCCGACCCATCCCTGGCTCCCGACCCATCCCTGGCTCCCGACCCATCCCTGGTTCCCGACCCATCCCAGGCTCCCGACCCATCCCTGGCTGCCGACCCATCCCAGGCTCCCGACCCATCCCAGGCTCCCGACCCATCCCGGGATCCCGGCCCATCCCGGGCTCCCGACCCATCCCTGGCTCCAGACCCATCCCTGGCTCCCGACCCATCCCTGGTTCCCGACCCATCCCTGGCTCCCGACCCATCCCAGGCTCCCGACCCCTCCCTGGCTCCCGACCCATCCCTGGCTCCCGACCCATCCCTGGTTCCCGACCCATCCCTGGCTCCCGACCCATCCCAGGCTCCCGACCCATCCCTGGCTCCCGACCCATCCCAGGCTCCCGACCCATCCCTGGCTCCCGACCCATCCCTGGCTCCCGACCCATCCCTGGTTCCCGACCCATCCCTGGCTCCCGACCCATCCCAGGCTCCCGACCCATCCCTGGCTCCCGACCCATCCCAGGCTCCCGACCCATCCCTGGTTCCCGACCCATCCCTGGCTCCCGACCCATCCCTGGCTCCCGACCCATCCCTGGCTCCCGACCCCCTGGCTCCCGACCCATCCCTGGCTCCCGACCCATCCCTGGCTCCCGACCCATCCCTGGCTCCCGACCCATCCCTGGCTCCCGACCCATCCCGGGCTCCCGACACCTCCCGGGCTCCCGACCCATCCCTGGCTCCCGAAACATCCCTGGCTCCCGACCCATCCCTGGCTCCCGACCCATCCCTGGCTCCCGACCCATCCCTGGCTCCCGACCCATCCCAGGCTCCCGACCCATCCCTGGCTCCCGACCCATCCCAGGCTCCCGACCCATCCCTGGCTCCCGACCCATCCCTGGCTCCCGACCCATCCCTGGCTCCCGACCCATCCCAGGCTCCCGACCCATCCCTGGCTCCCGACCCATCCCTGGCTCCCGACCCATCCCTGGCTCCCGACCCATCCCTGGCTCCCGACCCATCCCTGGCTCCCGACCCATCCCTGGTTCCCGACCCATCCCTGGCTCCCGACCCATCCCACGTTCCCGACCCATCCCTGGCTCCCGACCCATCCCAGGCTCCCGACCCATCCCTGGGTCCCGACCCATCCCTGGCTCCCGACCCATCCCTGGCTCCCGACCCATCCCTGGCTCCCGACCCATCCCTGGCTCCCGACCCATCCCTGGCTCCCGACCCATCCCTGGCTCCCGACCCATCCCTGGCTCCCGACCCATCCCTGGCTCCCGACCCATCCCTGGCTCCCGACCCATCCCTGGCTCCCGACCCATCCCTGGCTCCCGACCCATCCCTGGCTCCCGACCCATCCCTGGCTCCCGACCCATCCCTGGCTCCCGACCCATCCCTGGCTCCCGACCCATCCCTGGCTCCCGACCCATCCCTGGCTCCCGACCCATACCAGGCTCCCGACCCATCCCTGGCTCCCGACCCGTCCCTGGCTCCCGACCCATCCCTGGCTCCCGACCCATCCCAGGCTCCCGACCCATCCCTGGCTCCCGACCCATCCCTGGTTCCCGACCCATCCCTGGCTCCCGACCCATCCCTGGCTCCCGACCCATCCCAGGCTCCCGACCCATCCCTGGCTCCCGACCCATCCCTGGCTCCCGACCCATCCCTGGCTCCCGACCCATCCCTGGTTCCCGACCCATCCCAGGCTCCCGACCCATCCCTGGCTCCCGACCCATCCCTGGCTCCCAACCCATCCCTGGCTCCCGACCCATCCCAGGCTCCCGACCCATCCCTGGGTCCCGACCCATCCCAGGCTCCCGACCCATCCCTGGCTCCCGACCCATCCCTGGTTCCCGACCCATCCCTGGCTCCCGACCCATCCCTGGCTCCCGACCCATCCCTGGTTCCCGACCCATCCCTGGCTCCCGACCCATCCCTGGCTCCCGACCCATCCCAGGCTCCCGACCCATCCCTGGTTCCCGACCCATCCCTGGCTCCCAACCCATCCCTGTCTCCCGACCCATCCCTGGCTCCCGACCCATCCCTGGTTCCCGACCCATGCCTGGCTCCCGAGCCATCCCTGGCTCCCGACCCATCCCTGGCTCCCGACCCATCCCTGGCTCCCGACCCATCCCAGGCTCCCGACCCAACCCAGGCTACCCACCCATCCCTGGTTCCCGACCCATCCCAGGCTCCCGACCCATCCCTGGCTCCCGACCCATCCCTGGTTCCCGACCCATCCCAGGCTCCCGACCCATCCCTGGCTCCCGACCCATCCCTGGTTCCCGACCCATCCCAGGCTCCCGACCCATCTCTGGTTCCCGACCCATCCCTGGCTCCCGACCCATCCCAGGCTCCCGACCCATCCCTGGCTCCCGACCCATCCCAGGCTCCCGACCCATCCCAGGCTCCCGACCCATCCCTGGCTCCCGACCCATCCCTGGTTCCCGACCCATCCCAGGCTCCCGACCCATCCCTGGTTCCCGACCCATCCCTGGCTCCCGACCCATCCCAGGCTCCCGACCCATCCCTGGCTCCCGACCCATCCCTGGCTCCCGACCCATCCCTGGTTCCCGACCCATCCCTGGCTCCCGACCCATCCCTGGCTGCCGACCCATCCCTGGTTCCCGACCCATCCCAGGCTCCCGACCCATCCCAGGCTCCCGACCCATCCCTGGCTCCCGACCCATCCCTGGCTCCCGACCCATCCCTGGTTCCCGACCCATCCCAGGCTCCCGACCCATCCCTGGCTCCCGACCCATCCCTGGCTCCCAACTCATCCCTCAACCTTTAGTCGATGTGGTCAGTCCATCAATCTTGAATAGAATACGGCATACGTGCGGAGAAGGAGCTTATAAACCGTAGGCAGGAGAGGTGCAGCAGTCATAGGTGGTGTCACATTTGTTCAATGTGGAAGTAGGTCGTGCCCAAGAATTAGGCACGCGTAGGATTCCCAAGTATTAAGATCCCAAGAAGTTGCAGTGTCTGACAGGATTGTCAGACACAGTGTCGGTTCTGTGAACCATTCATCTACAATCCTGTCAGACACTGCAACTTCTTGGGATCTTAATACTTGGGAATCCTACGCTTTCCTAATTCATGGGCACGACCTACTTCCACATTGAACAAATGTGACACCACCTATGACTGCTGCACCTCTCCTGCCTACGGTTTATAAGCTCCTTCTCCGCACGTATGCCGTATTCTATTCAAGATTGATGGACTGACCACATCGACTAAAGGTTGAGGGACTGATTACCTCATTCTACTCCTGTTCTTCAAGATTCTCCTTTGTATGGACTGATGATGCCACTGTGTGGCGAAACGTTTCCTTAATAAAGACACCCAAGAGTTGCACATGTGTCGTACTCTCATATTACCTGTAAGACCCTAGTATGTGGAGGGTCCTGTTTAAGTTTTAGAGAGAACAAGTGAAGTGTTGTTGCCTGCTGACTAAAAGTCCGGCGGAAGGGGGGTGTCACAGAGACAAACTGTTTACATGTTTTAAATAACTAATAGTAGTATACTAGTGATCTATTTTGTAATATGTAGAGGGTAAGTTGTGTGTTGTGTATTTAAGGGTAATATTAATAGTTATGTCTTGATAAAAGTTAATTTAATTATCCTTCCTGATAAAAACATACTGTCCACATGTAACACTTGGTGAATTTACCTTTCTGGACTTGGGTGGTGTATTTTGTTTAGTATTTTAAATGCCCCTAGACAAGGCTTTTACCCCTAGGCTCCAGCATATTTTTATGTAATGCATAATAAACAATATGTTATATGGAGGCCATATCCGGGAGAATTATTAAATGTAGAATGATAATTCAAATTTGAAGCCTGGAGACTCAAGATTTAAAGGAAGGATTATAAAAAGGATTTGCTATGAAATAATAGTAATAAAATACTTTTTCAGGTGCAATACACAATTATTTTTCCGCTTGATTTTTGTGTGTGCAAATTTAATAATAATTCTTTGACTAAAATAATTATATAGTGTAACTAAGTGCTTTGCTTTGTGGTTTATTATTTTATATAAGTAATTTCTGGTATAATAAGCAGGTGTTGACCTGCTAGGCAACAGTGTTTTAGACCCGGATTTACAAGTTTGTAAGGAAAGAGCTAAAACTACTGTGACCTAACAGTTTTTCAGTGTAAACAATGACTCACGATTGCAAATAAACCATACCACTGGCGGGATTGAACCCGCGGTCAGAGAGTCTCAAAACTCCAGACCGTCGCGTTAGCCACTGGTCCAGTGGCTAACGCGACGGTCTGGAGTTTTGTGACTCTCTGACCGCGGGTTCAATCCCGCCAGTGGTATGGTTTGTAAACAATGACTAGGCAAGTGAGAAAGGGAAGAACTTCTGTGCCTCTGTTTGATTCTTCTACTGATTGTAGTGACAGTTTGGGACTGGGGAGCCTATTCATTGAGCCTAAACCCCCCACCAAACCGGATGGAACCCGGTTTGGGGGGATTCTCATTACTTGCATGAATGAATACCGTGACTCTGAGGCAGCTGGTTGAGGTCCAGGGGTGTGATGACTCCCTGAAGGCTATTCAGTTGGCAACTGCTACAGAGGAAGTGGTTCCCAAATTTAATATGTTTATTTTGCAGAGTATGTGACCAAGCAGTCATGTTAGCGCCGTCTGTGGATAAGGTTCTGATTTTTTTTTTTTGACATATTCCCAATGGAGGATATTTCAGTATTGAGAAGGGAGAACTGGATAATATATGTTTACTAATCACTTACTTTTCTACCAGGTTACCAGAGCCCAAACCCCTTCTTAATAATTCTCTGTGTGTAGTTCGGAGATTCTGGTGAAATTGGTTGGTAAGACACATAGGCAACATTTAGGCATCTTTATTCCGAAACGTTTCGCCTACACAGTAGACTTCTTCAGTAGAGTACAGAAAGTAGGCAGGAGCAGTAGAGATGTGAAGACAATGTTATCAGTCCATCACCCTTGAAGATGTAGATTTGAGGTTGTCAGTCCCTCAGCCTGGAGAAGAGTTCTGTTCTTAGTCTGAAACAATGTGAATATCAAGCGACAGTGTGAAGACTCATATATTATCGGCAGGAGAGGTGTAGAGTAGTAGAAGAAAGAATGTAGCCACTAAGAGGTCACGTCACTCTCAGATCCAACCATTCTCACTTGAAAAAGTTGTCCAAGATGTTTTCTCTTCTGTACCAAGATGCCATTATGTTGCATCTTGGACAACTTTTTCAAGTGAGAATAGTTGGATCTGAAAGTGACGTGACCTCTCAGTGCTTACATTCTTTCTTCTACTACTCTACACCTCTCCTGCCGATAATATATTAAGTCTCCACACTGTCGTTGATCTTCACATTGTTTCAGACTATGGAACAGAACTCTTCTCCAGGCTGAGGGACTGACAACCTCAAATCTATGTCTTCAAGAACTGATTACATCGTCTTCACATCTCTACTGCTCCTGCATACTTTCTGTACTCTACTGAAGAAGCCTACTGTGTAGACGAAACGTTTCGGAATAAAGATGCCTAAATGTTGCCTATGTATCTTATCCAATTGTCGATACTGTGTGCAATTTTGATATTCACGAGTGTAGAGTGGATTTACCAGTCTCTCAGGACGATGCATGTTTGTTTTACCCAGTACCAGAAGGACTGGGATGAGGGGTATACCCCTTGTTTTAATTGCCGTGCGGGGAAGCACTCTGGAATCATTAAGCAATTGGCTGGGTGAGGACGGTGATGCTTCCTCCCTTGGAGGTTTTTCTCAGTTTCAGAGACTGGCTAATATGAGGAGGAAGGCACCAGCGAATCAGTCTGCCAGTGTGACCAGAATGACAATGTGGGACCGTGAGGTGGTGCTACATACTCCAGAGGCTAGAGAGATGTTGGCATTGCAGCCGATTCCTGGGAATGTTTTGATAACAAGGAGCAGTGAATGGTAACTGGTGGTGGATAAGGTCTCTAGTGAAAATAAAATCCACACAGTCGATCAGATAAACGGGTTAAATTGCTTAAACCTTGATCAGCAATCTGAAATAACCAGTATTATAGAGAAAGATAAAGTACAAGACTTATAAAAATGTACGTGTATGTTTGTTTTTGCTAAAAAAAAAAAGGCTTGGACAGTTAGCTCAGCCACCCTGGAACTTTAAAAATGAGTTTTGGGTTGTTAGAAAAGGGGCCATGAATCCCCATGAGGTAAATATTAGAGAAGCTGAACAAATTCGGCAACCTTTTGTATGTAATAAACTTAATTGAAATGTAGTGTCTGGAGGAAGAGGTGAAGTTTCTTCTAGATATTTTGTTTGTACTCAGCAAGACGCTAGATAACACCCTAAACATGTTCGCTGACTGCCGCAAAGTAAATTTAATAACTAAGGCTGAAGGAATAATTTTATTGATACAGCAGATGCAAAAGTTGTGAGTATGTGGCAGGGTTATTTGACTGCCATGACCCAGTGTGCTAGTTACATATATATGTTTGAAATTGTACTCTACAAGTACTTGAAATTTTTAAGTAACTCTAAATGTAAATTTTTTGTGAACTTGGTTTACACAGCCTGGGTTTAGCAGTGGTAGTGATGTTAGTGAAATATTGTTACATTAAGTAGCAGGACAATTATTACCAGTAAGATATATTTCGGCAAACCTTTGAAGTCACCAGATAATTTCTGCCACCACAGTAAAAGAGGCTCTTGCTTTTGTGATGAATATGCGAAATTTTTTTTCAGTATAGTGATCACAGTCCCACATTTTCCTTCACCTGCCCAGGACCCACAATCAAATGCTGACGTTGGTGATTCGTTATGTGAAGGGAACAGTGAATGTGGTTGCTCATGTACTGAGTGTAATGTAGTGTATAAAACACTTATCTGCTCTGATTTTAGTGGTATCAGTGGGCGAGTAGGTATGCTAACATTTGTTTGGGGCTGGCTGGTATGCCTCACCTGTGTTATGTTGGCGTATTGACTGGTGGACTAAAAGATGTGGTTAAAAGGTGCTGGCAGTGATGCCTCACTATTTTTTGGTCATTAATAGAATGATCCTGTGTGTTTTGTGTGTTGTGTTTCTCCAGGACCCACCTTTTTTTTGGGGGGGGGGGATTACCAGTGTTGGGTGACTCCAGGGTTCCTTGAAATAACAGTATAGGTGAAGGCCTAGCAGGCTCACCTTCAGAGAGGTCAACGATGATGACTCCAGTGTTTCTTCAAGGCCACAGTCCCACCGACAAAATATATATATGTAACTGCCAGGTTTAGGTGTCTGATAATTTCCCTCTTGTGCTCTCCAACTTCCCACAAAGGTGTGTTTTGCGTATTCAGTTTTTCTTACTGCACAGTGCTGTGTGACACAGGGTTGATAATGTAATTTTCTTTTTAATGTAATTAATTTTTTTGCACTATTTCTGGAGACTTAATAATGTGTTTTAAAAATTTTATGAAGTGCCAGTTTTTCTTCTGGAAGCAGAGACGTGTGATAATGGACACTAATGCTGTTTAAAAAGAGAGTTGCTCAAATTATAATTTTTGTCTTGATGGAAATTTGTTTACTTTTATGTAATTAATATATATACCTTTATGTAATAAATGTGTACAAAGGTAATTCAGTCAGTTGTATTTAATTTTGTGCCATGTATAGGTAAAATGCATCAACGTAGATGTGTGGCCAACACTGTGTTGTGATGAGGCATTTCCCTAGTATTTATTTATTATTATTAAAGATTAGCCGGTATTCTCCCGGCCCGGGCCTTTTCCAAGTGGTGGCCCGGCCTTGGGTCTCTCTTTAGGGAGTGTCTGAGACCTAAGTCTCCCATGGGAGGAGGCACAAGTACCTCCTCATCTTTGGGACCAACTGTCCCCAGGCCTAGCCATAAGCTAGGCCTCTCTGGTCTGCCATCCCCGCCCCAAGGGGGCAAATGGGAATGACAGTCTTATGAGCTAAAGGCTCGGGCTCAGGCACCTACCCTACCCTAGAAGGGTTAGGCATGGTATCGATGATCTTTTTTCCCTAGTACACTATAAGTTTAATATTACGGCTATAAAACTTATTTGGCATAAAACTTGATCACTTTTATGTTAAACAAGCTTCACACATCAGCAGATTAGCTGTGCTTGTTGTACGATGATGTGTGTTCTAAGTGAAAATATTAATTTTGTTTTTCTATGTAAAAGAGAACTGCACTAAGGGAAATAATGTAAGAATGTGCTTCAAGCAGTTTATTTTTGGAGAAAGTTATTTGAGTTTCCCAAGACCTTAGGGTAGCTTTCCTTTATTTTTTCCTTGACTAGCTGCAGGCAAGTTGTTGCAGCTATCTGAGTGAGACTAGTGGTCTGGTGGTGGGGGGTATTATGCAGGTCATTGCATTGTAAAATAAAATGTGTGTATTGAAAACGCTCCATTAAAATATTGTCAGAGAGCGATAATGAACACAAAACTGATGCGTGTTAGACCGGGACAGAGTGGCCAGGATAGGAGGTGTATGTGTATGTGTGTACGTCGGTCTGGTGTTGGTGTTTAAGTATGAGGGAGGTATTTTGGGTAAGTTTTAGGCCATGGGTTGTTTTATTGATTTTGTTTGTACTCTCATATTTCCTGTAAGGCACTAGTATGTGGAGGGGAGACTAATTACGTTTCGGAGGGTACAGGTGTACTGTTTTTGCCTGCAGGCTAAAAGGCCAGCAGAAGGGAAATGTCATGTCCAGGAGGCCTGGTCACAGACCGGGTCGCGGGGGCGTTGACCCCCGGAACTCTCTCCAGTTAAACTCCAGGTAAACTGTTTACACGTTTTAAATTACTAGTAGTAGTGTACTAGTAAGGTGTTTTGTAATATGTAAAGGGTAGGTTGTGTGTTGTATATTTAAGGGTAATATTAATAGAGTTATATTTTTGTAAAAGTGAATTTAATTATCCTTCCTGATAAAACAAAATATTGTCCAGCTGTACCATGTTTGGTGTATTTACCTTTCTGGCCCTGGATGGTGTATTTTGTTTAATATTTCAAATGTTCGTAGGCTCCACCATATATTTAACACATAAATGCGTCATAAATTTATCATGAGGGAAAATTCTAGTCGGAAGGAAAATACAACAGATCATCTTTGTTGGTAGGCTTCCAACAAACCCTGAAGGATGGCCTCTCAGAGTCTTACCAGAAGAGGGTCGTTCATCTCGTTCATTTTCTATAGTAAACGTAATGGAAGGATCCATAGACCTTTGCAAAAAGACTCGAGTCATCTGAATGAAATAACCAGGTCATCATCCACATATCGGAACGACATTACACTCCACAGGGCGATGGCATTATATCGCTCTTCCTCCAGCTTCTCCACTGGAAGACTGGCCATGACGTGACGCCACTGAGTGGTAAGCCCATGGCTAACCCAAACCCCTGATTGTACAGTATGTGGAATTGCCGAAAGCGAAGGCATTGAAACTGACACAAAACTTAGTTAAGTCAATGAAATCAGCTGATGATATTATTGAAGTACATAAGACGGACACCTGTAGATAAAGAAGCTGTTAAGAAGGTGCTGGGGACCTCTAGCAAGGCCTTATTCAAACTTCAAAAAGATATAGGAAAAATACTGATTTGTAAGGTTCTACAGATTATGGTGATGCAGACAATATGTGGAAGACACTTACAAATGCAGTTAAAACATTTATTAATGAAAATATTTCGCTCTGGGTGATTTCTTTAATCTAGAAGAATCCATCTTAGCTAAAGGTTTCCTTCAATAAATGTTATAACTGTGTGTACATGTTTTCTGCCACACTGATTTGATAATCGATTTCATGAGTAGAACATTCATATAGCGTTATTAATGTTAATACTTTGGATAAATTTAAAATAAACTAGACAAATATATTAGTAATAATGCTTGAACATTAGGAGGACCTGCCTAGCATAGGCCAAAGGGCCTATTGTAGTTCACCTCGATTCTTCCTCTTGTAAAATATTCACAAAATTACCGACAATACTTTTCGAAAATTGACATTACAACAGGTAATGATATATTCAGTACGGCTTCGTTTCGCTCGTCAAGAACAAAACGCAGCAAATATCTAATTAGTTGTTCTCGTCTCTATTTACTTAATATCTTCTTGTTCTTAAATACAAAATTGAACAAACAAGATGATGTACTGACCTTTATGATACTTTCACATTATCGGAATGCCTCTTCTGCTGCTATAATTCACTTGCTCACACACCACTTTATTTTCAAAGGTTTTGTGAAGTCTATAAACCTACTTACAGCAGCAACATTTTTTAGACTTTCCAATCATAAACAAAACAGCGAAGATGCTTATATTTCTAAGGTTTTTGCAGTACTAACTAATAACTATGTGGTGTTTAAAAAGTAGTGTCATTTACACTGCCACTGTCCAATATATAGTCAGTCAAAGTTTCCAAAAATATTAATGATGTTTGTTTTGTTTAATAATTTTAAATAGTCATGGTCATTTTTGATGTTGAGAAAGCGCTATATAATGTCTAGAACAGGAACAATTTTCATTGCTAAACGTTTTGCTTTTTCTGCTGCTATTGAAACTAGGCTCCGAATTATTAAAGTATAAAGAAATTGTACTAGAGTTGTTTGTATTTCACCTTCAATGAACAACACTAAAGGTCTAGTTTCAGAGTCAATACAGACAACTTCATAACAAATAACAAACGCCGCAGTGGGAAGTCAAAAGTGACAAAGATTTGATGAGTGTCCAGCAAACTGTCAGCACTGGTGAAAAGTTCTACATTCAAGAAATTAGGGCTTCCCTTTACCGCTTCCAAATTATTTTAATAATAACATAAATAAGGCAAAGGCTAAGCTTGTGGAAGCAGCTAGTGTGATGCGTTGTATTCAGGAAGGCTGCTGCCTAGTTTTACACATCAGTTGCTGTCAACTACCCGATAGTCTTCACTTGTGTCATACCTGTTGTTCCAACCGCTTTCTTGTCACTACTTGCATCATATACTTGCTGTTACAATGAATTTCTTGTCTCTAACTCTGTCACACACCTGCGTGGAAGAAGCATAATGAAATCAGTTGTGTTCATTGAATGGAATATTTCGTAAAATATAAAGTAAAATCATAATTAGGAAAAATATGTCAAAATTTCATTTCTGAAGTTGGCTCTCCAAATCTAACTTTAAATTAAAAAATAAATACGACGAAAGGCACAAAACGCTGAATATGTCCAAAAATATTTCATAAGAAAGGAATTGTGGCTGACATTTTTCTCTTCTCTTGTATATCTGAAAGATTTAGATTTTTAGATTTTGCCACCGAAGTGGCTAGTTTAAAATTGTGCACCCCATATCCATCTTGTGGACGGTAGCGCAAGAGTATATGGATACACAAAAGGCCCAGGAACTAGGCCCCAAAAGGGTTAACAGGTGTACATGCGGGTTTATATCTACATCTACAGTTCACTTATCTGTTACAAGGAAATTTAAGAAATTTGCTTAGTATATCTGGTAAGACACCAAGAAACAACAAGATTTCGAAGATGGTGTTAAGAATATAAAAACATCAATTTATAGATGTATGAATGACTATGAGACAATCATTCAGTAATGCTTTGCTTATTTTTCACGACTCATTCACATGAGCAGTGAAAAATAAATTCCCATGTTAGCTTCCTTGGTTAGGTGTAAGCAGCACATAACTACCCATTAATGGGACATTACATTTGTCCTCATCGCTCTCGGGCCGTGTGGACCTACTGCCCAGACGCTCCTCAGTTACCTGGCTGCAGTGGTGTGAGGTGGTGCTGTCACGCCTCTGTTGACACCTCAGGAAAATTACTGCTGTCAACATGGCGGTTTGTCATAGGCGCCGCATTAATACTATTGGTATTGAGCTTCTCCGGGGGACAATTTCGCCTAGTTCAGCGCAGGATGGAGAATTATATGGAGTGGCTTTAAATGGAGTGCATAGAATCTTTGTGAAACTGCTCACTGCAACGGTTTATGAATCGTTGGTTACTCGTTTCCAGGACATGAGTCTTGATGTTACACCTGCTGTACGTGTGAGACTGGTTGAAGTATCCAGGCATTATACCTGGATAAAGTTACGTAACGTCCCTTTTGAGGCGGATGAAGCTGATATCAGAAAAGTCTTCGAGAAATATGGGACAGTTCATTTTGCCCAGCATGGTATGTGGGTAGCAGGCGCCTACGTAGGTTTGCCACTAGGTACTTTTAACCTTAAAATGACATTGAGACATTCCATACCGTCTTACGTTTATCTTCAGGACTTCAGGACACAGGTCATGGTTCTATATCCCGGGCAAAGGCGTACGTGTCGCCTATGTGGTGAGTATGACCACATAGCTGCAGCATGTGAGAAGAAAAGACGCGTGCCTGAACCTGTGGTAGAAGACGCAGCCCCTGTCTTACGGGTGGCAGGTGAGGATCAATCACCTGAGGAAGGGCGTGGTCGTTTGTGGAGTGAGATGGTGGAGCAAGCTTTTAGGACTGGGGGTGAGTCCCCCCTCAGTTCCCTGCCCCGGAATCTCCTTCAGTGACTTCTGCAGGGATGGTACCACGGGAGGAAGTGTTGGAAATAGAGGAAGAATTGGAGGAAGTTTTGAAGACCTTGTCACCGCCTGAGGAGAACGTTACATCTGAGCAAGAAGCTAGAGACTTAACGCTTCCAGCTTGAGGGAATGTGGAATTGTTCTACGGGCCTTGTTGTTGGTTAGGGAACGGAGAAACATTCGAATACGGGTTTTGTGTAGGTTACTGGTGGGTAAGTGTGTTGCCCCTGTTGAGGGTTTGTTCCCCATGTACTCGTGGAGAAACATTTGGTATAGATTTAGCAAGCTGAAATTATTGCCTAGGGTGCGTGACGTTATGTTTCATTTTTTGCATGGTATCTTGCCGTCAGGGGCCATACTAAGAACCAGGAGAGTAGTAGAGGGAGGGGGGTGTGGTTTTTGTGGAGGGGACGACACGGCGTTCCATGTAGTTTATTTTTGTGAAGGGTTAGAAGACGTCAAGGGTTGGTTAGGTAGGTTGGTACAGAGGGTGGGAGGGAGTGGGGTGGCTGTTCTGCATGCTTTATGTCTTGACATACGTGGTTTAGAAGAGGAAGTCATAAGAGCTTTAGATTACATCATGGTGGATTATATCTACATATCGTGGGTGATGAGGGAGAAAGGGGTTAGTGAGGTGCGAAGGCGTGTTCTTGCGATAACGTTTTATCGTACGATGTGTTGTAACCGGGAGTTGTACGGGAAGAGGTGAGATCAGGTATTTTCGGAAGGATATAGGAGGCTAACGTTAGAAATCCTCGTGAATCTGTGAATGAATATGAATGAACGAAGGTTAAGGTTCCTTTTATTTAAGAGATTTAAATTGGCTGAGTGTAAGTCAGTGGGCAACAGCGGGCTCGTCTCCTGGGAGAGGGGGCATGAGAGTGTGGTGAATGTTGGTATGAATTGTGTTTCCTGGTTGTCATGGATATGTGGTTGTGGAGCTTTGAGAGCTCGTTGATACTTATTGTTACTTTTGCGTAATGAATGAAAGTGCAACCCAGAAGGTTTTGTCATGTATTTAGAGGTATTCCTGTCTTGTAATGACTCGATTCCTGAGTCATATGTTTTTAATGGTATATGTAATTGGTTATGTTTATTATCGGTTATGGGGTCATAATATTTTTCTATACTGTTTTGTTTGTGTACATGTATGCATATGCATGGGTTTTCCTCTTTTGTGAAATCAGGTTTTTCTTTTATGTTACTCTTAATATATCGTTTTGAGCCTTTGTTAAATGTTATATATGAAATATATGTTATATATGATAGGTTAGTACTCTGTTACTGGTAGTTGTTTTGAGACGTTTAGTTGTAAGCTTTTGCTTTATGTATTGACATTTTTCAGAGAGGTTATAGAGCCATTGGTTCTATGAATTTTATGTTGTTATCTTTTTATGTCTATTTATAATCTGGCATTATGTACTGCTGTACTGAAAGCTGGCTGCCTTGGATCAAACGTCTAGCGCAAGCTGGGCGCCAAGGTATTGGTCCAGTGTGGTGATAATGGTAAGGCACTGCGTACCTTGTTCCAAGGTTCGTAGGTTCGAGTCTCCTTCAGCCAGAGATCAGTGTTTGTGTATATTTCGCCTGCTCTTGCGAATTCCTTGCATACATACATACACACACACACACACACACACACACACACACACACACATATATATATATATATATATATATATATATATATATATATATATATATATATATATATATATATATATTGGAATGTGGGGCAGAAATTTGAGGCTATAGGAGAGTGGGTGCAGGAGGAAAAAGTGGTGGAATGGTGAAGTAAAGGGTGTAATAAAATAGAAAACACTACCATATGAGAGGTTTTTACAAAGCAGAAGTGTTACAAGAAGAGCAGAGTATATGGAGAATAAAAGAAAGATAAAGAGAGCGGTTAGAGAGTGAAAAAGGAGAGTAGATGATAGAGTGGGAGAGACACTGTCAAGAGATTTTGATGAAAATAAAAATTTTGTAGTGAGATAAACAAGTTAAGAAAGCTTAGGGAACGAATGGATTTATCAGTTCAAAACAGAGTAGGGGAGTTAGTAGATGGGGAGCTGGAGATATTGGGTAGATGGTGGGAATATTTTGAGGAACTTTTAAATGTCGATGAAGAAAGGGAGGCGGGAATGTTATGCACTGGCCAGGGAGACATAACATCTTTTAGGAGTGAAGAAGAACAGGATGTGGGTGTGGGGGAGGTGCGTGAGGCATTACGTAGAATGAAAGGGGCTAAAGCAGCTGGAACTGACAAGATCATGTCAGAAATGTTAAAAGCAGGGGGCGGGGATACAGTGTTGGAGTGGTTGGTATTTTTTTTAATGTATGAATGAGGGGACGGTACCTAGGGATTGACAGAGAGCATGTATAGTTCCTTCATATAATGGGAAGGGGGACAAAAAGAGATTGTAAAAAATATAGGGCAATAAGTTTACTGTGTATACCAGGAAATAACAAAAAAGGCACAATACCGTGTCTGGAACGATACACAAATAACCCGCACATAAAAGAGAGAGAAGCTTACGATGACGTTTCGGTCCGACTTGGACCATTGACAAAGCCACACTAACCAGAGGTGGAGTAGGACGGCTATATATAGGCAGGAAGAGGTGATGGTAGTAGTAGTAGTAGTAGTAGTAGTAGTAGTAGTAAAAGAATGGTATATAATACCGACAAGATGAAATTAAGACACATGCGCAACACCCGGGCATCCCTATCGTAGACGTTTCGCCATCCACCCAGCCACTGGATGGCGAAACGTCCACAACAAAGACAACCAGACGCCGCATATGTGTCTTAATTTCATCAGTAGTTGTAGTAGTAGTAGTAGTAGTAGTAGTAGTAGAGGTAGTAGTGGTAGTGGTAGAAGTGGGAAATAAGGAGGACGAGCCAGTCAAATACAAAGGAAGGGGAGCACTGCAAGAGAGCTAGATGCCCACTGAGGGAGAGCAAGCGCACAGAGGTGCGTGAAAGGGGAAGATAAGATAAGATAAGAGATAAGATAAGATTTTGTTCGGATTTTTAACCCCGGAGGGTTAGCCACCCAGGATAACCCAAGAAAGTCAGTGCGTCATCGAGGACTGTCTAACTTATTTCCATTGGGGTCCTTAATCTTGTCCCCCAGGATGCGACCCACACCAGTCGACTAACACCCAGGTACCTATTTGCTGCTAGGTGAACAGGACAACAGGTGTAAGGAAACGTGTCAGAATTTCCACCCGCCGGGAATCGAACCCGGGCCCTCCGTGTGTGAAGCGGGAGCTTTAGCCACCAGACCACCGGGCCACCCAAGTGGGAAATAAATGAAGAAGGAACAGAAACACGAGACAGAAGAGAGAAAGACAATCCAGAGGAGAAAAGGAAAGAGGAAAGGGGAAGAGGGAGAAGAAGAAAAAGAAAAAGAAAAAATAAGGAGTTAGGTTAAGTCACGGGTGTTCTGAAGTTTGGAGCATTTTACAATGTAGTGGGAGAGGAAGGCATCTACAGAGACGAAGCCAGGGCTAAGGTTCATACAAGGAAAGTTGTGTATTAGAGAGGATTCAACTAGACGGCGACTGTTCGAGTTGGAAGTAGGGAAGACAGTTTTAGCAGAAGACC
This sequence comes from Cherax quadricarinatus, assembly GCF_038502225.1. Classification (NCBI taxonomy): domain Eukaryota; kingdom Metazoa; phylum Arthropoda; class Malacostraca; order Decapoda; family Parastacidae; genus Cherax; species Cherax quadricarinatus. Next base: position 26,219,789 of record NC_091328.1, read on the forward strand.
AGTCAATAGCATGGCAATGATCTCTGACGTGACAGAAAAGAGCATTGTTAGTGTCGGCAAGCCTAACACTATTTTTGTGCTCCTTAAGTCTGTCAGAAAGAGATCGACCAGTTTCTCCGAAGTATTGAAGAGGACAGGAGGAGCGAGAAATAGAGTAGACACCAGGAACA
>NC_091328.1:26220058-26275058 GCF_038502225.1 Cherax quadricarinatus
GAGGGAGATTATTTCCCAGTAAAAGTAGGCCTTAGACAAGGATGTGTGATGTCACCGTGGTTGTTTAATATATTTATAGATGGGGTTGTAAGAGGGTCTTGACAAGAGGCGTGGAGTTAAAAGATAAAGAATCACACATAAAGTGGGAGTTGTCACAGTTGCTCTTTGATGATGACACTGTGCTCTTGGGAGATTCTGAAAAGAAGTTGCAGAGGTTGGTGGATGAATTTGGTAGGGTATTCTAAAGAAGAAAATTAAAAGTGAATACAGGAAAGAGTAAGGTTATGAGGATAACAAAAAGATTAGGTGATGAAAGATTGGATATCAGATTGGAGGGAGAGAGTATGGAGGAGGTGAATGTATTCAGATATTTGGGAGTGGACGTGTCAGCGGATGGGTCTATGAAAGATGAGGTGAATCATAGAATTGATGAGGGGAAAAGGGTGAGCGGTGCACTTAGGAGTCTGTGGAGACAAAGAACTTTGTCCTTGGAGGCAAAGAGGGGAATGTATGAGAGTATAGTTTTACCAACGCTCTTATATGGGTGTGAAGCATGGGTGATGAATGTTGCACCTAGGAGAAGGCTGGAGGCAGTGGAGATGTCATGTCTGAGGGCAATGTGTGGTGTGAATATAATGCAGAGAATTCGTAGTTTGGAAGTTAGGAGGAGGTGCGGGATTACCAAAACTGATGTCGAGAGGGCTGAGGAAGTGTTGTTGAGGTGGTTCGGACATGTAGAGAGAATGGAACGAAACAGAATGACTTCAAGAGTGTATCAGTCTGCAGTGGAAGGAAGGCGGGGTAGGGGTCAGCCTAGGAAAGGTTGGAGGGAGGGGGTGAAGGAGGTTGTTTATGTGAGGGGTTTGGACTTCCAGCAGGCATGCGTGAGAGTGTTTGATAGGAGTGAATGGAGACAAATGGTTTTTAATACTTGACGTGCTGTTGAAGTGTGAGCAAAGTAACATTTATGAAGGGGTTCAGGGAAACCGGCAGGCCGGACTTGAGTCCTGGAGATGGGAAGTACAGTGCCTGCACTCTGAAGGAGGGGTGTTAATGTTGCAGTTTAAAAACTGTAGTGTAAAGCACCCTTCTGGCAAGACAGTGATGGAGTGAATGATGGTGAAAGTTTTTCTTTTTCGGGCCACCCTGCCTTGGTGGGAATTGGCCAGTGTGATAATAAAAAAAGAAAAATATATATATATATATATATATATATATATATATATATATATATATATATATATATATATATATATATATATACTTATATATATATATATATATATATATATATATATATATATATATATATATATATATATATATATATATATATATATATATATATATATATATATGTAGATGTAAATATGCTTAACAATTCGTAAAGAGGAGAAATTATTTACAAACATTCTTTCTACGTCTACAGCAGGACTCCTGCTATTCTTAGGTTTTATAGCCGCCCATGTGCTGTAGCAGTTATTTGTTTGATGTACGCCTCAGAAGATGTGCTCGGTATTATGCTCACCCCAAGATCCTTTTCCTTGAGTGAGGTGAAGATTGAGACACTTATGCAACATATGGGAATCTTTATTGAGGAAATGTTTCGCCACATAGTGGCTTCATCAGACTGATGAGGCCACTGTGTGGCGAAACGTTTCCTCAATAAAGATTCCCATATGTTGTATAAGTGTCTCAATCTTCAACTTGTCGTTTTTTTAAACGATTTATCACATTCTTGAGTGAGGTTTGCAGTCTTTGACCTCCTAGACTGTACTCTGTGAGGACTTCTTTCCCCTTCCCTGATCTTCATGATTTTATTTATACTTGGTGTGGTTAAGCTCTGAGAGCCAGTTTCTGGACAAGGTTTGCAGCTTGTCCAGAGCCCTTTGTAGTCCTGCCTATGTCAGCATAGCTGCTGATCCCTGTATTCCCTGTATTATATAGCATAGCAGTAGCATCATCCATGTGCTTTAGACACGAGACCCCTCGTAGGCCTGTGGCTTTGTGTGACGTCACGGGATGCACACGAGGAAGCCCATTCCTCTGTCCCGGCCTCACTCGGCGGCAGACGATCCAGGCGTAGACAGGCAAGGCAGCTGGGGCTCCATCCCTCATCTCAGTCTGACAATATATTTACCATCCTACAAGTGTGTCTACTTTCAACCTACGATATCTCCATTTAAGAACCCTTTACGATAAATGGTGGCAGCGGAGGGCCTGTAATTCTGACGATTACAGCGATTTCTGGAGATAAAATTTCGACCAGCAAGACGGCCATTTCGTGTCACCAGTAGGCCTATCGACTACCGAGATTCACCCAGCCAGCTACTCTACCAGCTTCTACATTATTCACTGGTCAGTCTCTTTGTATTAGTGTTAACTGCTTTTTGCATCACTCACGAGGGGTTGACCCGAGTTTGCAAAATAAGCGTTTCCAGTCTGTGGTGGGGGAGTCAGAACAACCGAGTCCAGTCCAGCCTAGTCTACTCCATCAAATTATTTTGCCTGCCAAGCCAGCTTCCACCCCTGCTGTGCTCATCATGTGAAGTTATCAAGCTATTCTGTGTGAAGGGTTAAGATAAGCCAGCTAGCAACTAACCCAGGTGTCTTACCCCAGTACTCAAGCAAGCCACGTGAGTAGCCTTCATCGCTTGTGATTCAAGCTCCAAGCATTCTGAGTGCTCCTTGTCATCCTTGTGGTGTTGTAGTATTTCATGGGTTTATTTTAAGCCAGTCGGCTTAGAATTATCTTCGCGGCAGTGTGGGTGTTCTCAGTGAGGCTTACGACGTTCAACCCATAAGCCCAGCCACTCACGATCACGTGTGTCGCACCATTGCCGGTCTCAGACGCCTCGCTCAGCCATTAACCCACAAACCCAACTACAGTCAGCCATTACAACTCGCCTACCTCATCAGTGTTTTGGTGCACTGCTAAGGGTTGTAGCACCATATTTTAAGGACCACATAGGGGGTCAAGAGCTAGAGAGTGTCGCGCCATCTTTAAAAGCCTCCTGTGTGTTGTCTATCGCCGATTTAAGCGCAATTCTACGATCATCTGTGCAGAGGACAGCAGCAAGACGATATAAACAATCCATCAATCTAATTCTTCAAGTTGTTACAGCGATAATATTTTTTTTTTTGAGACATCTGCGAGTGTTGAGACATTTCTTTTGTGTTCCCAGTGATTTTTCTCTTAGTGACATTCAGTGACTCTTGATCAGACTCAGTGTTTATCATGTACTGATTGCATTAATTTCTTTTAATCTCCTTAATTCAGTGTTAATTTTCGTGCATTATTTTATATCTGTTGTGTTGTGTATCTTTTTATACACTTGAAGTAAGTACTGAGTGTTTTCCTTTGTTGTGTGTGCAACATATGAGCAATATAGAACTTGTGTTTAAACTTCAGAATTCCAGTGAATTAATTCAGTAATTTTTCACCTCATATTCTGCATCACAACTCAGTGTTGTCTGTTAATTTTTTTTTCTTCCTAGCATTTGTGTATTTTTGTTTTGTTTCTTGTGTGTTGAACATTCTTGTGTTCATATTCTTTTATTCAGCCAGTGTTTAATTTGTCTTATTTCCACAGACAATAGTGCCATTATTAAAGTCAAAGCAAGAACTCACTTTTACAAAATTTTTCACACATCAAGTTTCATTGCAAGAAAATTCTAGTACTGTGTTTATGTTGATGTGTTGTGTTCTGCATCACTGTAAGTGTTCAACCCTCTGTTTTATGTATTTTTTGCACCTATTATTTTTCATGTTTTATTGAACAAATTCACTCTTAAGTGCAATTTTTAAGTTCTCCTTTAAAGTAAATTGTTCTTTTGCTTGTTAAGTGTTGTTTAAGTGCAGTTAAGAGTTAAAGTGTTCATTCCTTGATATATTTCTTTTCTTGTGTGTTATAATTTTTATTATTGCACATTGACTCATTTTGCAATAATTCTTGTGCAAATATTGTGTTGCTATTAAAGTTTTTCTTGCAGAAAATTTTATGCAGTGTTGTGCAATACTTTTTCGATTAGCAATTATTTGATATATTGCTACAGTTTATTACAGTGCAGTTTCTTATGCTCTGTTCTGTGCATAGTATTTTATTCTGTCTGTGTCATTTTATTTTTTAATTTCAGTGAATTGTGTGTTTGTTTTAATTTTTGCACAAGTTTATTGAGTCCATTTTATCATTTTATTGTGTATTTCCTTGTTGCATTGAAAGTAAAGACAACTCACTGTGCCATTTATTCAATTTAAAGTAAAAGTTGAGCAAATTAGATTTGAGCAAAGTACAAGTTCTCTTGATTTTCAGTGTTTGTTAAATTGCATATTCTTCTTGTGTGAGTCCTTTGCTTACTGTGTAACTTGTCAATTTTTAATTACTTATGCAGAATAGTTAAGCATTTTTTCCATTTAAGCTTATTGTGTCATTCTCTCTATTTTTTTTTCTTGACTTATGCCCTTCAGTATTTTCACTGAGAAGATGTCCCAGTCACTTTTGAATATTCACTTAGTGTATCATGCCAGTCAAAGTCAATATGAATCAGTCCACAGTACCAACATTCCCTTACTGACTGAAAGACAATATCTAGCCCTTGAGCAATGTGTTTGTTCTCACAGCTTGTATCTGAGATTTGTTAAAGTGCTACGAAATGTGAAGTTCAGATTAAGTTCCTATAGATCCATGAATTACTTATTAACGTAGCCGAGCGGTCAGGCACTAGTAATTCTGTCATTCCCGTCTGTGTTCCACCTATACCTTCAGACTTGCAGGATAGTGTTCCGTTGCCTCAAGTGTCCGGGGACACTCAGACTGCCTTGAGTGCACAGCCTATCCCTGCAATGACTGCTAGTTCGAGTAGTAGTTTCTCCACAGGGGATGCCTTGTCAGAAAACGATTACTTGCAACTAGTAATGCCATCTCTTGTTGATGTGACATGCTGTCTGCAGAAAGACGTCTCTGTTACAGCTAGTGTTCTCACTAGAGTGTCTGTTGTTGTTCCTAATGTTCCAGATGGTGATCCCATCCTAGTTGACAGTAATCAGTGCATTGTAAGAAGTTAGTTCTCGAGTAACTTTCACATGTTAACGTTTGTAAGTGTAGTTTCTTTATAGCTGATACCTCGTGTCACTGTGTGCGACTCAGATTGAATATCAGCATTGTTCACCGTGTTCATTTCTTTTCTCCTGTGCTTGCAGTTGAGATAGTAGATTCGTTCTCCCTTGCTCATATTGCGTGTTATAGTGTTAATTTTTTCAACCGGGGGGAGTCATCCACTCCACCGAGTTTGTTCTTTCCTCCAGTAAGGAAGAACTGTTACCTTTATTCCAGAACAAACAGCCTACTGGAAGGTTAGCCAGATGGACCTTGACTATCCAAGAGTTCAATCCCACTTTTGAAAATTTACCTGGCAAGTCGAATGTAGTCGCAGATGCTTTATCGCGACACGTTAGTGTAGTTACTGCAGATCCTCCATTTACTGTCGAGGATGTCAAAAATGCCCAAAGAATAGATCCCTTGTGTTCTGGTGTGATTCGATCCCTGCTCCAGGAAGATCTTATTCTTACTGTGAAGCCACCAGCATCCATTAGTGACTTTGTAATGAGCCAAGAATTACTGTATCGAATAGTCGAGTTGAGTACTCCTAGCAGACGAATTAGTAATTCCACAGTCACTAGTGATTGTACCTGTATCTTTTGTAGATACTCCTTCAGATCTCTCTCAGTCAAGGCATGTGTTAGCCATTGCAGAGGAATTCGATATATAACCATTCTGCATATGTAAACCTCACCCTCGCAGAATTGGGTTTAAATGTACATTGTCTGTATAATTAGATGTCCGAGATGAATGAAATTAATAACTGTGTGTTTTGTTATTAGCTGATCAGTTTGTCAGAAATTTTCGTGTTCACGTTCCCTCCGTATTCTGAGAATTAACAGTCTAGATTTGAGTGCACCGAATCTGCCTTTCTGTTAAACACTTCTTTGTATATAATTATTCTTCCTCAGAATCCGTAGAGTGCATGAATACAGATCGATCGATCAATTCCACCCATATTGTATAATGATTTGTTCTTATAGTTTGTAATGAATACGTTAACACCCATTACGTAAAATCCATTATGATACCATCCATTAGTTCTAAGTTATATATGAATTTGTTATTGTATAGAATCAGCCCAGATCCGCCTGCCTGTTCAGCCTATAGTATAGTAGTGTATGTCGGGACGACATACGTAACATGACCGAGCTGTCAGCATAGTTGCTGATCCCTGTATTCCCTGTATTATATAGCATAGCAGTAGCATCATCCATGTGCTTTAGACACGAGACCCCTCGTAGGCCTGTGGCTTTGTGTGACGTCACGGGATGCACACGAGGAAGCCCATTCCTCTGTCCCGGCCTCACTCGGCGGCAGACGATCCAGGCGTAGACAGGCAAGGCAGCTGGGGCTCCATCCCTCATCTCAGTCTGACAATATATTTACCATCCTACAAGTGTGTCTACTTTCAACCTACGATATCTCCATTTAAGAACCCTTTACGATACCTAATCCTCGTCCTACTGAATTCTCCTCGTTAGCTTCACATCATCTGCAAACAGGGACACTTATGAGTATTCCTTCTGTTATGTCATTCACACATACCAGAAACAGCACCGGTCCTAGTACCGACCCCTATGCAATTCCGCTTGTCACAGGCGCACAGTCTTACACCTTGTCGCATACATGACTTGCTGTTGCCTTCCTGTCAGGTATTCTCTGATCCATTGCAGTGTCTTCTGTTATACCTGCCTGGTCCTACAACTTTTGCATTAATCTCTTGTGTGGAACTATGCCAAAAGCATTCTTACAGTCCAAGAAAACGCAGTCTACTCACCTTTCTCTCTCTTGCCTTACTGCCGTCACCTAGTCATAGAACTCCAGTAGACTTGTGACACAGGATTTCCCTTCCCTGGAACTGTGCTGGTTGTCGTGAATAAGTTCATTCCTTTCTAGGTGCTCTACCACTCTTCTGAAAATATTCTCCATAACTTTGTATGATATCAGAGATACTGCTCTTTCATACCTCAGGAAGTCGCAATATTTCGATAATTGTCTTGAAGACTGTTGTTTGTGGTACACTGAGCAAATCTCTCTCACAAGTCCCACGGTGAGATGTACTCCCCATCACCCTTGAGGTATCTAGTTCACTTAGCAGCCTCTTCACCTCCTCCTCGGTTGTATGTATTGTGTCCAACAATTGATGGTGTCCTGTACCACTCTAGCTCTCTGGAATCCTTTCTGTCTCCATTGAAAACACTTCTTTAAATCTCTTGTTGAGCTCTTCACATACTTCTCGATCATTTCTTGTGATCCCCCTCCTTCCTTCTTCAGCCTGATTTCCTGGTTTTTGACTGTTTTCCTCCTAATGTGACTGTACTACAGCTTTAAATTTGGCATTTGCTACTGTGTCATTTTTGTATTGTCACTGGGTTCCCTTTCTAATCAGTGCATATTCATTTCTGGCTCTTTGACTAATCTCTTCATATTCCAGGGTCCTTTGCCTTCTATACTTCTTCCATTTTCTAGCACACTTAGTTTTGGCCTCTCTACACTTTAGGGCTAACCAAGGGTGCCTCCTGGCCTTATCATTATTTCTGTTGCCCATGACTATAAACCTCTCCTCTGCTTCCTTGTACATTGTTATCACATATTCCATCATATCATTTACTTATTTTCCTGTCAATTCTCTTTCCCACTGAACCTCATGTAGGAAGTTCCTCAAGCCTGTGTAGCCATCTCTTCTGTAGTTTGGCATCATTCATCGTGCCCTTCCTGCTTCCCTCTCCACCTGTAGCTCTACTATGTATTTGAAGCTCAGGACCAGGTGCTTACTATCTCCAAAGAACCTTTCATATGTAATGTCCTCAATATCTGAACTACATAGGGTGAATACAAGGTCCAGTCTTGTAGGATCGTCCTCTCCTCTCTCTCTCTGGTAATGTTCATAGGGTGTTGATGCATGAGGTTTTCCAGTACCACCTCCATCTTAGCGTTCCATGTTTCTGGGCCCCTTGTCAATTTCCTTGTGACTGAAGTCACCCACAACCAGTAGCTTTGCCCTGTCCACATGGGCCCTTCTTGCCACTTCAGCCAGTGTATCGACCACGTCTGTTATTCTCATCATATTCTTCTCTTGGCTTTGTGCTATTCTGTGGTGGGTAACACATTCTTGCAGACACCATCTTAGGACCTCTAGTCTGTAGTGTTCCTAATATGTAGTCCCTTCCTTCTCCTCTGTCTCCTCTTGCCATCTCCTCAAAATTCCATTGGTTTTTGATGAGCAGTGCAACTGTCTTTCCTCAGGATTTGATATCTAGTTGGAAAGATGGCATCTGTTATCATTCCTGTGAGCTATGATTTTCTGGTGATGCCTTCATAATTCTTTCGCCCCACTCCCATGTTTGTGTACCAAACCTTCAGTTTCCTTTCCAGTATTGTATTCTGGAAGGAGGGGAGGAAGGGTTGTGAGGTTTGGGGGAGTGGAAGACCTGGCAGGGTGCCGTGGGATTCTACTGTGTAGAGTTCTCAGTAGTACCAGTACCAGTAACCAGTTACCAGTGTCAGTAGTAGTGACTCACTACCAACCATCTGTGTGAATCACATGTTATTCACTGTTGCAGCTGCCCTTAGCACGTTTTTGAATGCCGCTCACCCCTAGGCATCATTCGTGAGTTAGTCTAAAGATAGGGAGCCGAGACGTAGGTCAGGCTGGGCGTTTCCCATATATTCCGTTTTAATTATACTCCATTATTGCCTATGTGAGTATCCTTTACCCAATCCACGTTACCGAACCCAATGGGACAAACTGGTGGCAGCGGTGGGATGCGTGGATTTACGGGTATTTTTTACCCAATCCACGTTAGAACCCAACGGGACATGTGTGTGGGTGGGAGGGGGGGAGGGAGGGAGGAAGATGAAGAAAGAGAGAGAGAGAAGGAGAGGGGGAGACAGTGGCGAAGAGGGAGAGTGATGGGGAAGGGGAAATAGAGAGAGGAATAAGGGTTGAGGGAGAGGGGGGGAAATAGGGAGAGAAGGAGAGAGAGAGAAAGATAGGGAGTGAGGGGGGAATGAGTGAGCAGGGGTGAGTGAATGGGAGGGGGAGAGGGGCAACCGTGAGGGGAGAGAGAGCAATGGGGGGAGAGAGAGAGGGGGAGGGAGAGAGGGAGAGACCGTCAGAGGGAAAGACCATGAGGGGAGAGAGACCGTTAAATTGGCTGTACCAAGCTATCAGATCTGTGTGTTCGTAGGTGTGTGCTGCAGTACACACTGCATGGTTAAATAGGTCACTTTTATTACTATTGGTTATCCTAGGTTAAAACACATCTCCCTCGTATCTGCTCCTATGTATGATGTCAATTTTCTATGTAACTTCCTTAATCTGCATGTACAACCAAAAACAGTCCTGCCCACTTGCTCCCATGTGTATGTGTGGGGTTGCAGGGGTCGAGTCATAGCTCCTGACCCCGCCTCTTCATTGGCCGCTACAAGGTCACTCTTCATGCTCCATGAGCTTTATCACACCTCTTCTTAAAGCTATGTATGGATCCTGCCTCCACTACATCACTTCCCAGACTATTCCACTTCTTGACAACTCTGTGACTGAAAAAATACTTCCTAGCATCCCTGTGATTCAGCTGAGTTTTCAACGGTGCTCCGTGACCTAATCGCTGAACCTCTCCCATCACTCGGCGTTCAATTTCGAACACTGGTAGAAGCCTTGGACATGTTTCTTTACACTGGCTGACTATGTTTACCCATCAGTAAAATGGGTACTTAGGAGTTAGTCGACTGGTGTTGGTCGCATTCTGCGACCAACATGTACTTGTTGTAAATAAAGATATTATTATTATTATTATTATTATTATTATTATTATTATTATTATTATTATTATTATTATTATTATTATTATTATTATTATTATTATTATTATTCCAACTGTGACCCCTTTTTGCTGTGTCCCATCTCTGGAACATCCTGTCTCTGTCCACCTTGTTGATTCCTCTCAGTATTTTATATGTCATGTGTGTGTTAGTTACCAATTTGTGGTATCCCCACAATGGAGCTGTATAAGAGACGAATAGTAAGTATATAGTTGCCCCACAGGAGCGTACATTTCAGTATTTCACACTCGAAACGATATGCATAATGGAGTTGAACTCACTTGGTTGGGCTCAAGGACCCGCCGATCACGGCCTAGACTAGGACAACCTTAATCCCCTTGTGTCTACCCAAAACTGCAGTTTCATAGGTTCTACAAACGAGATTGAAACTAACCATGTTTGTTTAACTTGAGTTATGGTGTTGACAGAGCTATTTAGGCCTGAGTGTATCGGGGAATGTTGCACTGTCCTCCACTCAGTCCAAAATGTTCTACAAACTCTCGCACTGATTGCACTTCACTATTCATTTCCAAGATTTGTCCATAGTTTTCGTGGTATTTTCACAACAGGAAAACCGGTTACACTTCACTGCGTAATTAGTTCTACCGCGAAATTCCTGAGATTGTCAAAATGAACAAGAGTCAAGAATGCATTAATCACTATTGTCCCTTTGTCTGTTTTGGTAAGAGGGCGATGCCCATGTATAGCACGTTTCTCCTTCATTCCTTGAAGCCAATCTAATCTGCGTAGCACCCTCCGCCCTCGTTCTAGCCCTGAAATGCTGAACTCAGCATTCTCTCTCTCCTTGCTAAACATCGTCACAGCATTCAATACATGATGGTAGATTTCCTGTTTTCTAGCCAGGTCAAATGGTGCAGGGATTTCATTTAATTTTCTAGCTAAGGAAAAGAGAGTAATAACTCTCGTTTTATTGTCACTTGATGCAACGAACAATGATCTCTAGCAAGAAGTGAGTATGGCCTGACTTCTGACGCTGGTAGACGCTGGTACAGCACATATGCTTGCAATTAATCTGTTTATGCGGAAGCAAAACTCCATTAGCCCCTCGCGGGAGGGTTGAGTCCCTCAGAGGGCTGAAGGGGAGAGGGGCTGAAAGATACCCCCTTTCTGGAGAATTTTCTCCACATTACCCACCCCTCTCTCTCATGTCTTACTGCAGTTACCTTGTGTGTGTGTGTGTGTGTGTACTCACCTAGTTGTACTCACCTAGTTGAGGTTGCAGGGGTCGAGTCCGAGCTCCTGGCCCCGCCTCTTCACTGATCACTACTAGGCCACTCTTCCTGAACCGTGAGCTTTATCATACCTCTGCTTAAAGCTATGTATGGATCCTGCCTCCTGTGTGTGTGTGTGTGTATTCACCTAGTTGTGCTCACCTAGTTGTGGTTGCAGGGGTCGATTCATAGTTCCTGGCCCCGCCTCTTCACTGGCCACTACTGGATTACTCTTCCTGCCCCATGAGCTTTACCATACCTCTGCTTGAAGCCATAAATGGATCCTGCCTCCACTCATCGCTTCCCAAACTATTCCACATCCTGATTACTCTGTGACTGAAGAAATACCTCCTAACATCCCTGTGATTCATCTGTGTCTTCAACTCCAACTGTGTCCCTTTGTTGCTGTGTCCCATCTCTGGAACATTCTGCCTCTGTTCACCTTGTCAATTCCTCTCAGTATTTTATATGTTGTTATCATGTACTCCCTATCTCTCCTGTCCTCCAGTGTCGTCAGGTCGATTTTTCTTAACCTCTCCTCGTAGGACATACCTCTTAGCTCTGGGACTAGTCTTGTTGCAAACCTTTGCACTTTTTCTAGTTTCTTTACGTGTTTGGCTAGGTATGGGTGCCGCATACTCCAATATGGGCCTAACGTACACAGTGTACATGGTTCTGAACGATTCCTTATTAAGATGTCGGAATGCTGTTCTGAGGTTTGCTAGGCGCCCATATGCTGCAGCAGTTATTTGGTTGATGAGCGCCTCAGGAGATGTGCCTGGTGTTATACCCCAAGATCTTTTTCCTTGAGTGAGGTTTGTAGTCTCTGGCCCCCTAGACTGTACTCCGTCTACGGTCTTCTTTGCCCTTCCCCAATCTTCATGACTTTGCACTTGGTGGGGTTGAACTCCAGGAGCCAATTGCTGGACCAGGTCTGCAGCCTGTCCAGATCTCTTTGTAGTTATGCCTGGTCCTCGTCCGATTGAATTCTTCTCATCAACTTCACATCATCTGCAAACAGGGATACTTCTGAGTCTATTTCTTCTGTCATGTTCACAAATACCAGAAACAGCACCGGTCCTAGGACTGACCCCTGTGGAACCCCACTCGTCACAGGCGCCCACTGTGATACCTCGCTTCGTACCATGACTCGCTGCTGTCTTCCTAACAGGTATTCCTTTGTAGATGAATGGTTCAGAGAACCGACATGTTGATAAATTAGACACATGTGCAACTCTTGGGTATCTTTATTGAGGAAACGTTTCGCCACACAGTGGCTTCATCAGTCCATACAAAGGAGAATCTTGAAGAACAGGAGGAGAATGAGGTAATCAGTCCCTCAACCTTGAGTCGATGTGGTCAGTCCATCAATCCTGTTCTTCAAGATTCTCCTTTGTATGGACTGATGAAGCCACTGTGTGGCGAAACGTTTCCTCAATAAAGATACCCAAGAGTTGCACATGTGTCTAATTTATCAGGTATTCCTTTATCTATTGTAGTGCCTTCCCTGTTATCCCTGCCTGGTCCTCCAGTTTTTGCACTAATCTCTTGTGTGTGTGTGTATGCGTGAGTGTGTGTGTGTATGCGTGAGTGTGTATGTGTAACTCTCACAGTCGTGATGTACAACGACAATTTTTTTTTATTTTTAAGCACATGTATATTATTAAAATTTTTAAATTATCGGCTGATATCGAGTTTTCTCACCGATACCATAAACACCGATACCAACTGATATTAATACCTTTACCGATAGTTTAGCTTATTCTTAATGCCTGCTACGTAAGACACTTTAGTCATTAAATAGTGAAGCCATTCAATAGAGGTAGACTGTAATTTATTTAACGTGATTTAACAGCAAAAAAGACACACTATTGTAATTAACCGTAAAATTGGACGATATTCAGGTACACATTTAAATGTCTCTCTGCGGTCCTCATATCAGGAGACATCACGTTTGAGTTTTTGAATGCAAGCAACAGCGGGCTGCCAGGAAACTGAGAATAGGTTCTTCAACTTGAGTCATCGAGCACTTGCACGTGCCAGTTTTCCCAAAATTCTTGCCTGAGTAATCGTCTACCAACATTGAGACATTGAAGCCGACTGGATGAGGCTTCCTGGTGTTTTGAACGAAGTTGAAGAATAAAAATGGCAACCACTTAAAAAATCCATTCCCTTCCCCAGCCGTCCTCCTGGCACGCTGGAATATCATCTACCATCATCAACTCATTAAGATAAAAGCAATTTTTTTCTATTCATAATAAACTGAGGTAGCCTAACATCTGCCTTCATTAATAACAAGAGTCATATCGGAATAAGATGTAATTGTCTCAACAGATACACAACTTTCATCTTCAAAATGATCTAATTTCTCAACTGAGGGGAATGTCTTTTGCAAAATAAATATATCAGATTTAAGAACATAAGAACATAAGAACGAAGGAACACTGCAGAAGGCCTACTGGCCCATGCGAGGCAGGTCCAAGTCTCCTACCGGCTTAAGCCAATGCACCCAACCTAGTCAGGTCAGGTCACATTGACTTAAGGGAGGAACACGGCAACCGACCTGGTAGCACAAGCTATCAGGTCTAACTCACACCCACCCACATCTACTCATGTATTTATCCAACCTATTTTTAAAGCTACACAACGTTCTAGCCTCTATAACGGTACTTGGGAGTTTGTTCCACTCATCCACAACTCTATTACCAAACCAGTACTTTCCTATATCCTTCCTGAATCTGAATTTTTCCAACTTAAAACCATTGCTGCGAGTCCTGTCTAGGCTAGATATTTTCAGCACACTATTTACATCCCCTTTATTTATTCCTGTCTTCCATTTATACACCTCAATCATATCCCCCCTAATTCTACGTCTTTCTAGAGAGTGCAGTTTCAGGGCCCTTAGTCTATCCTCATACGGAAGGTTTCTGATACATGGGATCAACTTTGTCATCCTCCTTTGTACATTTTCCAGAGAATTTATATCCATTCTGTAATACGGTGACCAAAACTGTGCAGCATAATCTAAATGAGGCCTAACCAAGGATGTATAGAGTTGAAGAACAACCTGAGGACTCCTATTATTTATGCTTCTTGATATGAAGCCAAGGATTCTATTAGCTTTATTGCGAACACTTATGCACTGTTGTCTTGGTTTCAGATTACTGCTAACCAGAACTCCTAAATCTTTTTCGCAATCCGTAATATTAAGATCTACATTATTTAGTTTATATGTGGCATGGTTATTGTCCTGTCCAACATTTAGAACTTTGCATTTGTCTATATTAAACTGCATCTGCCACTTCTCCGACCACTGCATCAGTCTATTCAAATCTTCCTGGAGTGCTCGAATGTCCTCGTCAGAATGAATTCGACGGCCTATTTTGGTGTCATCGGCAAACTTGCTGATGTCGCTCTTTATGCCCTCATCTATGTCGTTTATGTAGATTGTGAACAGCAGGGGGCCCAACACTGACCCCTGTGGAACACCGCTCGTGACACTTCCCCACTCTGATTTCTCCCCATTTATGCAAACTCTCTGCTGCCTATTTGTCAACCATGCCTCTATCCAGGAAAAAATTTCTCCTCCTATTCCATGTGCTTTAATTTTCCTCAACAGTCTCTGATGTGGGACCCTGTCAAAAGCCTTACTGAAGTCCATATACACAATATCATATTCATTACCATGATCTACCTCCTCAAATACCTTAGTGAAAAAAGTTAATAAATTCGTAAGGCAGGAACGCCCCTTTGTAAAACCATGCTGAGATTCGTTGATTAATTTATGCTTTTCAAGGTGGCTACGAACTGCCTCGGCAATTATTGATTCCATAAATTTTCCCACTATGGAGGTCAGGCTTATTGGTCTATAGTTCGAAGCTAAGGACCTGTCACCTGTTTTGAAAATAGGTATCACATTTGCCATTTTCCACTTATCTGGCACCATGCCAGTTTGTAGTGATATGTTGAAAAGATTAGCCAAAGGTGTGCTAAGCTCCTCTTTACATTCCTTTAGAACCCTTGCATACAGTTCATCAGGGCCTGGGGATTTGTTAGGTTTTAATTTATCTATTTGCCTAAGGACCATGTCACTTGTGACCCTAATAGTGCACAGTTTATTATCGTCCTGTTCTACATAATTTATCATTACTGGAATATCGCTGGTATCCTCCTGTGTAAAAACTGAGAGGAAGTATGTGTTAAAAATTCTACACATTTCCTTATCACTGTCAGTGAGCTGACCCGAGGAACTTTTGAGTGGGCCTATCTTGTCCCTGATCTTACTTCTGTATACCTGAAAGAATCCTTTTGGGTTAGTCTTCGATTCTCTTGCAACTTTAACCTCATAATCTCTTTTTGCTTTTCTAATTCCCTTTTTTATTTCTCTCTTTAACTGAATATATCGATTTCTCAATTGCCCCTCTCCTCTTTTGATTTGCCTATATATGCCTCTCTTTTGACCAATCAGATATTTTAATCTATTGTTCATCCATTTAGGATCATTTTTGTTTGATCTGATTTCCCTATTTGGAACATAATTTGACTGAGCAGCTAGAACTATGCCCTGGAAAGCATCATATCGGCAACCATCACCACCTACCTGACCCTTAGTCAGGTCATTCCAGTTCAGCCCACCTAAGTAATTTTTCAGTCCTATGAAATCAGCCAAGCGAAAGTCAGGGACGGAGACTTGATTGCCATTATTAGGGGAATTCCATGATATATTAAAACTGAGTGATTTGTGATCACTTTCCCCAAGCTCATCATTAACCTCAAGATTATTAATTAGTGTTTCCCTACTGGCAAGAACCAAGTCAAGGAGGTTATTTCCCCTAGTTGGCTCTGTCACAAACTGTTTTAAAAAACAATCCTGGATCGTATCAAGAAAGTCACCTGACTCTAAATTTCCTGTCAAATTGCTCCAGTCAATCTGTCTATAGTTGAAATCTCCCATTAGCACAACATTTTCGTATGTAGATGCCTTACGAATTTCGTCCCATAGAAGTTTACTGCACTCCCTATCAAGATTTGGGGCCCTGTAAATCACACCCAAAATTAGTTTTTCTCGGCCCTCGAGAAGCTGTAACCAAACAGATTCAGTGGCTGACGCTTCTAATTTAATATCTTGTCTAACACAACAATTTAAATTGTCTCTGACATACATCGCTACTCCACCACCTTTCCTGTTGACCCTGTCAGTGTGGAATAATTTATAGCCTTGTATGTGACATTCAGAGGGCATCTCTCTATCTTTCAGATTGAGCCAGGTCTCTGTTATAGCAATAATATCTATGTTTCCTGCACTTGCAATTAATCTTAGCTCATCTATCTTATTTCTTACACTCCTGCTATTAGTATAGTAAACCTTAAGGGAGCTAGTCCCTTGCTGCCCTCTGCTGTCCCCCTTTGTTTGCTGACCTGATCTATTGTCTTTATTTATAACTTCATGCTGAATGCCTTTTATACATTTACTGTTTCCAACCCAAGTGTTGCAACCTGCTTGTTTCCCACACACACCCATACCTCTATCTTCCATCAGTTTAAAATCATAGGCATTTCACCAATGGCCTTCTCAATCGAGTCTGCAAGTGCTACCACCCCAGCCCCAGAGAGATGTACCCCATCCCTTGCATACATATCATGTTTGCCATAAAAGTTGTTCCAGTTGTCAATGAATGGGATTGCAAGTTCCTTGCAGTATCTGTCTAGCCAGCAATTTACACCAATTGCCCTAGACAACCATTCATTTCCTACTCCCCTTCTAGGCAAGATGCTACATATGATTGGGATCCCTCCCTTAGACTTAATGAAATCTATAGCTGACCTGTACTTATCTAGCAGCTCTTCTCTCCTACCCTTCCCAATATCATTTCCACCAGCACTGAGACAGATAATGGGCTTGTTCCCATTACCTGACATGATATTATCCAGCCTGTTGACAATGTCCCCAACACCAGCTCCAGGGAAACACACTCTATCTCTCATCTTCTTATTCCTATTACAAAAAGCACGGTCAATATATCTTACCTGAGAGTCACCAACCACAAGAATGCGCTTACCTCCATTAGCAGGGGCAGTAGTACCCTTACCTTCACTGGCCACTGAAGTACATTCATCCTGAAGAACAGAGAAGCGATTTCCTACCTTCAGATCTTCACTCTTAACTTTCCTTACTCTGATGCGCCTTCCATTACTGTGAACCACTCGCCACTTGTAGCAGGTGCTGGACTGCACCTCACTGCTGGTAGCCGTTGCTACCTCCCCAACTACAGCCTCCTCACAGCGAGAGACAGACTGCACCTCACTTGAAGCCTCATTCCCCACAACTCCAGCCACCTCACACTCTCTCCCAGACCCATTGAAGTGGTCCTTCAGCCTCCTAATCTCCTCCTGGAGAAGCAAGACCTCCTCCTTCAACTCTCCAACCTCAATTTTTAAAACACTGCAGAAGCAAGCCATGCTTTGTAACCGTCCACACTAATCCCCAAAGCAGCTCAGGGTCTGTGACCTCACGTGACGACTGACCACTGACGACTCACTGACCACTGACGACTGACTGAGTACTATCCATATTTTTTCTTAAAAAAAAAAAATGCATTACGAAAATGTCATATGGTTTAAACTAGATAAAACTAGGAAATATAAATTATACGTCTCTCTTTTAAGCTTCCTGTATTATCGTGTTAGCCCAGCTGGCTGACTGGAGGACGGAGGATCAAGCCTTCACCACTTTTTGCGCTCCATGACCCGTACGGGCATACCACGTCACATTAACAAACTAACGAACCAGGTTTTATATTATAGTATTTATTAATTATGACAACTTAATTCCATAATTCTAAAATAAAAATCTTACTTTTAGCAAGTCATGATAATAATTACTCTGAGTACATTGAAAATCTTTGATGTAAGTATATTTTCACTTTAGAATTTAATATCATCTTAAGTGGCTTCATTTTGAAGTCTTATAAAAGCATCTGGATTCTAGTTCTCACAAGTGACTACTACCACCACAACCTCCATTATTTCCTATATTATTTCCTTAAATTGCTGACGTGGAGAGTGTACAAAGAACTTTCACGGCACACATAAATACGATAAGGCACCTAAATTACTGGGAAGGGTTGAATGCCTTTGATTTGTATTCTTTGGAACGCAGGCGATAGAGATACATGATAATATACACTTGGAAAATCCTTGAGGGATTAATACCAAACTTACACACGAAATCGCTCTCAGTGAAATCAAAAGACTCCGCAGGAAACGCAACATTCCCCCAATGAAAAGCATGGGCGCCACGAGTACACTAAGACAACACAATAAGTGTTCGGGGCCCAAGATTGTTCAATTGCCTCCCAGCATACATAAAGGGGATTACCAATAGACCCCTGACTGTCTTCAAAAAGACACTGGACAGGCACCTAAAGTCAGTACCTGACCAGCCGGGCTGTGGATCCTATGTCAGTTTGCGTGCGGCCAGCAGTAACAGCCTGGTTGATCAGACCCTGATCCACCACGAGGACTGATCTCAGATCGAGCCGCAGGGGCACTGACCCCTGAAACCCTCTCCAGGTATACTCCAGGTGTGCCTTTCGTTTTCTTTTCCTCACTTCGCCTTCTTTACTAACGAGGTCTGTTTATTTCTCGTTTCTCCGTGTCGTATCACTGGATCTCTATCTTTTCTGGTAAATTTTATTTGTGACTGAAGTACTCGGCGGTTTTACTGATGCTGTCAATCAGTCCTGGTCCTCAAGTTCTTGGACATAGCTCCAGATGCTCTGCTAGTCATAGTTCCAGTAAAAATTCTGGAATAGCCATGCCGTTTACAAATATCCATTGTATGATCTGTTAATTTCTTTTCAGAATTACTAGTTACTAGTTGTGGGTGATTTCAATCACAAGAAGATTGACTGGTACTGGAAAACGTCATTCATAAACACTACCAGAGAGAGAGGAGAGAGGATGAACCATCAAGACTGGACCTCATATTCACCTTGAGTACTTCAGACACTGAGAACATCACATATCAAAGGCCCCTAGGAGACAGTAATCACGTGGTCCTGAGCTTCGAATTCGTTGTAGGGTTACAAGTGGAGAGCGAAGAAGGAAGAGTAGGACGGGAAAAGCCAAACTACAAAAGAGGACTACACAGTTATGAGAAATTTCCTTAATTAAGTTCAATGGGAAAGAGAGCTGGAATACGTGACAGCAAAATGCAAGGTCATTAGAAATAATGGGAAGATTAGAACGAGCCCTTGGTTCACCCAAAACTAAGTGTGCTGGAGAACTGAAAAGTTATAAAAGACAAAGGACCCAGGAAAATAAGGACACTAGTCGAAAAGCCAGAAACGAATATGCATAGACAAGAAGAGAGGCCCAACGGCAATTCGAAAGTAACATAGCATCGAAAGCCAAATATAACCCAAATCTGTTGTACAACCATATCTGGAGGAAAACGACAGCCATGGACCAGGTAATCAGACTGAGGAAGGAAAGGCGGGAGTTCGCAAGAAACGACCGAGAAGTATGTGAAGAGCTCAACACGAGATTTAAGGAGGTATTTCCAGTGGAGATAGAAAGGACTCCGGAATGCCGGAATGGTGGGGTGCACCAAAAGGTGGTGCACACAATACACACACCTTAGGAGGTGAGAGGCACTCACACACACTGCTGGTGGTGGTAGCAGAGGTGTAGCAGTTATTTTACGCAGATACAGTGAAAGAAGATGCTCTTTATAGTAAGATACAGTAACCGTTGGATGACAGTCACTGTAGGAAGATGCTACTGTACCACTATAGCATGATGGTGACTGTGGAACGATACATTGAATGTGGCATGATCCAGTCACACTTAGATAAAACAATTACTGTGGGATAATAGAATCACTGTAGAATAATAAATTCACTGTATCATAATACAGTCACTGTAGGATGATATAGCCACTGCAGGTTGATACAGTCATTGTACCACGATTCATTATCATGATACAGTCACTCTAGCTTGATACTGCCACTGGAGGATGATACAGTCACTGTAGGATGACACAGTCACTTTAGGATGATGTAGCCACTGTGGGACAATACAGACACTGTGGGATGATACAGTCACTGTAGTATGATACAGTCACTGTAGGATAATACAATCACTGCAGCATGAGGCAGTCACTGCAGGATGATACAGGAACTTGAGAATGATACAGTAACTGTATGAGGAATTAACCATTGTAGAAAAATAATCACTGTAGAAAGATACAGTCAATGAAGAATGATAGTCACTGTGGAAGGATACAGTCAGTGTAGAATAATAGTCACTGTGGAAGGATGTAGTCAGTGTAGAATGATAGTCACTCTGGAAGGATACAGTCAGTGTAGAATGATAGTCACTGTGGAAGGATGTAGTCAGTGTAGAATGATAGTCACTCTGGAAGGATACAGTCAGTGTAGAATGATAGTCACTCTGGAAAGATACAGTCAGTGTAGAATGATAGTCACTCTGGAAAGATACAGTCAGTGTAGAATGGTAGTCACTGTGGAAGGATACAGTCAATGTAGAATGATAGTCACTGTAGAAAGATACAGTCAGTGTAGAATGATAGTCACTGTGGAAGGATACAGTCAATGTAGAATGATAGTCACTGTAGAAAGATACAGTCAGTGCAGAATGATAGTCACTGTAGAAAGATACAGTCAGTGTAGAATGATAGTCACTATGGAAGGATACAGTCAGTGTAGAATGATAGTCACTGTAGAAAGATAGTCACTGTAGAAAGATACAGTCAGTGTAGAATGATAGTCACTGTGGAAGGATACAGTCAGTGTAGAATGATAGTCACTGTAGAAAGATACAGTCAGTGTAGAATGATAGTCCCTATGAAAGAATACAGTAAATTAAAGAATGATGGTCACTGTGGAATGATACAGTGTAGAATGATAGTCAGTATGGAAGGATACAGTAAATGTAGAATGATATTCACTATAGAAAGACAGTCACTGTAGAATTATAGTCACTGTGGAAGGATGCAGTCACTGTAAAATGATAATCACTATAAAAGATACAGTCAATGTAGAATTATATTCACTATAGAAAGATATAGTCACTGTAGAATGATAATCACTATAGAAAGATACAGTCACTGTAGAATGATAGTCACTGTAGGAGGATACAGTCACTGTAGAATGATACTCACTGTAGGAGGATACAGTCACTGTAGAATGATAGTCACTGTAGGAGGATACAGTCACTGTAGAATGATAGTCACTGTAGAAGGATACAGACACTGTAGAATGATAGTCACTGTAGAAGGATACAGTCACTGTAGAATGATAGTCACTGTAGAAGGATACAGTCACTGTAGAATGATAGTCACTGTAGAAGGATACAGTCACTGTAGAATGATAGTCACTGTAGAAGGATACAGTCACTGTAGAATGATAGTCACTGTAGAAGGATACAGTCACTGTAGAATGATAGTCACTGTAGAAGGATACAGTCACTGTAGAAGGATACAGTCACTGTAGAAGGATACAGTCAATGCAGGAATATACATTTAATGTTTGAAAATAAAAGTTTATTAATTAGATCTTTTCATTCGAAAAAAATCATCCCCAACGTAAATATTTTATTCAATTATTTTTTCTGTCTTAAACAAATATGCAAATTAAATTTAAATAGTAAAAATAACTTTTTTAAAGGGGAAAGAAAGAGAGAGAGAGAGAGAGAGAGAGAGAGAGAGAGAGAGAGAGAGAGAGAGAGAGAGAGAGAGAGAGAGAGAGAGAGAGAGAGAGAGAGAGAGACAGAGAGAGAGAGAGAGAGAGAGAGAGAGAGAGAGAGAGAGAGAGAGAGAGAGAGAGAGAGAGAGAGAGAGAGAGAGAGAGAGAGAGAGAGAGAGAGAGAGAGAGAGAGAGAGAGTTCCAATTCCACACGGAGGCTATCTGCTGAGAAATACTATATACGTACACCTAGATAAAAGATTATCATACTTTATGTAAAGTAAATCAGAAGGCTCTCTCCCCATCTTTCACTCCCTTGTACCAATGTAGTCATGATATAGAAGGAAGGGGATGGGAATGTACTATACAATATTTAATACAGATCTATGTGTACCAAAGGTTCTACTTCTAGTTAGAAATAGATCTACAGGTATGACTACCGTACCACCACTTATACCTCTTACTTCTATTATTTCCATTACAATTAACTTGGGGTCGTCTATGTTAACTGGTCATCTTCATGTTGTTAACATCAAGATTCCCTTAATTTCAGAGTCCCTCGGCTCAGAATTAAGTTCATTTCTGTGCCTAAAAACATGTTCATAATGTTTTTTAAAGGACTGTGTTGTTATGTAACTTACAGTTTCAGCAGAGAGTTTCTTTTGTTTTGCTATAGTTCTATATGCAAAAGGAAAAACTTGCAAAAGTTCTTCTTAGAAATTTTGCCTCGAAATTTTTTTCAGCAGTTGTCTGAGTGATTGACTCGATTTACATTTCAAATAGTTCATCGTGTATCAAAAAACGTTCAGTATATGAGAGGTCTGAATAATATCTCCACTTAGTCTTCGTTCCCTAAGAGTGAGAAAAAAGTTAAGGTTTTCTCGACTTCATTCCAAGGATTTATTTCTTAGCTGTCCATTTGATCTTGCATTCAAAATTATTTGTTTTCAAACCTAGCATTCTTTTGGATTTAATGCTCGCAGATCGGCATTTTTGGAACTTTTGAGGTCATTCTTATAATTACACTCAGGTCCTTTCCTGTTTTTTATTTCGGTAAATATATCGTTAAATATTGCCAATGATACAAATGTTAAATATTGTCAAGGATACAAATGTTAAATATTGCCAATGATACAAATGTTAAATATTGCCAAGGATACAAATGTTAAATATTGCCAAGGATACAAACGTTAAATATTGCCAAGGATACGAATGTTAAATATTGCCAAGGATACAAATGTTAAATATTGCCAATGATGCGAATGTTAAATATTGCCAAGGATACAAATGTTAAATATTGCCAAGGATACAAATGTTAAATATTGCCAAGGATACAAATGTTAAATATTGCCAAGGATACAAATGTTAAATATTGCCAAGGATACAAATGTTAAATATTGCCAAGGGTACAAATGTTAAATATTGCCAAGGATACAAATGTTAAATATTGCCAAGGATACAAATGTTAAATATTGCCAAGGATACAAATGTTAAATATTGCCAAGGATACGAATGTTAAATATTGCCAAGGATACAAATGTTAAATATTGCCAAGGATACAAATGTTAAATATTGCCAAGGATACAAATGTTAAATATTGCCAAGGATACAAATGTTAAATATTGCCAAGGATACAAATGTTAAATATTGCCAAGGATACAAATGTTAAATATTGCCAAGGATACAAATGTTAAATATTGCCAAGGATACAAATGTTAAATATTGCCAAGGATACAAATGTTAAATATTGCCAAGTTAAATATTGCAAAGGATACAAATGTTAAATATTGCCAAGGATACGAATGTTAAATATTGCCAAGGATACCAAGGATACAAATGTTAAATATTGCCAAGGATTCAAATGTTAAATATTGCCAAGGATACAAATGTTAAATATTGCCAAGGATACAAATGTTAAATATTGCCAAGGATACAAATGTTAAATATTGCCAAGGATACGAAATGTTAAATATTGCCAAGGATACAAATGTTAAATATTGCCAAGGATACAAATGTTAAATATTGCCAAGGATACGAATGTTAAATATGGCCAAGGATACGAATGTTAAATACTGCCAAGGATACAACTGTTAAATGTTAAATATTGCCAAGGATACGAAATGTTAAATATTGCCAAGGATACAAATGTTAAATATTGCCAAGGATACAAATGTTAAATATTGCCAAGGATACAAATGTTAAATATTGCCAAGGATACAAATGTTAAATATTGCCAAGGATACAAATGTTAAATATTGCCAAGGATACAAATGTTAAATATTGCCAAGGATACAAATGTTAAATATTGCCAAGGATACAAATGTTAAATATTGCCAAGGATACGAATGTTAAATATTGCCAAGGATACGAATGTTAAATATTGCCAAGGATACGAATGTTAAATATTGCCAAGGATACAAATGTTAAATATTGCCAAGGATACGAATGTTAAATATTGCCAAGGATACGAATGTTAAATATTGCCAAGGATACGAATGTTAAATATTGCCAAGGATACAAATGTTAAATATTGCCAAGGATACGAATGTTAAATATTGCCAAGGATACGTTAATGCCAAGGATTGTTAAATATTGCCAAGGATACGAATGTTAAATATTGCCAAGGATACGAATGTTAAATATTGCCAAGGATACGAATGTTAAATATTGCCAAGGATACAAATGTTAAATATTGCCAAGGATACAAATGTTAAATATTGCCAAGGATACAAATGTTAAATATTGCCAAGGATACGAATGTTAAATATTGCCAAGGATACAAATGTTAAATATTGCCAAGGATACAAATGTTAAATATTGCCAAGGATACGAATGTTAAATATTGCCAAGGATACAAATGTTAAATATTGCCAAGGATACAAATGTTAAATATTGCCAAGGATACAAATGTTAAATATTGCCAAGGATACGAATGTTAAATATTGCCAAGGATACGAATGTTAAATATTGCCAAGGATACGAATGTTAAATATTGCCAAGGATACGAATGTTAAATATTGCCAAGGATACAAATGTTAAATATTGCCAAGGATACAAATGTTAAATATTGCCAAGGATACGAATGTTAAATATTGCCAAGGATACGAATGCCAAGGATTGTTAAATATTGCCAAGGATACGAATGTTAAATATGGCCAAGGATACGAATGTTAAATATTGCCAAGGATACGAATGTTAAATATTGCCAAGGATACGAATGTTAAATATTGCCAAGGATACGAATGTTAAATATTGCCAAGGATACGAATGTTAAATATTGCCAGTGTTATGAATAAAAAGAAGATGGATGATCTTACTCTAAGCGAATCAAAGCTGAAGGAGGTTGGTGAGTTTCAGTGGGGAGAAATAAATGGGATTAAGTCAGAAGTAAGTGAGAGAGCTAGACCAAAGGAAGAAGCAATAATATTAAAGGATCAGTTATGGAAGGAGAAGAGTGAATACAAATGTGTAAATTCAAGGTTTATTTGGATTAAAATAAAAGTCGGATGTGAAAAGTGGATTATGATAAGTGTGTAAGCACCTCCGAGAGGAGTGTAGGGGAGAGAGAGATTTTGGGAGATGTTGAGCAAGTGTTTAGGAACCTTTGAACCAAGTGAGAGAGTAATTATGGTAGGGGACCTAAATCCTAAAGTGGGAGAAACGGTTAGAGAGGGTGTGGTAGGTAAGTTTGGGGTGCCAGGTGTAAATGGGGGTCTTTGACTGAACTTTGTATAGAAAGGGGTTTGGTAATAGGTAATACATATTTTAAGAAAAAAAAGATAAGTAAGTATACAAGATATGATATAGGGCGTAATGAATGTAGTTTGTTTTACTATGTATTAGTATGTAAAAAACTGATGGGTAGACTTCAGGATGTGCATATTTATAGAGGAGTCACAGAAAAATATGAACACTTTTTAGTTGTAGCTGCAGTGAGAGCAAAAGGTAGATGAGAAACAAGGAGAATGAAATCAGCAAGTAAGAGAGAGGTGAAGATATATAAAGTAAAGGAAGAGCCATTTAGGGTAAGATATAAAAAACTAATGGAAGATGGTCTAGTGAGAGTATATGCAATGAGGTTGCAGAGGTATAAATTAAGAATGTAGTGTTAGTGTTCAGCAGAAGGTTGTGGTTACAGGACAGTGGGTGCAGGGTGGAAGAAGAACGACTGGTGGAATGATGAAGTAAAGAGAGTAGTAAGAGAGAAAAACTTTGCATATGAGAGATTTTTACAAAGTAGAAGTGATACAAGGAGGGAGGAGTGTATGGAAAGAAAATGAGAGGTTAAGAGAGTGGCGATGGAATGTAAAGGGAGAGCAAATGAGCAAGTAGGTGAGATACTATCAACAGATTTTGTTAAGAATAAGAAAAACTTTTTGAGTGAGAATAATAAGTTTAGAAAGCCTAGGGAACGAATGGATTTGACAGTTAAAAATAGGAGAGGAGAATTATTAGATGGAGAGTTAGATGTACTGGAAAGAACTGTTAAATGTTGATGAAAATAGGGAAGCAGTGATTTCGTGTAATGGGCAGGGAGGTATAACATTTTGTAAGAGTGGGGAAGAGCTAGTTGTCAGTGTAGGGAAAGTGCATGAGGCAATAGGAAAAATGAAAGAGGGTAAAGCAACTGGGATTGATTGGATAAAGACATGAATGTAAAAAGCAGGTGGGGATATAGTTTTGGAGCATTTTGTGCCTTTATTCAATAAATGTATGGAAGAAAGTAAAGTACCTAGGGACTGACAGAGGGAATGCTTAGTTCCTTTTGTATGAAGGCAAAGGGGACAAAAGAGAGTGCAAGAATTATAGGGGAATAAGCCTGTCAAGTATACCTTGTAAGTGTATGGTAGAGTTATTATTGAAAAAGTTAAGAGTAAGATGGAGAGCAGCATCGTAGATGAACAAGTAGGCTTTAGAAAGGGTAGGGGGTGTGTAGACCAAGTGTTGACAGTGAAACATATAGGTGAGCAATATTTAGATAAGGGTAAAGAGGATTTTGTAGCATATACGTATTTCGAAAAGGTGTATGATTGGGTGGATAGGGGAGAAATGTGGCAAATATTGCAGTTGCGTGGAATGTGATGTAGGTTACTGAGAGCAGTGAAGAGTTTTTACCAGGATAGTGAGACTCAGGTTAGAGTATGTATGAGAGACGGAGATTATTTTCCAGTAAAAGTCGGCCTTAGATAAAGACGTGTGATGTCACTATGGCTGTTCAATATATTTAAAAAATAGAGTTGTAAGACAAGTAAATGCTTGGGTGTTGGCAAGAGGTGTGGGGTTAAAAGATAAAGAATCTAACACAAAGTATGAGTTGTCGCAGCTACTTTTTGTTAATGACACTGTGCTTCTGGGAGATTCTGAAGTGAAGTTGTAGGGGTTGGTGACCGAGTTTGGAAGAGTATGTAAAAGAAGGAAATTAAAAGTGAACATAGGAAAGAATAAGTTGATGAAGATAACAAAAATAAAAAACAAATAGGGAATGAGAGACTGGATATCAAATTGGAGGGAGTATGAAGGAAGTGAGTGTATTCAGAAATTGGGAGTGGATGTGGCAGCAGATGGGTCTATGAACGATGAGGTGAATCACAGAACTGACGAGGGGAAAGAGGCGAGTGCTGCACTGAGGTGCAGTGTTATTACTGATTAAATACCACTCGTTAGTGGTTACAATACGATACTTAATGCTTGTGGAGGCTAGTACACCAGACGGGGAGTAGAATGAAATTAGCTCTGAGGCACCCACACCATCGTATGTCCTCGGATCACGGTATAACACCTAGCTCTGCTGAGTGCATGATCTTTGTAGGATTTGGTGGTCCTGTGGGTTAGAGCGTCGTGTGAGTCTCGCTCACCACGAGGCGGGCCAAGACAACATGGGATCGAGCCCTAGGCTAGTCGCAGTGTTGTTATTGATTAAATTCCACTTGTTCGTGGCTCCTCTTGGGTCCAATGCCATCGATCTGATCCTAGAAAAAAAAGTTTCAGATCTCCTGACGATGGAAAGAAGGATGAAAGACAATGACACACATGATGCCTTCTACCTACTCACCAGGTACCTGTCAATCTCAAAACTTACCTACTTTCTGTGATGCTCCCCAGCCATCAGTAGTCCAAAACTCAAGGAATATGACTCTCTCCTTAATTAAGACCATGCTAGAGAGTGTATTGAATCTTTCCCTTAAAGATGGACCTGACCTCACTTCCGGTCAGGCATGGGGGGCTTGGAGTACGCAGATCCTTCCAGATAGCTCTACCAGCTTTCCTATCCTCTTCCATAGCATCAAACGAGTTGATAAGACAAATTCTTCCTGAAAACCTCAGTGACTCAGCAGGATTACAGGACCCTAGCTATGCCAGTACCACCACTGAATGGGAGACTCTTGCTGCTCCAGCACCAAACCCTAGTGCAGCACTAGCTCACAAATAGTCATGCTGGGATGGCCCGATCGCTGAAAAGGTGCTTTCCAACATGCTCAGGGCTGCAACATTAGATAGGGAGACTGCCCATCTCCAGGCTGTGAGTGCACCTCACTCCGGGGACTTCCTCCAAGCAGTTCCCATATCGGCAATGGGAACGCACCTCGACCCTAAGACCCTCCGTATTGCAGTAGCTCTGCGCCTTGCTGCCCCAATTCACACGGAATGTACGTGTATTTGCGGCGAAGCGCAAGCAGACCAATATGGTCTACATGGTCTTAACTGTTCCAAAACCAATGGTTGGTATGCAAGACACAATGAGGTCAACAACATCATAAAGAGAACCCTTGCTACAGCTGGATGCCCAGCCGAGAGGGAGCCCCGATCACTAGCGACCAACAATACCCACAACCTAGCAAACTGCTCCGACAGGATCACCATCTATCCTTGGAAGAATGGCAAGCTCTTAGCATGGGACTATACCTGCGTGTCCACAATGGCTGACACCTATATCCATCACAGTGTTGAGCGACAGGGAGGAGCTTCTGACCACAGGGAGGAGTACAAGATCAGCAAGTACAGGGACATAAGCCAACAGTCCCAGTGGGATCAGAGACCTTAGGATCATGGGGAAAAAATGCCACACGTTTCCTTAAAGAATTAGGTTCCAGACTCATCGACACCACCAGGGATCCAAGGGCAGCCGCTTTCATGTTCCAGCGCCTCAGTGTAGCCATCCAGAGGGGAAATGCTTGCTGCATACTTGGCTCGTGTCCGGCATCAGAGAAGCTGGAGGAAATTCATGATCTTTAATACATTGTACCATTGTATTCATGTTTGTATTTTCTGTAAATGTATTCTGTCTATTAATAAATGCTCCTATATATATATATATATATATATATATATATATATATATATATATATATATATATATATATATATATATATATATATATATATATATATATATATATATATATATATATATATTTTATTTCCTTCCATTGACATGTTCTTGCCTTCAGTCCCTGTCATATCTGGAACTTCTATTCTCAGTGAACTGTCTTTCATGACCAGCTGTCCCTTGCTACTGCAGTTGGCTGTTAGAATCTCTGCATATAGCATACCTTCATTGTCTTCAGACCTGTCATTTGATCTTAGTGTACTCCTTGTCTTTTCCCTGGCCCCACGTGGGTCTGATAAGGCCTTCGCGTGCGGCATGTCTCCGTTGTTGCTTACCGTCCCCTTGTCTGCGCCTGATGTCACATCTGAATTGTCATTTGTCTCTCTAATCTGTTTCAGGCTTTGCAGTTTCTCTTCTAAGCACTGTATCCGAGCTTCTGCTGCTAAGACCTGTACTTCCCACTTCCTGCACTCCTCAGCTATCCGCTCCTCCATTTTCTTACCTAGCTCTACTATCTTCCTTCCCCACTCTTCCTCCCTTTTTTGGAGCTCTAACTCCCAGTCTTTCCTCCCTGGTTCGTCTACCAGATCTCTGGTTTTCCGTCCTCTAGAGCCACCCATTTTTTTTTTTTTTTTTTTTTTTTTTTTTTTTACCACAGACAGAAGGCTAGAGGAGGGAGAGGGTGCGAGGGGGAGAGAGAAAGGGTAGAAAGAGGGAGAGAGAGGAGAGGGAAAGGGTAGAAAGAGGGAGAGAGAGGAGAGAGTATGGGGGTGAGGGATAAGACCAAGGGTGAGAGAGAGAAATGTGAGGGGGGAGAGAAAGGGTAGAGAGAGGGAGAGAGGGAGAGAGAGATAGAGAGAGAGAGAGAGAGAGAGAGAGAGAGAGAGAGAGAGAGAGAGAGAGAGAGAGAGAGAGAGAGAGAGAGAGAGAGAGAGAGAGAGAGAGAGACAGAGAGACAGAGAAAGGAGGGTGAGGGAAAAGGCTATGAGAGAGAGAAATGCGAGGGAGGGGTAGAAATATAGAAAAAGGGAGATGGAGAGAGAAGCTTATAGAGAGAGAGAGAGAGAGAGAGAGAGAGAGACAGACAGACAGAGAAAGGAGGGTGAGGGAAAAGGCTATGAGAGAGAGAAATGCGAGGGAGGGGTAGAAATATAGAAAAAGGGAGATGGAGAGAGAAGCCTATAGAGAGAGAGAGAGAGAGAGAGAGAGAGAGACAGAGAGAGACAGAGACAGAGACAGAGAAAGGAGGGTGAGGGAAAAGGCTATGAGAGAGAGAAATGCGAGGGAGGGGTAGAAATATGGAAAAAGGGAGAAGGAGAGAGAAGCCTATATAGGGAGAGAGAGAGAGAGAGAGAGAGAGAGAGAGAGAGAGGGACCTTATACACCTTATACAGAGGGACTTTGATGACCTTCTTGCAGTGTTTGACATGAGAAACTTTGTTGATTTCCCTACTCATATCTCTGGCTCCTCCCTTGACCCAGTAGTGAGTGATCTGGCAGAAGGCATAGTCACTTGTCAACCCCTCGGCTACGTTGGATCGTCTGACCACAAGGCTGTTTTTACCACACTTAAGATCCCAACAGAACGAGGTGAGGAGTCCACACGCACAACCTGGCTATGGGAAAGAGGTAATTGGCCAGCCCTTTGCTCTGAGCTCGCCACCACCGACTGGAATGCTCTTCTCCAGGGGGATGTTGACAACCAAGTGAAAGCCTTCACTGGACACATCCTTAACCTGCAACAAGAACACATTCCTCACCGGCAATATGTGACAAAGCCTACAGATCAGCCTTGGTTTGGCTTTCGTTGTAGAGAGGCTGCTACTGCTAAGTACAAAGCATAGCGAAGGTATAAGAGACATCCTACCACCTATAACAGGAACTTGCACATGCAAGCCTGAAGGCATATGGGTGATGTTCAAAAGTGGGCCATTGCTAAATGGGAGGTGGACACTAAAAGAAAGTTAGCATCAGGTAGGGTAGGCTCCAAAACCTGGTGGTCCCTGGTCAAGGACAGACAAGGTTATCTGCCTGATGAACTTATTCCACCTCTAAATCGACAGGATGGGACCACCTCTACTAGTAGTCAAGAGAAGGCGGACCTCTTTGCTGAACACTTTGCTACCAAAATGCAAGTTCCTGATCCAGCAAGGGACCCTCCTTGGCTAGCTGCAAGAACTGTGTCAAAACTGTCAGTGGTGACAATAAGGCAGGAGGAGGTGCATTTCCTTCTTAAATCACTTGACCAAGAAAAGGCTGTGGGCCCAGACAAGTTGAGCCCAAGATTGTTGAGAAGATGTGCAGACCAGCTAGCAGCACCTCTAACTCGCATCTTTCAGCACTGCCTAGTACAGTGTAAATGGCCCTCTCCATGGAAAGAGGCAAATGTAGTCCCTGTTCACAAAAAGAAGAGCAGAGCAGAAATCAGCAACTACAGACCAGTGTCACTCCTGTCAATCACTGGTAAGATCCTTGAGACAATAATCTCAAGACAAATGACAGATTTTTTGACTACCACTCACTACTTTGTGATCGTCAATATGGCTTCAGGAAAGGTTACTCTGCTGCTGATCTGTTGTTAAACCTCTCCACTAAGTGGCACCAGTCACTGGATGAATCCAAAGTCAGCTGTGTGGTAGCACTGGACATTGCTGGCGCTTTCGACCGGGTGTGGCACCAGGGCCTCTTAGCAAAACTTCAAGCACTGGGAATTGCAGGCTCTACGCTATGTCTCCTCAGTGATTACCTTCATGGTAGATCTCTAAGTGTAGTCCTCAATGGAACGGAATCAGCAAGGCATCCTATTGGGGCAAGCGTTCCACAAGGAAGTGTGCTGGGTCCACTGTTATGGAATGTCTACTTCAACGACCTTCTTCATCTCATCCCAGAATCACATGCATATGCAGACGACTGTACACTGACATTCACTTATCCAAGAGAAGAAATGCCAGGTGCTCTAAGCTACATCAATCACCAGCTGAGAGCTATATCAGCTTGGGGAAATAGATGGCAAGTAACATTTGCACCTGAGAAAACGCAAATGATGATCGTCTCTAGGCACCATGATGGTAATGCTGGTGCAGTAGTAAGGATGAATGGGACGATGTTGGCACCTGGAGAAGAAGTTGATATCCTTGGGGTGAAATTTGACTCCAAACTAACCATGAAGAACCATGTTGTAAATCTTGCAAACAAGGCAGCCAGGAAGCTTACAGCACTTCGCCGTATCTCGCACCTGCTTGACAGTAGGGGTTGCAAGATCCTGTACGAGGCACAAGTACGCTCACACCTTGAGTATGCTCCACTTTCTTGGTTTGCCTGCCCCCCTCTCATCTGCGACTGCTTGACAGAGTAGAGAACAGAGCAAGACGTCTCATCTCTCGCCTGGACCCATCCTGGATAGATCTGTCATTTCAGCAGAGCCTTCAACATAGGAGGGATGTGGGTGGCCTTACTGTTATGTACAAGGCCAATATTGTCAAAATACCACACTTGGATCCACTTCGAGGACAGCGTGAAACAAGCTTTTATGCCACAAGACGGGCAGAAAGCAGCAACTTCACTCTGGCTGTACCCTTCTCCAGAACATCACTCCATCTGAGATCATACATACCCAGGATGACTCGAGTATGGAACACATTCGTACAGCATAATGATGTCAACGAGATAACGTCAGTTGATCAAATGAAAATGCTGGCCCACAGATGGCTCCAACTTCATCCTGTTCCCTACTTGTATGTCTCATAACAATAAAAATGCTTTCAAATGAGCTGATGTAGGTAACAGCTCTTAGCTTGCCAATAAAGTTAGGAATCCTTAACCTGTAAATAGCTGTCAATAAAGCTAGGGATCCTTAACCTTGTCAAACCCTGTGTAAAAAAAAAAAAAAAAAAAAAAAAAAGAGGGAGAGGGAGAAAGGGAGAGAGGGAGAGAGGGAGAGAGAGGGAGAGAGAGGGAGAGAGAGGGTGTGTGTGTGTGTGTGTGTGTGTGTGTGTGTGTGTACTCACCTAGTTGTACTCACCTAGTTGAGGTTGCAGGGGTCGAGTCCAAGCTCTTTTACATTTTTTTTACTTACGTTTGATTAATTAGATACAGGTATTGTCTACATTTGCATCATAAATTGGTTGATAATGCTAAATGACTTGAATACACGACCAGATTCATAAAAAAAAAAATTATTATTCTTTAAGCGATATAAGTGTTACGTGAATCATTTTAAGTGTAATACATTATCTGCAATTATCTGAGGAATGAGATTTGATCCTCTTGATCAAATATATTTAAGCTTATTAATGTAAATATTTTATAAATCATGTCCGAATGGCCATTAAAAGATAAAATATCTCTTTTGAAAAGTTAGCGAGCCAAACAAAGCGAATATCCTCTATCTCATTTCAAGAGCCAACACAAGCTGAATTATACCACCCCCAGGATGCCACCTGCAACATTTAATTAAATTCCAAGATATCAATTTACTGTTAGGAGAATTGTGGCAGTAAATGTAAGGAGAACCGAGTCTGAGTCATTAGTTATTTCTCGGAAATATTAAAAATAGATACTATTTGTTAGAATTAACAACACTGTAATGGAAATGAATAATGTTTTAAGTGCGGTTTACAGTGAATAGCGCATCTTCGTCTCCTACTGAACGTACAAAGAGTTCTGAGAAACCTGAGCTCTTAACAAGAACTTACACATCAGTGATACAAAGTTGGAAATACGAGAAAGCTTGGAGAGTTTTAAAGGAAATATGTTCGTCTGGGGATTTCATCATCACGTAACTCTTGCCACAGGTGGAGGGAAGTTTACCATGGTAGGAACCGAAATTGTATCAAACTTGTGCTTTACACCAGCCAGCTGCTGTGCAGCTGCTCTGGTCACTCACTAGTAATTGTTTTACGAAGATCATATAGAACATAAAGTGTGATTGCTCTGGTTTGTTTTGGATTTGCGAGTGAACACTTCGTTTAAAATCTGCTATCTCGAACCCATGTTGTACTGGCACGTCTCATGGTGAGCGAGAACCACATGATGCTTTAACCCTGCGGCAGGCCAGGGCTCGGCCCCACGACACATTGTCGTGGGGTCGAGCCCTGGCCTGCCGCAGTTTGGTAAATGATTCAATATCACTTGTTTCGCGATTTCATTGCTATATAGACTGCTTGTTGAGGTGGGTATTCAAGAAAGAGGCTGAAATTTATCCTTGAGATACCACTGTCACGAGTGTCCTCGGATCACGAGAAAAACATCTAGCTCTGCTGGATGCGTGATCTTTGTAGGATCGCTGGCTCAGTGGTAAGGTGACATGTATAAATAACAAAAGAAAGGTACAGTACCGTTACTACCATTACTGCCTCCACCACTACTAATTCTACCTCCACTACTACTACTACTGTCACCTCCTGGCCTATATATACTCCCTCCTTCTCTCCTCGTTAATGTGACTTTGTAAATGGTCGAAGTCGGACCGAAACGTCGTCTTAAGCTCCTCTCTTCCATGTGCGGGTTATTTGTGTGACACGTATGTTGTGTTGTCTCTTGAGGCGGGACAATGTGTCGTGGGGTCGAGCCCTGGCCTGCCGCAGTTTGACAAATGATGTATATGTCGTGCCGAATATGTAAAACTTGCGATCTTGGCTTAAATAGCAACGCTCATCTTGCCATATTAGACAAGCGAAAATTTGTGTATGTAATGATTTCACAAAAATCATTCTGAATCTAACGAAAAAAATGTATTTCATTGTGTTTGTTTATTATTAAATTATTGTAAACGTATCTAAAATATATTTAGTTGGATTAGGCTAAAATAAATTGCCCTTGTTATAATAAGGTTAGGTAAGTTTTCTAAGATTCTTTTGGTGCAAAATTATAAATTTTTACATTAACATTAATGAAAAAATGTATCTTTAAAAGTATAAGAGAAAAATTTCGAAAGGACTTAATTTTAAATGAGTTCTTGCTAACTGACCAGTTTTACCTATTAGGCACGACATATATATATATATATATATATATATATATATATATATATATATATATATATATATATATATATATATATATATATATATATATATGTTCCAGGGCGTAAGCGTAGCCATCCAGAGGGGAAATGCTTGCTGCATACTTGCCTCGCATCCGGCTTCGGAGAAGCTGGAGGAAATTCATGATCTTTAATACATTGTACCATTGTATTCATGTTTGTGTTTTTCTGCACATGTATTCTGTTTATCAATAAATGTTCACATAGAAAATAAAATATAGGGAGTGGTAGGAGAAGAAAATATTCAAACAGCTCCGGGGAGAACCTTGAGTTTTCCCTAAGGTACGTTTATTGTCTTCTCTGAGGATGAGGGTCCCCAGTCCAGCTATAGAGGTGGTACCTCCCTATATTATATAAATATATATATATATATATATATATATATATATATATATATATATATGTATATATATATATATATATATATATATATATATATATATATATATATATTTTTTTTTTTTCAACAATTCGGTCGTCTCCCACCGAGGCAGGGTGACCCAAAAAAAAGAAAGAAAATCCCCAAAAAGAAAATACTTTCATCATCATTCAACACTTTCACCACACTCACACATTATCACTGCTTTTGCAGAGGTGCTCAGAATATAACAGTTTAGAAGCATATACGTATAGAGATACACAACATATCCCTCCAAACTGCCAATATCCCATATATACTATATATATATATATATATATATATATATATATATATATATATATATATATATATATATATATATATATATATATATATATATATATATATATATATATATATATATATGTCGTGCCGAATAGGCAGAACTTGCCATCTTGGCTTAAATAGCAACGCTCATCTTGCCATATAGGACAAGCGAAAATTTGTGTATGCAATAATTTCGCCACAATCATTCTGGACCTAACGAAAAAAATATATTTCACTGTATTTGTTTAGTATTAAATTATTGTAAACAAATCTAAAATATATTTAGTTGGGTTATGCTAAAAGAAATTGTTCTTGTTATAATAAGGTTAGGTAAGTCTTCTAAGATTCTTTTGGAGCAAAATTAAAAAAAAATTACATTAACATTAAAGAAAAAAATATATCTTTAAACGTATAAGAGAAAATTTTAGATAGGACTTAATTTTAAATGAGTTCTTGCTAATTGACTAGTTTTACATATTCGGCACGACATATATATATATATATACATATATATATATATATATATATATATATATATATATATATATATATATATATATATATATATATATATATATATATATGTATATATATATATATATATATATATATATATATATATATATATATATATATATATATATATATATATATATATATATATATATATATATATATATATATATATATATATATATATATATATATATATATATATATATATATATATATATATATATATATATATATAATATATCATGCTGAATAAGTAAAATTGGTGAATTAGCAGGAACACGTTTAAAGATATTTTTTTCATTTATGTTCATGTAAAAATTAATATTTCTGTACCAAAAGGACCTTAGAAAACTTACCTAACCTTATTATAACACGCGCAATTTAATTTAGCCTAATCCAACATATATATTTTAGATAAGTTTACAATAATTTAATAATAAGCAGAGTGAAATATATTTTTTCGTTAGGTTTAGAATGATATTTGTGAAATTACTGCATACACAACGGTACGATGGAGAGAAGTTTGGAGACCAAAGTTACTGTAAATGTGTCATCAACGATCACTGATCATTTGTTGGGACAGTATTATCTGCTTTCACCGTCAACTACACATCTGTGTTTTTATACTCACATGTATAGTAAACCTCGTCACCTCAATGATTAATTTAACAGCAGATTACAGAACGATTTTTTGAAAATCACAAGAAAACCTTGAATGTCGTCATGCATTGTCTCTTCTATTTAAAAACTGCATTCAAGAAATTAAGTCTCATCGTGTTTTTTTTTTTTTGCACTTTTGCTATATTATGCCCTCGACTGCAGCTGTGTGATTGTTTAACTACGATCAAGTTAAATAAGACCATGAATTGTGTGAGGTTTTAGGTACAAGTACATCTAGCTTTTCTCTTCGGGGTTATGTCACAAAGAGATTTTTATACAAGAATGTCAACATTCCAACAGTCACTCATGCCAACCCAACACATTGGAAGATCAAGGCAAACACTGCGTTTCCTCATACTATTTAATGTCTATATGTCTGTCTTACGGATTACCTTGAAATCTTCTAGAATTTCATGGAGTGCAGATGTTAAGAACAATTCTTCCAGAAACTCGCTAATTCATCTTGGCCACCTGATGATGTTATGGTCACCTTGTCAGTAGCTCCTGATTAAAGGTCAAGAGTAGTGTAGTTTGGCGATTTATTTTTTTCAGGGGATTGCAGTCATCGTGTCCAATGTATGATCAATATGCTCAGACTCGACGCTACCAGAGATACCTAGTTCTTCTGAACAACTTTGTTGCCATACTTATCTTCACGGTCGTCTCCAGCAGCAAACTCAGCATAGCCACCATTGCCTCTACTACCATTAAAGACATCATCACACAGAAAAACTATAAACGTAACTCAATTTCTACATGTCATGTAGACATATGAATTATATACTTTTATTATTCTTCTTATTTATCATTATTACTATTATCAGATTAGTTCCATTATTATTATTATTATTGTTATTATTATTATTATTATTATTATTATTATTATTATTATTATTATTATTATTATTATTATTATTATTGTATACAAAGTCATACAAAATCATGACTGCAGATTGACTTAGATTACTGACATAACTATGTTATACAGTTATGTTATGTGCTACCATGTGACCGATGTTAACATAACTGAGAGACACAGAACTCTCAAGGTTTTCGCTGACCCTTGCTGCTAAGTTGCAAATATTCCCATAACAATCTGCAAATATTTCAGTGCAGGAGCCCTGAGATTTCTTTTAAGATTTTTTTCTTCATAAATCAACAAACAATTTACAGGAGAATTCTGAAAGTAACTCATTCTCTCTTTTATTCTTTAATGTATATTTGATGTTGTTTCACATATAGCTAGTGTGAGACTGAATTGATAAATAAAAACAATTAAGTCAGAATTACTTCATATTCTTGCATATCACAAGCTTCTGTCTCTATAGCAACCATGGTCACATGATATGTATTTTGTGTTGTGATTATCACACCTTAATTCCTTTTGGCCACGAGATGGCTCTGAGATCAAGAACAGAGAGACTAGCAGCCTCCCTCAGCCACTCTACGACTCTCATATAGTTACCAATGGGCCACAGGGCAGTCGGCAAGGCAATAGCAGATGACGTATCTTTTACATCTATATTCCTTCATTAGGTAGAATGAATATGACGGCAGTATTGTATATCCAGTGCTCAAACACCTGGGATAAAGCTTTTCTTTCTTCGTAAATATTTACTGCCAGTGTGAAGCTATATTTTCTTAGGCAGAATTTATTTTGTCTTGACTAAATACACATATTTTTATTTACATGCTCTCTTATTGTAGATGTTATTTAGTACAATTCCTGGCATATTTCCAGGGTGTATATTAAGTATATTTAACAGGCGTGTCTATGGCAGTCACAAACTGCCGTGACAGATTCGATTCTTATGACCAGAGTCTTTGGTAAGATGGGTAAGGAAGAAGGATTGGTAAGGAAAGAAATATTTGAAAAGGGTGCGAGGGGGAGCGAGGTAGGATATAAAAGGGTGAGAGGGGGAGTGAGGTAGGATATAAAAGAGTGGGAGGGGGAGTGAGGTAGGATACAAAAGAGTGGGAGGGGGGAGTGAGGTAGGATATAACAGAGTGGGAGGGGGAGTGAGGTAGGATATAAAAGGTTGAAAGGGGGAAGTGAGGTAGGATATAAAAGGGTGGGAGTGGGGAGTGAGGAAGGATATAAATGAGTGGGAGGTGGTAGTGAGGCAGGATATAAAAGGGTGGGAGTGGGGAGTGAGGTAGGATATAAAAGGGGGGGCGGGGGGAGTGAGATAGGATATAAAAGGGTGGGAGGGGGGAGCGAGGTAGGATATAAAAGGGTGGGAAGGCGGAGTGAGGTGGGATATAAAAAAGTAGGAGGGGGGAGTGAGGTAGGATATAAAAGGGTGGGAGGGGGGAGTGAGGTAGGATATAAAAGGGTGGGAGGGGGGGAGTGAGGTGGGATATAAAAGGGTGGGAGGGGGGAGTGAGTTAGGATGTAAAAGGGTGGGACGGGGCAGTGAGGTAGGATATAAAAAAGTGGGAGGGGGCAGTAAGGTTGGATATAAAAGGGTGGGAGGGGGGAGTGAGGTGGGATATAAAAGGGTGGGAGGGGGGAGTGAGGTGGGATATAAAAGGGTAGGAGGGGGGAGTGAGGTAGGATATAAAAGGGTGGGAGGGGGGAGTTAGGTAAGATATAAAAGGGTGGGAGGGGGGAGTGAGGTAGGATATAAAAGGGTGGGAGGGGGGAGTGAGGTGGGATATAAAAAAGTAGGAGGGGGGAGTGAGGTAGGATATAAAAGGGTGGGAGGGGGCAGTGAGGTAGGATATAAAAGGGTGGGAGGGGGGAGTGAAGTAGGATATAAAAGGGTGAGAGGGGGAGTGAGGTAGGATATAAAAGGGTGGGAGGGGGGAGTGAGGTAGGATATAAAAGGGTGGGAGGGGGTAGTCAGGTAGGATATAAAAGGGTGGGAGTGCCGAGTGAGGTAGGATGTAAAAGAGTGGGAGGGGGGAGTGAGGTAGGATATAAAAGGTTGGGAGGGTGGAGTGAGGTAGGATATAAAAGGGTGGGAGGGGGGAGTGAGGTAGGATATAAAAGGGTGGGAGGGGGGAGTGAGGTAGCATATAAAAGGGTGGGAGGGCGAGTGAGGTAGGATATAAAAGGGTGGGAGGGGAGAGTGAGGTAGCATATAAAAGGGTGGGAGGGGGGAGTGAGGTAGCATATAAAAGGGTGGGAGGGAAGAGTGAGGTAGGATATAAAAGGGTGGGAGGGGGGAGTGAGGTAGGATATAAAAGGGTGGGAGGGGGGAGTGAGGTAGCATATGAAAGGGTGGGAGGGGAGAGTGAGGTAGGATATAAAAGGGTGGGAGGGGAGAGTGAGGTAGAATATAAAAGGGTGGGAGGGGAGAGTGAGGTAGAATATAAAAGGGTGGGAGGGGGGAGCGAGGTAGCATATAAAAGGGTGGGAGGGGGGAGTGAGGTAGCATATAAAAGGGTGGGAGGGGGGAGCGAGGTAGCATATAAAAGGGTGGGAGGGGGGAGCGAGGTAGCATATAAAAGGGTGGGAGGGGGGAGTGAGGTAGCATATGAAAGGGTGGGAGGGGTTAGTGAGGTAGCATATAAAAGGGTGGGAGGGGGGAGCGAGGTAGCATATATAAGGTAAGTGACACAACCACTTTGGTGCAATTTAAAAAGTGTATGTTTAATAATAGAATATTCTTGAAGGGGTATAATACTAACCCATCAGAGTCACATAGATATAACAGATATATAGCTACATGACTGAATTATTGCTAGCAGATATACAAGTTGCAATTTTTTTTTCTTTGTCGTGATAGTAATGCCTACAATTATTTAATTATCACTTTCCTGACAGTTCACTGATTGTGAACTGGTGTTAAAATTTTATGCTCATCGTCACTAAATATATATAATTCAAACAAGTTTTGACATTTTATGGGCAGTATATTTTATCTACGTATATCAGCCTATTCCGGATGGAGTTTCTATAGGCTAATTACTGTTTCATTTGTGACACTGTCCCGGCTTTGCCTATTAAGGTTATTACTGTAGGTCTATTTATCTAAGTTCCTATTAGGGCGATGGGTAGGCTTTTTTTTTTAATATTATAACATCAAATTCAGTGTTTTAGTTATAAAAACTGCCACATGGATAATTATATCCATATATGCATATAGGATGGGGTCCACCTCAGGTGCAAATTGTGGGACCCATATCCTCTGAGAAGTGGATGAAAAGGCTTCAAGGAAGAATATTTGGATTTCTTCCTGAAGCCGTTTGAATATTCCACTTCCCCTTCCACCCCATCTTTTCATTCTTTTTTTTACCAATAGATATATTTTATTACATAATATGGTACAAAAGGTTTCAGAGATACATTGTTGATATAAAGGTGGCATATACAGTATATAAGATGTGAGAGATACATGACTAGTACATATTGTTACATGTTTGTCACTGATTTCAATGCAAAAATCTCATCCAGCTCCACAGAACTGGGGCGCGTGCCCAAAATACAGCAGGCATTACCCCTCTGAGCAAAAGTGCTGAGTCGCTGGAACAGAAAACTAGCTGCCCTGGGATCCCTAGTTACCCTGTTGAGTCTTTTGCCTAGCTCCTTGAGGAACTTAGATGCACTCTTTCCCCATGAGTCAAGGGTCTTTGAGCCTATGGGAACAAACATATAATGATGGGCAAGTTCTCCATATTTTCTCGCCTTTTGGGACTCCTTGATGCTAGCAGCTGCTCCTACTTCCTCCCTGGTGTATTGGAGATAGGTATCAGTCAAGGTAGATGCACATGTGTAGTCCCACAGCACCTGCTTACCGTCTGTCCAAGCTTGAAGAGTGATACCATCTGGACGCTTTTGGCTGCCATCAGATCTGCATGGCTAGAGTGGTTCCCTTAGTGTTGGGCATCCGGCTGTTGTAAGGCTCCTCTTGATAATGTCATTAACCTCCTCATGTCTTGCAGTCTTTCCCTCGGATTTAAGGCATACAAGACCATGGTACCCGAATCTGTCTGCTGCTTCACTACCACAAATACACATGTGTTCGGCGAGAATAGAGGCGGCAAGTGGAAGGGCTACACCAGTGCGGATAGTCTGTGGGTCGAGGAGTGTGCCAAGGCTTGAGTTGGGAACAGCCAACAGAAAGTCCCCTGCATGAGGAGCTTTCACTGCCAGGAGGCGGGCTCTATCCTTCCCTGACACACTCTGAAGCACTGTTGAGGCTATATTCTCCACTATTGGGCCATCCCAGTGCGACTGTTTGTAGTTGCTGCAGGGTGCATGTCTGGTTTCAGAGCCCGTTAGATTATCCCAGATCCTGGCTCCATCAACGAACTTCTGATCCTGGACTCCAATATTATCCCTAAGATGTTCGGGGAGAATCGCTGCTACAAGCCCTCTGGATGCAACGCATGAGGACAGGAAAGCAGGTAGCGCAATCTGTGATAACTTGCGGATATCAATGCCTCCTAGTCTGACTGGAAGTGTAGCTTGGTCCCACTGTCCGTCTTCTAGAGTAAGGTTAAGTATTTTCGTAAAAATCTGCCACAGGATACTGTCATATTCGTGCAGTATAGGGTTATCACACGAAGGTGCACATCTTAGGAATATGTCAACCTGAAAAGGTACACGGCATCATAGGTGTCAAGATTGCCCATTCGTTGTTCCATTTTCCTCAATTCTTCCAATTTCTTCCTGAAAATTGTGTCAATGGCATCGCTTCCCAGAGGTGCTCCAAGCAAGACACTATTAGTGGAGGCAATGACTGATGCTCCTGGTAGTTTTGATCTCACTGCATCTTTCATTTGTTGATTGACTGAGATGATTTCACATTTGGATGGATTCAGGATGAGACCCATTTCCTGTCCCCATGTCATCACCTGTGCAAGATCATCTAGAAGGGACTCCTTTGTACAGGATAGTGTGCCATAATCCAGGAACCAGATGTTTAGCTCACTGGTCAATCTGAATGTTATTTCCCTAGCCGCTATACAGAAGAGAAATGGTGCGAGAGTATCCCCTTGCTGATGATGTGATTTCATGCTCTCCAGCTGAAACAATAGGGAAAAGACCAGGGTAAAGTTCTTGTACTGCTGCTAATACCACGTCTCTTTTCAGGAGATTAATGCATTCTTGAAGTCTAATTTTACCACTGCATTGCCCTCATGCAGGCTGTTGATGTACGCCCTTGTTGCATGAACCACTGCTTCACTTCCTTGAGAGACCCCAAAGCCAAGCTGGTTTGGTTGAAGCATCATGGCTGCCTGTGCACGAATGCTTCGGTCAGCAGCTTTGGAAACGAGGCAGCGAAAAGTGATGCCCACTGCAACTGGCCTAATTCCACCATCCTTCTTTTTAAGGGCACAAAGCAATGCGCCAAAAAAGAAACGTTTAATTTCGTCAGGAATCAGACCAGCCAAGGAATTGTTGACGAACCTTGTGACCTCTGAAAGCAGCATCTCTGCAATCTCCCCAATAACTGGATTAAGCAATTCCTTAAATTGCTGTGGAAGTATTCCAGTGTAAACCCCAGCTAAACCGGACAGGAATGACATTACTGCTTTGTAAATGTATGAGTCTTGCACAATCAATGGCTCCATAGTGGGGACAGAGGTTTTGGAACTGTTGGTGCCCCTGGTTTCCCTGGCAGGGTGTTTAATCTAAGTACTTCAACAGTGCCAGCATCCCTGGGGGCAACTGTATCTTCACTGGTGATAATTCTGATTGCCCCCACCGTGTTGCCCGCTTCAATTTTCTTGCTCACCTGGACTCTGAGTGGTTGAGTGGGG
Source organism: Cherax quadricarinatus (assembly GCF_038502225.1). Lineage (NCBI taxonomy): Eukaryota > Metazoa > Arthropoda > Malacostraca > Decapoda > Parastacidae > Cherax > Cherax quadricarinatus. Next base: position 26,263,874 of record NC_091328.1, read on the forward strand.
GCTCTGCCTCTCCCATTTTTGTATTACTGGGGAAGGCAATTGAGGCTATCAGCTCTTGGAAAGTCTCTTAAGGATTTAATGATCATTGAGGTTAGCCTCTTTCCCTTCTTTCTGGCAGAGCTAAGCAGACATTCCATACTACGGGCGGGGTTGGAACCCGCGATCAGAGAGTCTCAAAACTCCAGACCATCGCGTTAGCCACTGGGCCAGCTAGCCACAATAAGATTCATCCAACTAGGTATATTTATGCACCATAGGAAGGTTAGCATAGGCACCACTGTGACCACAAATGCAAGTTTTTACAGACGAATCTCCAGCTAGTGTTAGTAAGTTTATTCAGGTACAGGTACACATAAATACAGCTACATACATAGCAGCTTATGTGCAGATTGCCTAGGATAACCCAAAGTGACTTATTTCTTTTAGGGTCCTTGCAAGATTGATGCCAACAGCATTTGGTTGGTCTCAGGCAGTCACTCATCCAAGTACTAACCAAAGCTAAAGTTACTTAACTTCACTGATCAGACGAGAAGCAGTGCATTCAGTGGGGCCATGGCTGTCGACTCTGTGTGGTATGGCCACATGTAGTGAACTACAACAGATTTTGAAATGCTTACCAATTCGCAAACAGGAAAAATTATTTGCAAACACTTAATAGTTCTTGTTCTTCTTTATTTCCTCTTTTCTCCATGAGAAAGTGGAACAGAATTCTTCCTCCTTAAGCCATGCGTGTCGTTAGAGGCGACTAAAATGCCGGAAGCAAGGGGATAGTATCCCCTTCTCCTGTATAAATTACTAAATTTTAAGAGAAACTTTCGTTTTCTTTTTCTTATATTAACATGTACTTATTCAATATGCATTTGCACATAACCGTGGCATCACTAGGTTGGTAATGTGTGCTGGCAAATATAGGGTGAACAATTAAAAAATCCTCAAGCACCACACAAAATTTAAAATATATACTCATTTCCAAAATACCTCATTTTGCCTTGCCAAATTTCACTGACATCTATATAATAGTGAAGGTCACGTGCCTTCTCTATTTCTCAGAGTTTAGACGTATAAAAAAAAAAGCAAGAATGATAGGCTGACCTACGGTCGCACTCACCTACCACAGGTGTCAAAATCCCATCCTGATTTTGCCAGTCACCGAGTGACAGTCTAGAGGACACTTTATGTTACTCATACACATAACTTCTCACCTTAACAAATCATAGTGCTTGATACTAGAGTTCTCAGGTCTGGGCAACTTTTTGATATTGTCTATCAGAGTTAATATCCTTCAGCTGGATGATTTCAACGTTGGATAGGCGATTGGCTAGTTATAATTCCACCTCCGACCTGTCACAGGCAGGTTGGACTTCTTTATCAATATCACCGTATTTGCTGATTCCTATATGGGAATGCATGGAGGCATAGGATATATGAAAGTCTTTATTCTGAACACTATTTTGGTCATTTTAATGTTTGTTAGGATGTTCCTGATGTCTGTTTTGTAAATTGGAGTTACAAGTGCTTGAAGAACAGAGTCTCCGAAGATTTCTCCTCTTCATGTGTTTTATAATTATGTTGTTGATGGCGCAGCCAGCAGAGCTAACTCTTCTGGCTGTGCCATCTTTGTAGGATTTGGTGGTCCTGTGGGTTAAGGCGTCATGTGGTTCTGGCTCTCCATGAGACTGGCCAGTACAACATGGGTTCGAGTCCTTGGCTAGTGCAGTGTTGTTACTGATATACAGTATATATATATATATATATATATATATATATATATATATATATATATATATATATATATATATATATATATATATATATATATATATATATATATATATATATATATATATATATATATATATATATATATATATATATATATATATATATATATATATATATATATATATATATATGTATATGTATATATATATATATATATATATATATATATATATATATATATATATATATATATATATATATATATATATATATATGTATATATATATATATATATATATATATATATATATATATATATATATATATATATATATATATATATATATATATATATATATATATGCAATAGGATCACAGTAAACAGGTGATTTCAGAATATGCAAAACAACCACTCTGAAAGAATAGAGACATTCCAAGCGCTTTCGTGACTACTCACATTATCAAGGAACTATGTTCCTTGATAATGTGAGTAGTCACGAAAGCGCTTGGAATTTCTCTATTCTTTCAGAGTGGTTGTTTTGCATATATATATATATATATATATATATATATATATATATATATATATATATATATATATATATATATATATATATATATATATATATATATATATATATATATATATATATATATATGTATATATATATATACATACATATATATATATATATATATATATATACATATATATATATATATATATATATATATATATATATATATATATATATATATATATTCATATACATATGTCGTGCCGAATATGTAAAACAGGTCAATTAGCAAGAACTCATTTAAAATTAAGTCCTTTCTAAAATTTTCTCTTATACGTTTAAAGATATATTTTTTCATTAATGTTAATGTAAAAAAATAAATTTTGCTCCAAAAGAATCTTAGAAAACTTACCTAACCTTATTATAACAAGAACAATTTATTTTAGCCTAAACCAACTAAATATATTTTAGATATGTTTACAATAATTTAATATTAAACACAGTGAAATATATTTTTTTCGTTAGGTTCATAATGATTTTGGAGAAATTATTTCATACACAAATTTTCACTTGTCCTATATGGCAAGATGAGCGTTGCTATTTAATCCAAGATCGCAAGTTCTGCCTATTAGGCACGACATATATATATATATATATATATATATATATATATATATATATATATATATATATATATATATATATATATATATATATATATATATCCTTGAAGCCTTTTTATCCACTTTTCCGAGGCTATGGATCCCACAATTTACACCAGAGGTGGACCCCATCCTATATATATATATATATATATATATATATATATATATGTCGTGCCGAATATGTAAAAATGGTCAATTAGAAAGAACTCATTTAAAATTAAGTCATTTCTAAAATTTTCTCTTGTACGTTTAAAGATATATTTTTATCATTAATGTTCATGTAAAAATTTATAATTTTGCACCAAAAGGAACTTAGAAAACTTACCTAACCTTATTATAACAAGACCAATTTATTTTAGCCTAACCCAACTAAATATATTTTAGATTTGTTTACAATAATTTAATACTAAACAAACACAGTGAAATATATTTTTTTCGTTAGGTTCAGAATGATTTTGGCGAAATTATTGCATACGCAAATTTTCACTTATCCTATATAGCAAGATGATCGTTGCTATTTAAGCCAAGATCGCAAGTTCTGCCTATTCGGCACGACATATATATATATATATATATATATATATATATATATATATATATATATATATATATATATATATATATATATATATATATATATATATATATATATATATATATATATATATATATATATATATATATATATAACCTAGAAGATGATTGATCACGTTGACCCTGATCTAAACCTCCATAATCTGACACCCAATCAAAACCTATTGGAAAGTAACTGCCTTTATTACACAGCATCACAAGCCACCACTATCCTAAACAATGCTAAAAGTCTATCAGTACTTAACTACAACATCAGGTCCTTAAGCAAACACTATGATGACCTTTTAGCACTCCTTGAATCACTAAAGACACCCTTCTCCTGCATTATTCTTACTGAGACCTGGCTTAAGCAGGACACAATAGATATCTACCCTCTACCAGGATACACAGCAATTCACAACTGCAGACCAAACCAAGTTCGGGGTGGTATTGCAATCTATTATTCTAACCAATTATATTGTCTTAGCACCACTTGCTTTAGTGATGAATATGGGGAATACATTATTGCTAATTTTACTGTAAAAAACCTTAAGACGCCTATAATAATCGGTGCCATTTACCGGATACCTCACACAAACATCCCAAATTTCAGTGAGAAATTAAAGTCACTAATAACAAACAGACAAATGAATAAGCACCACCTTCTCTTAGCTTGAGACTTCAACATCAACCTTGGCTTACTAGATGATCAGCCTGTAACTGATTTCATCAACAATATGAACAACACACTTCTCATACCAACAATAACTAAACCAACCAGGCTCACTGAGACAAGTGCAACCATAATAGACCACATATGGACCAATATACTAGCCCCCCTTAAATCAGGGATAATCACAGATAGCACTACAGACCACTACCCTACCTTCCTCCTGACAAACATTAGTAAACCACCACTTGAATACAACAAAGTCTCATTTAGACTCCATGACGAGGCCTCAGTAAGGAAGTTCACAGCTGACCTAGAGACTGTTGACTGGCCTACAGAATTCTCCAAGGCCAATGGTATTGATGACTGGAAGACATTTTTCTTAACAAATTACTTAGACTATACAACAAAAATTGTCCTATAAGAACAAAACAGATCACAAACAAACGGCTTGGTTGCCCATGGCTAACGAGGACCATTCTGAAATCCATTGACAAGAAACACCAATATGAAAAGCAATATAGACAGGGCTTAATACACAAAGATATTCTTAAACACTATTCATCAGCTCTCACCAAAGTAATAAAGAAAGCCAAACAACTATACTACTCAAGTAGATTCACAGACACTAGAGGAGATATAAAAAAGACCTGGAAAACACTCTCTCAGATTCTAGGGACCCACAAACTGAGAAAAACCAAGAATATTGTCCTAATTAAACCTAATGAAACACCACTACATCCCACTGACACAGCTAACAAGATAAACGACTTCTTCTCAACCATAGGATCTAATCTCGCCAGTAAAATCCCACATACCAATGCCCATGCCAGGGACTACCTAGATGGGAATTTCCCAAATTCCTTCTATCTTGCACCAACTGAGCCCAGGGATGTCACCGAGATTATAAAGTCACTTAAAAATAACTCAGGGAATCTGTCTCATGTCCCACCATTACTGTACAAGCGAGCAGCCCATGTCCTTTTGCATGCTATTTCATTACTTTTTAACAAGTCACTAGAGACTAGCACCTTCCCGAAACTACTCAAGATGGCAAGGGTTACACCAATACATAAAGGTGGTGACCCTACAGACTTTAACAACTATAGGCCAATATCTAACTTACCATTGCTATCCAAAATCTTTGAGAAACTCGTGCACAGGAGACTGTATTCATTTATAACGGCTCAAAACATACTCAACCCCTGCCAATTTGGATTCAGGAAAAATAAAAGCACTAATGATGCAATCATAAAAATGCTAGATCTGCTGTACACAGCATTGGAAAATAAGGAATATCCACTAGGAATTTTTATTGACCTAAGAAAAGCTTTTGACACAGTAGACCACGACATCCTACTCCACAAACTTGATCATTACGGTATAAGAGGCCATGCACTTGCTTATTTCAAATCTTACATTACTAATAGGTATCAGTATGTCACCATTAAAGACACAGCATCAGCAACACGGCCAATTGATACTGGAGTTCCGCAGGGAAGTGTCCTTGGTCCCCTGCTCTTCCTCATATACATCAATGACCTTCCAAACGTATCCCAACACCTGAAACCCATTCTCTTTGCTGACGACACGACTTATGTCATCTCTCACCCTAATCTTGCCACCCTCAACACCATTGTGTTGAGGAGCTGATCAAAATATCGACTTGGATGACAGCCAATAAACTTACGCTTAACACTGACAAAACCTACTATATTATGTTTGGTAGCAGAGCAGGAGATGCACAAATTAACATTAAGATTGACAACACGCTAATTACCAGAAATAATGGGGGCAAATTCCTAGGCTTATACCTTGACAACAACCTGAATTTCAGCACCCATATCCAGCATATAACCAAAAAAGTATCCAAAACGGTTGGGATCCTCTCCAAGATACGATACTACGTGCCGCAAAATGCCCTTCTCACACTATACCACTCACTTATTTATCCATACCTCACCTATGCTATTTGTGCTTGGGGATCAACTGCAGCAACACACCTAAAGCCAATAATAACCCAACAAAAAGCTGCAGTAAGAATAATCACTAAATCCCATCCCTGGCAACACACCCCCCCCCCCACTCTTCATAGACCTAAACTTACTCCCTGTTCAGTACATCCACACTTACTACTGTGCAATCTACATCTACAGGGCCTTAAACTCTAATATCAACCTTGACCTAAAACGCTTTCTTGATAGTTGTGACAGAACCCACAGGCATAACACCAGACACAAACATCTCTACGACATTCCCCGTGTCCGACTAAACCTTTACAAAAATTCAATGTATGTCAAAGGCCCTAAAATCTGGAATACCCTACCTGAGAACTCTAGAACTGCAGACACATTCATCACCTTCAAAACTACCATTAGAAAACATCTTATCTCCCTGATACACCCCGTCAACTAACTACACGAATACCACCTGGTGGTTCACACTTACACTCACTCACTCATTTGACCATAAACAGAAATATTAATCTCAATCTTAAAATAATGAATCCTGTGATACTCCAATACTGAAACTATGTACTGTGCCAAAACAAAAGCATTCACATTGCTAAACTCACAAACTAGTATTTAGTCACTTAGCCATAATACCAACTTACCTCATAATTTGTAATATTTTACAATTAAGAATAAAACTAAGTCTGCCCGAAATGCCTAGCCATGCTAAGCGTTCTAGTGGTACACTCTGTAATCACTATTTTACAACATGTAAACCACACAATAACCAAATTTCTGTAAGATCAACATTGTAATCCTTATAGAGAATAAACTTTGAATTTGAATTTGAATATATATATATATATATATATACATATATATATATATATATATATATATATATATATATATATATATATATATATATATATATATATATATATATGTATATATATTTATTCCATTATTCCATTTAAACTTTGCTTTTGTGGCGTACAGGATGAATTTTTGACAAGAAGGCTAAATTTCAATATTTTTTGCAAGTTTTGGATGTAAAACTAATATATATATATATATATATATATATATATATATATATATATATATATATATATATATATATATATATATATATATATATATATATATATATATATATATATATATATATATATATATATATATATATATATATATATATATATATATATATATATATATATATGTATATATATATATATATATATATATATATATATATATATATTAGTACATAAGAATGAAGTCATTATAAGCTTAAGCATATATAATGACGCTTACCTCAATGTTATTAATATTAAAAAGGGATACATCACTTCAGCAGTGAACTGCAGCTCTGATCTAACTCATACCGCGATGTCAAGAGATGGTAAAATGATGCAACATTGACAGGAGCTGGGGCAATGATACCACAATGACAAGAGTTGGGACAACGAAGCCACAGTGAGAAGAGCTGATACAATGATGGAACAGTGACAATAACACCATAAAGACAACAGTTGGGGCAATGAAGCCATAGTGACAAGAGTTGGAGCAGGGGTGCAACAATGACAAGAACTGGTACATTAATGCAACAATGACAAAAGCTAGTACTGTGCTGCAACAATGACAAGAACTGGTACATTTATGCAACAATGACAAAAGCTAGTACTGTGCTGCAACAATGACAAGAACTGGTACATTAATGCAACAATGACAAAAGCTAGTACTGTGCTGCAACAATGACAAGAACTGGTACATTAATGCAACAATAACTAAAGCTAGTATTGTGCTGCAACAATGACAAGAGCTTGCACAAAGACACCACAACGACCAGAGCTTGGGTGACAACATCACATTTAAGCTCAACCATTTAACAAATAATTATAAAATTCTTAAGTATGAATAATAATATCAGCTTAGAGGACAAAATTATATTACTACATACATTGATGCATCACATCCCCAGAGGCGTGTTGATGTGTCTAACTTTACTTACCTTCCATTAACACTGATTACTTACCGTTCCCTAGGCTGTCTGATCCCTACTGGCTTAGAATTTTCAGGTGAATAGATTAATAATAATAATAATAATAATAATTAATAATAATAATAATAATAATAATAATAATAATAATAATAATAATAATTACTGTTATTATTATTATTATTATTATTATTATTATTATTATTATTATTATTATTATTATATTAAATAAAATAATAATAATAATAATAATAATAATAATAATAATAATAATAATAATAATAATTACTGTTATTATTATTATTATTATTATTATTATTATTAGTAGTAGTAGTAGTAGTAGTAGTATTATTATTATTATCATTATTATATTAAATAAAATAATAATAGTAATAATAACAATAATAATAATAATAATAATAATAATAATAATAATAATAATAATAATAATAATAATAATAATAATAATAATAATAATAATAAAAATAATGATAATATTAACATTATTATTGCTATATTGTTGTTGTTGTTGTAGTTGTTCTCCCTCAAGAAACGGGGGATAACAAAATGTAATCACTGTGACATGTTCTAGCAATTATATTTAGTGGCTCTTTTAATTATTGTAATCAGATTCTCCATCCTTCATATAAAATTTTAAATGCAAATATATTTAAAATATTCTCTATATTTAAAGAGAAAAAATGAGAAATAATTTTTCATTCTTAGCTTCATTATTTCTTTAATATTCAGAAGAATTTGCTTAGGGAATGATTTACAAATACAAAATATAGTCCTTGTCTTGACTCACGAAATCGTAATGATACAACTGGACTTTTATGACTCTCTGATCGCGGGTTCTAACCCCGATCGTGGTATGGTTTACAGTCCTTGTTTTCGCTCTAAGATCGCACCTCCGTGTAGACATTGCTTACACCTTCTCTAGGATAATCTGGATGAGCTTCCTTGGTTGGCGACCACTTGGTCACAACTCCCTAGGATAAGTTGAGTGAGCTTCCTTGGTTAACGACAACGACCACTTGGTCACACCTCCCTAGGATAAGTTGAGTGAGCTTCCTTGGTTAACGACAACGACCACTTGGTCACACCTCCCTAGGATAAGTTGAGTGAGCTTCCTTGGTTAACGACAACGACCACTTGGTCACACCTCCCTAGGATAAGTTGAGTGAGCTTCCTTGGTTAACGACAACGACCACTTGGTCACACCTCCCTAGGATAAGTTGAGTGAGCTTCCTTGGTTAACGACAACGACCACTTGGTCACACCTCCCTAGGATAAGTTGAGTGAGCTTCCTTGGTTAACGACAACGACCACTTGGTCACACCTCCCTAGGATAAGTTGAGTGAGCTTCCTTGGTTAACGACAACGACCACTTGGTCACACCTCCCTAGGATAAGTTGAGTGAGCTTCCTTGGTTAACGACAACGACCACTTGGTCACACCTCCCTAGGATAAGTTGAGTGAGCTTCCTTGGTTAACGACAACGACCACTTGGTCACACCTCCCTAGGATAAGTTGAGTGAGCTTCCTTGGTTAACGACAACGACCACTTGGTCACACCTCCCTAGGATAAGTTGAGTGAGCTTCCTTGGTTAACGACAACGACCACTTGGTCACACCTCCCTAGGATAAGTTGAGTGAGCTTCCTTGGTTAACGACAACGACCACTTGGTCACACCTCCCTAGGATAAGTTGAGTGAGCTTCTTTGGTTAACGACAACGACCACTTGGTCACACCTCCCTAGGATAAGTTGAGTGAGCTTCCTTGGTTAACGACAACGACCACTTGGTCACACCTCCCTAGGATAAGTTGAGTGAGCTTCTTTGGTTAACGACCTCTCACAGTTTTAGACTATATATCAAGCTGATAAATTCCTTCATATTTACTTTCGTAAATACTCTCACAACTCGGTTTGAGTAGCCATTAAAGGAGTGTGATTTAATAATGGGGAACGACTCTTCATCCAGGGAATTAGAGCTTTCTGCCACTTCCTCCTATTAGACCAGGCTGTATCTCACTCCACAACATCTGTACGATCCGTTCAGATTTAACGCTTTCTCATAATAATAATAATACAAATTTTCATTATTATTATTATTATTATTATTACTATTATTATTATTATTATTATTATTATTATTATTATTATTATTATTATTATTATTATTATTATTATTATTATTATTATTATTATTATTATTATTATTATTACTATTGTTGTTGTTATTATTATTAATAACAAGTAACCTTGTATAATATAGCGTCAGGTCTCTCCTCGTGTGAGATGTTGTTAAGTTATAAACTTGGCCTCGGAGGAAGTTAGCATGAAAGAACAATACAGAGTATATGAATGTTCTGACTCCGAAATAAAATCATACGAAAAAAATTATTATATCTAGTCTTACTGAATTCGACAAATGTAAAAAATGATACAAAAATGTGAATTTTTAATATTTTTCAATATTCTTTTCTCATTCATGTTGGGTTTAAAAAATCCTACAATTCTATAAGATAAAAGTAGTTTCATATTTGTTAGGAAATCAAATTTGAAAAAAAAAAAATTTAGTTCACAAATTGACTCGTACACTATCCACATTCATATAAAAAAACTTCACATTAAGAAACACACGAGCTTAGTGTTATAAGTTGATCAGAAAATGTATCCTTCACTTATTTCACTGGAACCGATTTATTTATTTAAAAGGAACAATTAAAATTTACTAATCTGAAAGTAAATGGTAAACTTTCTCTTAATAAAGACCACCAAAACCGAAAGTATGAAGAACAGGTATGCTCTACTAATTACCTGAGTCCAAAGATTCAGTATGTAAATGAAGCTCCGTTCATTCACATACTGAGGGTCCTTGATTCGATGACAAGCATCAATAGAAATGTTTGGCATGTTTACTTATTCCCGCTATCCTTATTCACCAACTACTAAGTACAGTAGTGTGCAAATTAATTGGGACATGAGTAAATTTTCTGATTATATCATATGTCTTAGTATTCGGCTAAATTATTGAAACTTTTTATTTCTTTTCAGAAGAGTTTGATACTGACT
>NC_091328.1:26280058-26380058 GCF_038502225.1 Cherax quadricarinatus
CTGAACATTCCAAACCAACCATCACACACCGATCCCTCTGTTTCCACCCCCCGCACCACAGTTACAGTATTACAACAGAAGTTGAAGGTTTGGTACACAAATGCAGATGGATTAACGAATAAACATGAGGAATGGCAAGAAAGAATCAATGAGAAGTCCCCAGACATCATAGCAGTTACAGAAACAAAACTCATGGAGACAATAACAGATGCAATCTTCCCACCAGGATACCAGATCATGAGGAAAGATAGAAGGGGTAGGGGGGGAGGTGGGGTTGCTCTGCTCGTAAAAAACAGATGGAAATTCGAGAAAATGGAAGGAATAGATGAGACAGGAGAAAGAGACTACATAGCAGGTACACTTCAGTCTGGGGAACACAAAGTGGTCATTGCAGTGATGTATAATCCACCACAGAACTGCAGGAGGCCAAGAGAGGAATATGAAGAGAGCAACAGAGCAATGGTGGACACACTTGCTGAGGTGGCAAGAAGAGCTCACTCCAGCAGAGCAAAGTTGCTGGTTATGGGGGATTTCAACCACAGGGAGATTGACTGGGAAAACCTGGAGCCACATGGGGGTCCCGAAACATGGAGAGCCAGGATGTTGGACGTGGTGCTGGAAAACCTCATGCACCAACATGTTAAGGACACTACCAGAGTGAGAGGGGAGGATGAACCAGCAAGATTGGACCTTGTGTTCACCCTGGGCAGCTCAGACATTGAGGACATCAAGTATGAGAGTCCCCTAGGAGCTAGCGACCACGTGGTTCTGTGCTTTGAATACATAGTAGAGCTGCAAGTGGAGAGAATAACAGGAGTAGAATGGGAAAAGCCTGACTATAAAAGAGGGGACTACATAGGGTTGAAGAACTTCCTGCGGGAGGTCCATTGGGACAGAGAACTGGCAGGAAAACCAGTAAATGAAATGATGGAATATGTAGCAACAAAATGCAAGGAGGCAGTGGAAAGGTTCATTCCCAAGGGCAACAGTAACAACGGGAAGACCAGAACAAGCCCCTGGTTTACCCGACGGTGTAAGGAGGCAAAAACAAAGTGCAATAGAGAATGGAAAAAGTACAGAAGGCAGAGAACACACGAAAATAGGGAGATCAGTCGCAGAGCCAGGAATGAGTACGCACAGGTAAGGAGGGAGGCCCAGCGACAGTATGAAAATGACATAGCATCGAGAATCAAGACTGACCCGAAACTGTTGTATAGCCACATCAGGAGGAAGACAACAGTCAAAGACCAGGTGATCAGATTAAGGACAGAGGGTGGAGAACTCACAAGAAATGATCAAGAGGTATGTGAGGAGCTGAACAGGAGATTTAAGGAAGTTTTTACAGTAGAGACAGGAAGGGCTGTGGGAAGACAGCACAGAAGGGAACATCAAGAGGGAATATACCAACAAGTGTTGGATGACATACGAACAACTGAGGAGGAGGTGAAGAAGCTCTTAAGTGACCTTGACACCTCAAAGGCGATGGGACCGGACAACATCTCCCCATGGGTCCTTAGAGAAGGAGCAGAGATGCTGTGTGTGCCTCTAACCACAATCTTCAACACATCCCTTGAAACTGGGCAACTACCTGAGAAATGGAAGACAGCTAATGTAGTCCCCATATTTAAGAAAGGAAACAGAAACGATGCATTAAACTACAGACCTGTGTCTCTGACATGTATTGTGTGCAAAGTCATGGAGAAGATTATCAGGAGGAGAGTGGTCGAACACCTGGAAAGGAACAAGATTATAAATGAAAACCAGCATGGGTTCATGGAAGGCAAATCTTGTATCACAAACCTCCTGGAGTTTTATGACAAGGTTACAGAAGTAAGACACGAGAGAGAGGGTTGGGTAGATTGCGTTTTCCTAGACTGCAGGAAGGCCTTTGACACAGTTCCCCACAAGAGATTAGTGCAGAAGCTGGAGGATCAGGCACACGTAAAAGGAAGGGCACTGCAATGGATAAGGGAATACCTGACAGGGAGGCAGCAACGAGTCATGGTACGTGAAGAGGTATCACAGTGGGCGCCTGTTACGAGCGGGGTCCCACAGGGGTCAGTTCTAGGACCAGTGCTATTTTTGATATATGTGAACGACATGATGGAAGGAATAGACTCTGAAGTGTCCCTGTTCGCAGATGACGTGAAGTTGATGAGAAGAATTAAATCGGACGAGGATGAGGCAGGACTGCAAAGAGACCTGGAGAGGCTGGACATGTGGTCCAGTAACTGGTTTCTCGAATTCAATCCAGCCAAATGCAAAGTCATGAAGATAGGGGAGGGGCAAAGAAGACCACAGACAGAATATAGGCTAGGTGGACAAAGACTACAGACCTCACTCAGGGAGAAAGACCTTGGGGTGACCATAACACCGAGCACATCACCGGAGGCACACATCAACCAAATAACCGCTGCAGCATACGGGCGCCTGGCAAACCTGAGAATAGCGTTCCGATACCTTAATAAGGAATCGTTCAAGACACTGTACACTGTGTATGTTAGGCCCATACTGGAGTATGCAGCACCAGTCTGGAACCCACACCTGGTCAAGCACGTCAAGAAGTTAGAGAAAGTACAAAGGTTTGCAACAAGGCTAGTCCCAGAGCTCAAGGGAATGTCGTACGAGGAAAGGTTAAGGGAAATCGGACTGACGACACTGGAGGACAGAAGGGTCAGGGGAGACATGATAACGACATACAAGATACTGCGGGGAATAGACAAGGTGGACAGAGATAGGATGTTCCAGAGAGGGGACACAGGGACAAAGGGTCACAGCTGGAAGCTGAAGACTCAGACGAGTCACAGGGACGTTAGGAAGTATTTCTTCAGTCATAGAGTTATCAGCAAGTGGAATAGCCTAGCAAGTGAAGTAGTGGAGGCAGGAACCATACATAGTTTTAGGAAGAGGTATGACAAAGCTCAGGAAGCAGAGAGAGAGAGGATCCAGTAGCGATCAGTGAAGAGGCGGGGCCAGGAGCTGAGTCTCGACCCCTGCAACCACAATTAGGTGAGTACAATTAGGTGAGTACACACAAACACACACACAAACACACACACACACACACACACACACACACACACACACACACACACAGCATGGGTTCATGGAAGGCAAATCTTGTATCACAAACCTCCTGGAGTTTTATGACAAGGTAACAGAAGTAAGACACGAGAGAGAGGGTTGGGTAGATTGCGTTTTCCTAGACTGCAGGAAGGCCTTTGACACAGTTCCCCACAAGAGATTAGTGCAGAAGCTGGAGGATCAGGCACACGTAAAAGGAAGAGCACTGCAATGGATAAGGGAATACCTGACAGGGAGGCAGCAACGAGTCATGGTACGTGAAGAGGTATCACAGTGGGCGCCTGTTACGAGCGGGGTCCCACAGGGGTCAGTTCTAGGACCAGTGCTATTTTTGATATATGTGAACGACATGATGGAAGGAATAGACTCTGAAGTGTCCCTGTTCGCAAATGACGTGAAGTTGATGAGAAGAATTAAATCGGACGAGGATGAGGCAGGACTGCAAAGAGACCTGGAGAGGCTGGACATGTGGTCCAGTAACTGGCTTCTCGAATTCAATCCAGCCAAATGCAAAGTCATGAAGATTGGGGAGGGGCAAAGAAGACCGCAGACAGAGTATAGGCTAGGTGGACAAAGACTACAGACCTCACTCAGGGAGAAAGACCTTGGGGTGACCATAACACCGAGCACATCACCGGAGGCACACATCAACCAAATAACCGCTGCAGCATACGGGCGCCTGGCAAACCTGAGAATAGCGTTCCGATACCTTAATAAGGAATCGTTCAAGACACTGTACACTGTGTATGTTAGGCCCATACTGGAGTATGCAGCACCAGTCTGGAACCCACACCTGGTCAAGCACGTCAAGAAGTTAGAGAAAGTACAAAGGTTTGCAACAAGGCTAGTCCCAGAGCTCAAGGGAATGTCGTACGAGGAAAGGTTAAGGGAAATCGGACTGACGACACTGGAGGACAGAAGGGTCAGGGGAGACATGATAACGACATACAAGATACTGCGGGGAATAGACAAGGTGGACAGAGATAGGATATTCCAGAGAGGGGACACAGGGACAAGGGGTCACAACTGGAAGCTGAAGACTCAGACGAGTCACAGGGACGTTAGGAAGTATTTCTTCAGTCATAGAGTTGTCAGCAAGTGGAATAGCCTAGCAAGTGAAGTAGTGGAGGCAGGAACCATACATAGTTTTAAGAAGAGGTATGACAAAGCTCATGAAGCAGAGAGAGGGAGGATCCAGTAGCGATCAGTGAAGAGGCAGGGCCAGGAGCTGAGTCTCGACCCCTGCAACCACAATTAGGTGAGTACAATTAGGTGAGTACACACACACACACACACACACACACACAAACACACACACACACACACACACACACACACACACACACACACACACACACACACACACACACACACACACAGGGGTTAGGGGAGACATGATAACGACATATAAAATACTGCGTGGAATAGACAAGGTGGACAAAGACAGGATGTTCCAGGGAGGGGACACAGAAACAAGAGGCCACAATTGGAAGTTGAAGACACAAATGAGTCAGAGAGATAGTAGGAAGTATTTCTTCAGTCACAGAGTTGTAAGGCAGTGGAATAGCCTAGAAAATGACGTAGTGGAGGCAGGAACCATACACAGTTTTAAGACGAGGTTTGATAAAGCTCATGGAGCGGGGAGAGAGAGGGCCTAGTAGCAACCGGTGAAGAGACGGGGCCAGGAGCTAGGACTCGACCCCTGCAACCACAAATAGGTGAGTACAAATAGGTGAGTACACACACACACACACACACACACACTCACACGCACAAGCACGCACGCACGTTAGGGTAACAGAAGTAAGATAGGCAAAAGCTATGGTTAGATGGGCTGTAGAATGTCCCTTTAGGTCCAAAACCTTGATGCTCATCTTGACAATGTCAAGGAGAATATGAGAGCATACTCAGAGGAGCAAGAGGAGCGCTTCCAAGATATAATGGACTATAAACACAGATATCAGGGATCTTATAATGAAAACATGATGGGAGATTACATTTTGGGGCTCAAACGGGAAAATGATTTGTTGCTTGTTCGAGAATCTAGAAAAATTGTTCATTTTTAACGATGTAAATATGTTGAAGAAAGTTTAAAATAAAATTTGTGTAAATTTTATTTTATTTTTGTGAATTTAATTCATATTATTACATGTTTTTGTTTTACATCCAAAACTAACAAAAATATTGAGATCTAACCAGTTGTTGTCAAAAATTCATCCTGTAAGCCACAAAAGCAAAGTTTAAGAGGAATAATGGAGTTGGAAAATAGCACTTGCCACTAACAAAACTTACATAGTGTAATGGGAAGACCAGAACTTGACCTCGGCTTACCCAAAGGTGTAGGGAGGCAAAAACTAAGTGTGCTAGAGAGTGGAAAAGTACAGAAGACAAAGGACCCAGGAAAATAAAGAGATTAGTCGAAGAGCCAGAAACGAGTATGCACATTAAAGAAGGGAGGCGCAGCGACAGCACGAAAGCGACATAGCATCGAAAATCAAGTCTGACCCGAAGCTGTTGTGTAGCCACATCAAGAAGAAGACAACAGTCAAGGAACAGGTAATCAAACTGAGGAAGGAAGGTGGGGAGCTAACCAGAAACGACCAAGAAGTATGTGAGGAGCTCATCATGAGATTTCAAAAAAGTATTTACAATGGAGAGAAAAAGGACTCCAGGAAGTCAGAACACGGGGGTACACCATGGAATATACCAACAAGTGCTGATACACTCAACCGAGCATGAGGTGTAGAAGCTGCTAAAAGAAATTGATACCTTAAAGGCGATGGACTGGGCAGCATGGTGGCCCGGTGGTCTGGTGGCTAAAGCTATCGCTTCACACACGAAGGGCCCGGGTTCGATTCCCGGCGCGTTTTAACATTTCGACGCGTTTCCTTACACCAGTTGTCCTGTTCACTTAGCAGCAAATAGGTACCTGGGTGTTAGTCGACTGGTGTGAGTCGCATCCTGGGGGACAAGATTAAGGACCCCAATGGAAATAAGTTAGACAGTCCTCGATGACGCACTGACTTTCTTGGGTTATCCTGGGTGCCTAACCCTCCGGGGTTAAAAATCTAAAGAAAATCTTATTTTATCTTATCTTAACATCTCTCTGTGGGTCTATAGAGAGGGAGCAGAGATGCTGTGTGTGTCACTAACAACAATTTTGAACACATCCATTGAAACTGGGCAACTACCTCAGGTATGGAAGATGGCAAATGTAATACACAGACACGAGGCACTAAACTAAAGACCAGTGTCATTGACGTGCATAGTATACATAGTCATGGAGGAGATTATCAGGAGGAGAGTGGTGTATCACCTAGAACGAAACAAGCTTATAAACGACAACCAGTACGGATTCAGGGAAGGAAAATCCTGTGTCACAAACCTACTGGAGATTTATGACAAGGTAAAGGAAGTAAGACACGAGAGAGAGGGGTGGGTAGGTTTCATTTTCTTGGACTGCAAGAATCCCTTCGACACAGTTCCTCAAAAGAAATTTGCGCAAAAGCTACAAGATCAGGCATGCATAACAGGAAGGGCAGAGCAATGGATCAGAGAATACCTGACAGTGAGGCAACAACGAGTCATGGTATGTGATGAGGTGTCAGAGTGTGTGCCTGTGACGAGAGGGGTTCCACAGGGGTCAGTCCCAGGACTACTGCTATTTTTGGCAAATGTGAATTACATAACGGAAGGGATAGACTCAGAAGTGTCCCTGTTTTCAGATGACGTGAATGTGATGAGAAGAATTAAATCGGATGAAGATCAGGCAGGACTATAAAGAGACCTGACAGTCTGCAAGCCTGGTCCAGCAACTAGCTCCTCCAATTTAACTCCACCAAATGCAAAGTTATGAAGATCTGGGAAAGGCAAATAAGACCTCAGACAGAGTATAGGCTAGGTGGCTAAAGACTGCAAACTTAACTCAAGGAAAAGGATCTTGGGGTGAGTATAATAACGAGTACATCTCCAGATAACTGCTGCAGCATATGGGCGCCTAGCAAACATACGAATAGAGTTCCGATACCTCAGTAAGTAACCGATACCTCAGTATGTAATCATTCAAGACTCTGTACACCGTGTACGTTAGGCCCATACTGGAGTATGCAGCACCAGTCTGGAACCCACACCTGGTCAAGCACGTCAAGAAATTAGAGAAAGCGCAAAGGTTTGCAACAAGACTAGTTCCAGAGCTAAAGGGAATGTCCTACGAAGAAATGTTAAGGGAAATCGGCCTGACGACACTGGAGGACAGGAGAGTTAGCGGAGACATGATAACGATATACAAAATACTGTAAGAAATTAACAAGGTGGACAGAGACAGGATGTTCCAGATAAGAGACACAGAAACAAGGAGTCACAATTGGAAGTTGAAGATATGTTAGGAAGTATTTCTTCAGTCATAGAGTTGTCAGGAAGTGGACTAGCCTATCAACTGACGTAGTGGAGGCAAGAACGATACATAGTTTTAAGAAGAGGTATGATAAAGCTCGTGGAGCAGGGAGAGAGAGGACCTAGTAGTCATCAGTGAAAAGACAGAGCCAAGAGCTATGAATCGATCCCTGCAACCACAAATACGTGAGTACAAATAGGTGGGTATTCAGACACACACACACACACACACACACACACACACACACACACACACACACACACACACACACACACACACACACACACACACACTCACACGCACAAGCACGCACGCACGTTAGGGTAACAGAAGTAAGATAGGAGAGAGAGATAAGTGGGTAGACTGCATTTTTTTTGAACTGTAAGAAGACTTTCGACTCAATTCAGCTCAAGTGGACCAACCACGAGAGAACCAACACACAGGTTGGGGAGGGTGTCGAAATATGGCGTAGCATAAAACTATTGGTGTGTGTAGTAGAGAAAAATATCTAGTTTAATCGCTCCCGATAAGGAGTGTATCGGTCATTTGAAGGAACAAATAAGACAAAAATATTACTAAAGATAACGTTAAAAAAAAGGGACAGACAAAAGTCATGGCAAGTAAATCGGTAAAAAGAAATGTCCCAACATCACTCTGGGAACGAAGGGCCACGGAACCTAAAGACACACACACACACACACACACACACACACATACATATACAACACACACACACACACACACACACACACACACACACACACACACACACATACAACAGGCCTAGTGTCTAATCGACATGTGCCTAGGACAAAAGGGTAACAAACACTCTCAAGCTTCAGTGTAGGTTATCAGGCTTCCTGGGAGTGACCGACAGGCCACGTTCTACTAAATTACAGTGGCAAACAAACGCAAATACAGGAAAATGTCCTATTTTTAGTCATTCATACACTTTGAAATTATATATTTATAAGCAATCGTTTTCCCTTCGCACCTGGGAAGATAATATTTCTTCGAACATATCTTTTATGATAATATTGGGTATACCATTAGTTTCTACTACCCTTTTCTTATGTATTTGCTTCTGTTTTAATCCACCATTTTTCCCATTTATTGTTAGCATGACTCTGAACCTTATCTGGTCTTGGGTAATTATGTCTGGAATATTTGTCAGTACGGGGATGATGTTTTATTTTTGTTATGTTGTTCACATTGTGTTATGGATGTTAAGGGTCAGCTCCAGCTTGTACCTGTGTGTTGCTCCCATCAATAAATTGCTTCTCTAGTTAAAATCTGTTTGTTGGTTGTCTGTAGATACTGCAAAGAGATGAGAAGTTCTTACAATTTATGTTTATTTATGTAGTTCGATTGCTAGCGCACTCAGCTCACACAATGAGGTCCGTGATTCGATACCCGGTACGGGTAAAAACACTGGGAAATGTTTCCTTAAGACATCTATTGTCTCTGTTCACCTATCAGTAAAATAGGCACCTGGGTGTTAATGAACTGCCGTGGGTCGCATCCTGGAGACAAAATTTACCTAATTTACCCTAATTTCCCCTAAATGCTCTGTATAACATGGGACTTTCAATATAGTAAGATGTCACTGATGTCAGCTGGTCTGTATACTTTGTATATGTAGAAATAAAGATAATTCTTAAAACCAGCAGAAAACAATTCCTCTGCGACTTGTATCTGCTTGCAGGCGGTCTGTTTTATGAGGAAGCCTTACTACAAGCCAGCTTAAACCACTCCATCACCAGCCACTCGCAGGAAAGCCTGACTCTCCCATTGGTTGAAATTAATCAGGCTAAAGCAGCCAATCAGCGTCGTTGATTGAAAGCGGGCTCTCATATTGGTCGAGTGGCCAACCAACAAATCATCATCACGTTCGTAAAGGGACTGGAATTTAGGAATATTTCCTTGGTTGCTTTAATATAACACTGATTTATCATTTAATATATCGTTACATCATATATCAAATACCTTCAAGCATATCTTGAAAAACGTATACAGATAATCGTGAACTTTCTTAGATGAATTCTAACTTAATTGTCAGCTTCTTTATGAAGCTGTAACATAATCCTCAAATTCCTTAGTGAAATACATAGAGGATCGATATTTTAAGAGCTATTCTCTTCGTGTTACGTATCCTTCCTTCCTCCCTTCTTTCTTTCTTTTTATCCTTCATTACCGCCTTCATTTCTTCCTTCATTTCTTATTCCCTTCGTTTGTTCCTTGCTTCCTTCTTTCTTCCTTCTTTCGCTTTTTCCTTCCTATTTTTCTACCTTCTTTCCTTCCTTAAATAATAAAAAGGCATAGTTCCGTGACGGGAACAATACACAATATCAAGAAGGTCCATGGTTGAGCGAAACATTATCGAATCAAGTTTCATAAAATTAGTACTGATTTAAGTTTGAATATCAGTTCAGGGATATATAAAGTAGATTCCTTTATAATGAATATAATTTGTGAAGAATTTAAACTATGTCGGAACAAGTCACTCATAAAATTTTAACTGATAGCCTTGCAGCCTTGTTACAAGCCATGGCTTCCAACCAGGTTAGAGGGTCCTGGGTCCTGGTGGTGGGAGTACAGTGCCTGCACTCTAAAGAAGGGGTCTGCGATATTTGAACTTTAGAGAAATATCTAAACTGTTGTAGATGAGTGCCTCTGACAAGACAATGGTTGTGAAAATGATGGTGAGTGTTTCTTTTTCAGGTCACCATGCCTCGCTGGGAGACGGCAAGCATGTTTCGTGTGTGTGTGTATATATGTATATATATATATATATATATATATATATATATATATATATATATATATATATATATATATATATATAAACACTGATCTCTGGCTGAAGGAGACTCGAACCTACGAACCTTAGGACAAGGTACGCAGTGCTTTACCAATCTACCCACACTGGACAATACCTTGGCGTGTAGCTTGCGCTACACGTTTGATCCAAGGCAGCCAGCTTTCAGGATCAAACGTGTAGCGCTAGCTACACGCCAAGGTATTGTCCAGTGTGGGTAGATTGGTAAAGCACTGCATATCTTGTCCTAAGGTTCGTAGGTTCGAGTCTCCTTCAGCCAGAGATCAGTGTTTGTGTATATTTCGCCTGCTCTTGCGAATTCCTTGCATATATATATATATATATATATATATATATATATATATATATATATATATATATATATATATGTGTGTGTGTGTGTGTGTGTGTGTGTGTGTGTGTGTGTGTGTGTGTGTGTGTGTGTGTGTGTGTGTGTGTGTGTGTGTGTGTGTGTGTGTGTGTGTGTGTGAATGTGGGGGAGGTGTGTGAGGCATTACGTAGAATGAAAGGGGGTAAAGCAGCTGGAACTGACGGGATCATTACAGAAATGTTAAAAGCAGGGGAGAACATAGTGTTGGAATGGTTGGTATTTTTGTTTAATAAATGTATGAAAGAAGGGAAGGTACCTTTATATAAAGGGAAGGGGGACAAAAGAGATTGTAAAAATTGTAGAGGAATAAGTTTACTGAGTATACCAGGAAAAGTGTACGATAGGGTTATTATTGAAAGAATTAGAGGTAAGACAGAATGTAGAATTGCGGATGAGAAAGGAGGTATCAGAGTGGGTAGGGGATGTGCAAATCAAGTGTTTTACATTGAAGTATATATATGAAAAGTATTTAGATAAAGGTAGGGAAGTTTTTGTTGCATTTTTGGATTTAGAAAAGGCATATGATAGAGTGGATAGGGAAGCAATGTGGCAGTTGTTGCAAGTATATGGAATAGGTGGTGAGTTACTAAATGCTGTAAAGAATTTTTATGAGGATAGTGAGGTTCAGGTTAGGGTGTGTAGAAGAGAGGGAGACTACTTCCCGGTAAAAGTAGGTCTTAGACAGGGATGTGTAATGTCACCATGGTTGTTTAATATATTTATAGATGGGGTTGTAAAAGAAGTAAATGCTAGGGTATTCGGGAGAGGGGTGGGATTAAATTATGGGAAATTATATACAAAATGGGAAGTGACACAGTTACTTTTTGCTGATGATACTGTGCTTATGGGAGATTCTAAACAAAAACTGCAAAGGTTAGTGGACGAATTTGGGAGTGTGTGTAAAGGCAGAAAGTTGAAAGTGAACATAGAAAAGAGTAAGGTGATGAGAGTATCAAATGATTTAGATAAAGAAAAATTGGATATCAAATTGGGGACGAGTATGGAAGAAGTGAATGTTTTCAGATACTTGGGAGTTGACGTGTCGGCGGATGGATTTATGAAAGATGAGGTTAATCATAGAATTGATGAAGGAAAAAAGGCGAGTGGTGCATTGAGGTATATGTGGAGACAAAAAATGTTATCTATGGAGGCAAAGAAGGGAATATATGAAAGTATAGTAGTACCAACACTCTTATATGGGTGTGAAGCTTGGGTTGTAAATGCTGCATCGAGGAGGCGGTTGGAGGCAGTGGAGATATCCTGTCTAAGGGCAATGTGTGGTGTAAATATTATGCAGAAATTCGGAGTGTGGAAATTAGGAGACGGTGTGGAGTTAATAAAAGTATTAGTCAGAGGTCTGAAGAGGGTTTGTTGAGGTGGTATGGTCATTTAGAGAGAACGAATCAAAGTAGAATGACATGGAGAGCGTATAAATCTGTAGGGGAAGGAAGGCGGGGTAGGGGTCGTCCACGAAAAGGTTGGAGGGAGGGGGTAAAAGAGGTGTTGTGGGCGAGGGGTTTGGACTTCCAGCAAGCGTGCGTGAGTGTGTTAGGAGTGAATGGAGACAAATGGTATTTGGGACCTGACGAGCTGTTGGAAACCGGTTATTTTATATAACCGGACTTGGGTCCTGGAAATGGGAAGTGCAATGCCTGCACTCCAAAGGAGGGGTGCCGAATAGGCAGAACTTGCCATCTTGGCTTAAATAGCAACGCTCATCTTGCCATATAGGACAAGGGAAAATTTGTGTATGCAATAATTTCGCCAAAATCATTCTGAACCTAACGAAAAAAATATATTTGATTCTGTTTGTTCAGTACTAAATTAGTGTAAACGTATTTAAAATATATTTATGTAGTTGGGTTAGACTAAAATAAATTGTTTGTGTTATAATAAGGTTAGGTAAGTTTTCTAAGATTCTTTTGGTGCAAAATAAAAAAAAATTACATTAACATTAATGAAAAAAATATATCTTTAAACGTATAAGAGAAAATTTCAGAAACGACTTAATTTTAAATGAGTTATTGCTAATTGAACAGTTTTACATATTCGGCACGACATGTATATATGTATATATATATATATTATATATGTATATATATATATTATATATGTATATATATTATATATGTATATATATATATATTTTTTTTTTTTTTTTTTTTTTTAACAAACCGGCCGTATCCCACCAAGGCAGGGTGGCCCAAAAAGAAAAACGAAAGTTTCTCTTTTTAAATTTAGTAATTTATACGGGAGAAGGGGTTACTAGCCCCTTGCTCCTGGCATTTTAGTCGCCTCTTACAACACGCTTGGCTTACGGAGGAAGAATTCTGTTCCACTTCCCCATGGAGATAAGAGGAAATAAACAACAACAAGAACTAGAAAGAAAATAGAAGAAAACCCAGAGGGATGTGTATATATACATATACGGTATATGCTTGTACATGCATATGTAGTGTGACCTAAGTGTAAGTAGAAGTAGCAAGACATACCTGAAATCTTGCATGTTTATAAGACAGAAAAAAAGGACACCAGCAATCCTACCATCATGTAAAACAATTACAGGCTTTCGTTTTACACTCACTTGGCAGGACGGTAGTACCTCCCTGGGCGGTTGCTGTCTACCAACCTACTACCTAGATATATATATATATATATATATATATATATATATATATATATATATATATATATATATATATATATATATATATATATATATATATATATATATATATACATATATATATATATATATATATATATATATATATATATATATATATATATATATATATATATACATATATATATATATATATATATATATACATATATTTATATATATATATATATATATACATATATGTATATATATATATATATATATATATACATATATGTATATATATATATGTATATATATATATATATATACATATATATATATATATATATATATATATATATATATATATATATATATATATATATATATATATATATATATATATATATATATCACACACACAAACACACCCACACACACACACACACACACACACACACACACACACACACACACACACACATACACATACACACACATACACACACACACACACACACACACACACACACACACACACACACACACACACACACACACACACACACACACACACACACACACACACACACACACACAAAGACAAACACACCTACACATACACACGTGGCCAGGAGCTGTGATTCTATCCCTGCAACCACAACTAGGTGAGTACACACACATCTACACGCCTACACGCAGTATTTGCTACTTAAACTACAGACCTGTGTCACTAACGTGTATAGTATGCAAAGTCATGGAGAATATCATCAGGAGGAGAGTGATGGAGCACCTGGAAAGAAATAAGTGTATAATCGACAACCAGCACGGTTTCAGGGAAGGAAAATCCTGTGTCACAAACCTACTGGAGTTTTATGACAAGGTGACAGAAGTAAGAAAAGAGAAAGAGGGGTGGATAGACTGCATTTTCTTGGACTGAAAGAAGGCCTTCGACACAGTTCCTCCCAAGAGGTTACTGTAAAAGCTAGAGAATCAGACACACATAACAGAAAAGGCACTGCAATGGATCAGAGAATACCTGACGGGTATTCTCTGATCCATTCTCTGATTCATTGCACGTGACGAGGTGTTAGAGTGGGCACCTGTAACAAGCGGGGTTGCACAGGGGTCAGTCCTAGGACCTGTGCTTTTTTTGGTATATGTGATTGACATAACGGAAGGGATAAACTCAGAAGTGTCCTTGTTTGCAGATGATGTGAAGTTAATGAGGAGAATCAAATCGGTCGAGGATCAGGCAGGTCTACAAAGAGACCTGGACAGGCCACGAGCCTCGCCCAGCAACTGGCTCCTTGAATTTAACCCTGCCAAATGCAAAGTCATGAAATTGGGGAAGGGCAAAGAAGACCGCAGACGCATTATAATCTAGGTGGCGAAAGACTGCAACCCTTACTCAAGGAAAAAGATCTTGGGGTGAGTATAACACCGAGCACATGTGCTGAGGTGCACATCAGTCAGATAACTGCTGCAGCATACAGGCCTCTGGCAAACCTAAGGATAGCTTTCCGATACCTCAGTAAGGAAGCATTCAAGACTCTGTACACCATTTACGTCAGGCCCATACTGGAGTATGCAACACCAGTTTGGAATCCACACCTGGTCAAGCAAGTCAAGTGCAAAGGTTTGCAATAAGACTAGTCCCAGAGCTAAGGGGACAGGAGGGTCAGGAGAGACATGATAATGACATATAAAATACTGTGCACAATAGACATGGTGGACAAAGACAGGGTGTTCCAGAGATGGGACACAGAAACAAGAGGTCACAGTTGAAAGTTGAAGACTCAGATGAGTCAAAGGGATGTTAGGAAGTATTTCCTCAGTCATAGAGTTGTCAGGCAGTGGAATAGCCTAGAAAGTGACGTAGTGGAGGCGGGAACCATACATATTTTTAAGACGAGGTTTGACAAAGCTCATGGAGCAGGGACAGGAGGACCCAGTAGCAATCAGTGAAGAGATGGGGCTAGGAGCTATGACTCGACTCCTACAACCACAAATAGGTGAGTACTAATAGGTGAGTACACACACACACACACACACACACACACACACACACACACACACACACACACACACACACACACACACAGACATACACACACACACACACACACACACACACACACACACACACACACACACACACACACACACACACACACACACACACACACACACACACACACACACACACACACACACACACACACACACACACACACAAACACACAAACACACAGACACAGGAAACAGAAACTAGGCGCTATACTACAGACCTGTGTCTCTGACTTGTATAGTATGCAAAGTCATGGAGAAGATTATCAGGAGGAGAGTGATGGAACACCTGGAACGGAACAAGATTATAAATGAAAACCAGCATGTGTTCATGGAAGGCAAATCTTGTATCACAAACCTCCTGGAGTTTTATGACAAGGTAACAGAAGTTAGACACGAGAGAAAGGGGTGGGTTGATTGCGTTTTCCTAGACTGCAGGAAGGCCTTTGACACAGTTCCCCACAAGAGATTAGTGCAGAAGCTGGAGGATCAGGCGCATGTAACAGTGAGGGCACTGCAATGGATCAGGGAATACCTGACAGGGAGGCAGCAACGAGTCATGGTACGTGAAGAGGTATCACAGTGGGCGCCTTTGACGAGCGGGGTCCCACAGGGGTCAGTTCTAGGACCAGTGCTATTTTTGATATATGCGAACGACATGATGGAAGGAATAGACTCTGAAGTGTCCCTATTCGCAGATGATGTGAAGTTGATGAGAAGAATTAAATCGGATGAGGAGGAGGCAGGACTGCAAAGAGACCTGGACAGGCTGGACATGTGGTCCAGAAACTGGCTTCTCGAATTCAATCCAGCCAAATGCAAAGTCATGAAGACTGGGGAGGGGCAAAGAAGACCGCAGACAGAGTATAGGCTAGGTGGACAAAGACTACAGACCTCACTCAGGGAGAAAGACCTCGGGGTGACCATAACACCGAGCGCGTCACCGGAGGCACACATCAACCAAATAACTGCTACAGCATACGGGCGCCTGGCAAACCTGAGACTGGCGTTCTGATACCTTAATAAGGAATCGTTCAAGACACTGTACACTGTGTATGTTAGGCCCATACTGGAGTATGCAGCACCAGTCTGGAACTTACACCTGGTCAAGCAACAAGGCTAGTCCCAGAGCTCAGGGGAATGTCGTACGAGGAACGGGTGAGGGAAATCGGACTGACGACACTGGACGACAGAAGGGTCAGGGGAGACATGATAACGACATACAAGATACTGCGGGGAATAGACAAGGCGGACAGAGATAGGATGTTCCAGAGAGGGGACACAGGAACAAGGGGTCACAACTGGAAGCTGAAGACTCAGACGAGTCACAGGGACGTTAGGAAGTATTTCTTCAGTCATAGAGTCGTCAGGAAGTGGAATAGCCTAGCAAGTGAAGTAGTGGAGGCAGGAACCATACATCGTTTTAAGAAGAGGTATGATAAAGCTCAGGAAGCAGAGAGAGAGAGGACCTAGTAGCAATCAGTGAAGAGGCGGGGCCAGGAGCTGAGTCTCGACCCCTGCAACCACAATTAGGTGAGTACACACATGAACTCTGTAGGAGTAAAGAGTTCGTATAATGTAGATATTATTATTATTATTATTATTATTATTATTATTATTCTTGTCCCGTTGGGTACTGTGACGTGGATTGGGTAAAGGATACTCACATAGACAATAATGGAATATAATTAAAACGGAATAAATGGGAAACACCAAGCCTGACCTACGTCTCTGCTCCCTATCCCTTTAGGGTGGAGTGGCGTTCAAATACATACTAGGGTCAGCTGCAATGATTAACAAGTGATTCACACATACGGTTGGTAGTGAGTCACTACTACTGACACTGATAACTGGTTACTGGTAACTAGTTACTGGGAACTGGTACTACTGATAGCTCGGCAACGCTAACGTATGTCGTCCCGACATACAGCTAATACAAACTAGAGACAACAGGCTTACGGCTTGGACTGATTCTATACAGTTTCAAAGTACACAACAACTGAACATTGTATCATACACATAAGGAGAATATTGGAATGTAAGCTAACGTAACTTACTGTAATGAAACAGTAGTAACAGTAGCAGTAAGAGCAACAGTTAACTAATTGTATAATAAAATTATTGTAGACGCTCAATAACAGTAAAACAAATATTTCGTAAGAAGCTCAAATCGCTGATTGATTCTTTTCAATTTACTTCAAATGAATCACTCGTCAAAATTATTTAGCTTTTTAACATTTAATTAATTGTTTTAATAAGTTTATATTGAGATTATATTACATAATTATGCAGAACACAGTTTTTGTCACTTGCAAGGAAAGTAGTGTTGCTGGTGATGACTGACATGAGGCGACAAACCCATGTGGGTAATTTACAGCAAGAAGTGATAGAAGCTCGATCCTATGTTCGCTAAGTTCAAGTCAGTCACACTACCATAACGTAATAAAAGGCTGGCAGAACCACAGAGAGGAGTCTAGCCCCTGGTGGTGGCTCCGTAGCACCACTTGGTATGCTGACTCCCTCTTGCTGAGCAGTATTGTACTCGCAATGACAGGAGCAATTTCCAGAAGACCAAATTCCACTATGGAGTGAAATTCGTGGAATACTAAAACTAGGAAAAAATAGTTATTGGTGATTCCGAGCTTCTAAAAAATCTTGCTGTTAGCACTGGGATTGCCACACGTACCATTATAACGGAGGGAATATTCAAAGAAGTGTCTTCATGTCGGAGAAATTGAAAGCAGAAAAATTTGGGAAACTTCCCCACAGCACTCTACTCTGGGGAAGAAATATGTCGATGACTTCTGGACAGCAAACGAGATGTTACAGCGATAAAAGCCAGAAATGTACGACCAGAGAGAGAGACCCATCCATGAATATTTCATCCATATTTTAGACGGGTCTAAATATTTACCTGTCATCCTTTTAGCTTTATTAACTCTAAATATGTTAAAAAATGATTAATTCTGAGAGCTTTGATCTCATTGCATGAAATTAATGAAAACACAAATTAATGCCGCAGTTGACAGCAATTATACTGCGATACTTTTTCAACAAGTGAGGGAGAACACTTCACTAACGAGTGAGGGAGAACACTTCACTAACGAGTGAGGGAGAACACTTCACTAACAAGTGAGGGAGAACACTTCACTAACAAGTGAGGGAGAACACTTCACTAACGAGTGAGGGAGAAAACTTCAATAACAAGTGAGGGAGAACACTTCACTAACGAGTGAGGGAGAACACTTCAATAACAAGTGAGGGAGAACACTTCACTAACAAGTGAGGGAGAACACTTCACTAACAAGTGAGGGAGAACACTTCACTAACAAGTGAGGGAGAACACTTCACTAACGAGTGAGGGAGAAAACTTCAATAACAAGTGAGGGAGAACACTTCACTAACGAGTGAGGGAGAACACTTCAATAACAAGTGAGGGAGAACACTTCACTAACAAGTGAGGGAGAACACTTCACTAACGAGTGAGGGAGAACACTTCAATAACAAGTGTGGGAGAACACTTCACTAACAAGTGAGGGAGAACACTTCACTAACAAGTGAGGGAGAACACTTCACTAACGAGTGAGGGAGAACACTTCACTAACGAGTGAGGGAGAACACTTCACTAACGAGTGAGGGAGAACACTTCAATAACAAGTGAGAGAGAACACTTCACTAACAAGTAAGGGAGAACACTTCACTAACAAGTGAGGGAGAACACTTCACTAACAAGTGAGGGAGAACACTTCACTAACGAGTGAGGGAGAACACTTCACTAACGAGTGAGGGAGAACACTTCAATAACAAGTGAGGGAGAACACTTCACTAACAAGTGAGGGAGAACACTTCACTAACGAGTGAGGGAGAAAACTTCAATAACAAGTGAGGGAGAACACTTCACTAACGAGTGAGGGAGAACACTTCAATAACAAGTGAGGGAGAACACTTCACTAACAAGTGAGGGAGAACACTTCACTAACAAGTGAGGGAGAACACTTCACTAACAAGTGAGG
Organism: Cherax quadricarinatus; assembly: GCF_038502225.1. Taxonomy (NCBI): domain Eukaryota; kingdom Metazoa; phylum Arthropoda; class Malacostraca; order Decapoda; family Parastacidae; genus Cherax; species Cherax quadricarinatus. The sequence goes on from NC_091328.1 coordinate 26,299,436, forward strand.
GAGAACACTTCACTAACGAGTGAGGGAGAACACTTCAATAACAAGTGAGGGAGAACACTTCACTAACGAGTGAGGGAGAACACTTCAATAACAAGTGAGGGAGAACACTTCACTAACAAGTGAGGGAGAACACTTCACTAACGAGTGAGGGAGAACACTTCAATAACAAGTGAGGGAGAACACTTCACTAACAAGTGAGGGAGAACACTTCACTAACAAGTGAGGGAGAACACTTCACTAACGAGTGAGGGAGAACACTTCACTAACGAGTGAGGGAGAACACTTCACTAACGAGTGAGGGAGAACACTTCAATAACAAGTGAGGGAGAACACTTCACTAACAAGTAAGGGAGAACACTTCACTAACAAGTGAGGGAGAACACTTCACTAACAAGTGAGGGAGAACACTTCACTAACGAGTGAGGGAGAACACTTCACTAACGAGTGAGGGAGAACACTTCAATAACAAGTGAGGGAGAACACTTCACTAACAAGTGAGGGAGAACACTTCAATAACGAGTGAGGGAGAACACTTCAATAACAAGTGAGGGAGAACACTTCAATAACAAGTGAGGGAGAACACTTCACTAACAAGTGAGGGAGAACACTTCAATAACGAATGAGGGAGAACACTTCAATAACGAGTGAGGGAGAACACTTCAATAACGAGTGAGGGAGAACACTTCACTAACGAGTGAGGGAGAACACTTCAATAACAAGTGAGGGAGAACATTTCACTAACGAGTGAGGGAGAACACTTCAATAACGAGTGAGGGAGAACACTTCACAAACAAGTGAGGGAGAACACTTCACTAACAAGTGAGGGAGAACACTTCACTAACAAGTGAGGGAGAACACTTCACTAACGAGTGAGGGAGAACACTTCACTAACGAGTGAGGGAGAACACTTCACTAACGAGTGAGGGAGAACACTTCAATAACAAGTGAGAGAGAACACTTCACTAACAAGTAAGGGAGAACACTTCACTAACAAGTGAGGGAGAACACTTCACTAACAAGTGAGGGAGAACACTTCACTAACGAGTGAGGGAGAACACTTCACTAACGAGTGAGGGAGAACATTTCAATAACAAGTGAGGGAGAACACTTCACTAACGAGTGAGGGAGAACACTTCACTAACGAGTGAGGGAGAACACTTCAATAACGAGTGAGGGAGAACACTTCAATAACGAGTGAGGGAGAACACTTCAATAACGAGTGAGGGAGAACACTTCAATAACGAGTGAGGGAGAACACTTCAATAAAGAGTGAGGGAGAACACTTCAATAACAAGTGAGGGAGAACACTTCAATAACGAATGAGGGGGAACACTTCAATAACGAGTGAGGGAGAACACTTCAATAACGAGTGAGGGAGAACACTTCACTAACGAGTGAGGGAGAACACGTCAATAACAAGTGAGGGAGAACATTTCACTAACGAGTGAGGGAGAACACTTCAATAACGAGTGAGGAAGAACACTTCACTAACAAGTGAGGGAGAACACTTCAACAAGTGAGGGAGAACACTTCACTAACAACTGAGGGAGAACACTTCACTAACAAGTGAGGGAGAACACTTCACTAACAAGTAAGGGAGAACACTTCACTAACAAGTGAGGGAGAACACTTCAACAAGTGAGGGAGAACACTTCAACAACAAGTGAGGGAGAACACTTCAACAACAAGTGAGGGAGAACACTTCAATAACAAGTGAGGGAGAACACTTCAATAACAAGTGAAGGAGAACTCTTCAACAACAAGTGAGGGAGAACACTTCACTAACAAGTGAGGGAGAACTCTTCAATAACAAGTGAGGGAGAACACATCAACAACAAGTGAGGGAGAACACTTCACTAACAAGTGAGGGAGAACACTTCAATAACAAGTGAGGAAGAACACTTCACTAACAAGTGAGAGAGAACACTTCACTAACAAGTGAGGGAGAACACTTCACTAACAAGTGAGGGAGAACACTTCACTAACAAGTGAGGGGGAACACTTCACGAACAAGTGAGGGACAACACTTCACTAACAAGTGAGGGAGAACACTTCACTAACAAGTGAGGGAGAACACTTCACTAACAAGTGAGGGAGAACACTTCACTAACAAGTGAGGGAGAACACTACACTAACAAGTGAGGGGGAACACTTCACCAACAAGTAAGGGAGAACACTTCACTAACAAGTGAGGGAGAACACTTCAACAAGTGAGTGAGAACACTTCAACAACAAGTGAGGGAGAACACTTCAACAACAAGTGAGGGAGAACACTTCAATAACAAGTGAGGGAGAACACTTCAATAACAAGTGAGGGAGAACACATCAACAACAAGTGAGGGAGAACACTTCACTAACAAGTGAGGGAGAACACTTCAATAACAAGTGAGGGAGAACACTTCAACAACAAGTGAGGGAGAACACTTCAATAACAAGTGAGGGAGAACACTTCAACAACAAGTGAGGGAGAACACTTCAATAACAAGTGAGGGAGAACACTTCAACAACAAGTGAGGGAGAACACTTCAATAACAAGTGAGGGAGAACACTTCAATAACAAGTGAGGGAGAACACATCAACAACAAGTGAGGGAGAACACTTCAATAACAAGTGAGGGAGAACACTTCAATAACAAGTGAGGGAGAACACATCAACAACAAGTGAGGGAGAACACTTCAATTACAAGTGAGGGAGAACACTTCAACAACACGTGAAAAAGAACACTTCAACAACAAGTGAAGAAGAACACTTCAATAACAAGTGAGGGAGAACACTTCAACAACAAGTGAGGAGAACACTTCAATAACAAGTGAGGGAGAACACTTCAATAACAAGTGAGGGAGAACACTTCATCAACAAGTGAGGGAGAACACTTCATCAAGTGAGGGAGAACACTTCAACAACAAGTGAGGGAGAACATTTCAATAACAAGTGAGGGAGAACACTTCAACAAGTGAGGGAGAACACTTCAACAACAAGTGAGGGAGAACACTTCAACAAGTGAGGGAGAACACTTCAATAACAAGTGAGGGAGAACACTTCAACAACAAGTGAGGGAGAACACATCAACAACAAATGAGGGAGAACACTTCAACAACAAGTGACGGAGAACACTTCAATAACAAGTGAGGGAGAACACTTCAATAACAAGTGAGGGAGAACACTTCAACAACAAGTGACGGATAGCACTTCAATAACAATTGAGGGAGAACACTTCAACAACAAGTGAGGGAGAACACTTCAATAACAAGTGAGGGAGAACACTTCAATAACAAGTGAGAGAGAACACTTCAATAACAAGTGCGGGAGAACACTTCACTAACAAGTGAGGGAGAACACTTCACTAACGAGTGAGGGAGAACACTTCAATAACAAGTGAGGGAGAACACTTCAATAACAAGTGAGGGAGAACACTTCAATAACAAGTAAAGGAGAACACTTCACTAACAAGTGAGGGAGAACACTTCACTAACGAGTGAGGGAGAACACTTCACTAACAAGTGAGGGAGAACACTTCACTAACGAGTGAGGGAGAACACTTCACTAACAAGTGAGGGAGAACACTTCACTAACAAGTGAGGGAGAACACTTCACTAACAAGTAAGGGAGAACACTTCACTAACAAGTGAGGGAGAACACTTCACTAACAAGTGAGGGAGAACACTTCACTAACAAGTAAGGGAGAACACTTCACTAACAAGTGAGGGAGAACACTTCAACAAGTGAGGGAGAACACTTCACTAACAACTGAGGGAGAACACTTCACTAACAAGTGAGGGAGAACATTTCACTAACAAGTAAGGGAGAACACTTCACTAACAAGTGAGGGAGAACACTTCAACAAGTGAGGGAGAACACTTCAACAACAAGTGAGGGAGAACACTTCAACAACAAGTGAGGGAGAACACTTCAATAACAAGTGAGGGAGAACACTTCAATAACAAGTGAGGGAGAACACTTCAACAACAAGTGAGGGAGAACACTTCACTAACAAGTGAGGGAGAACTCTTCAATAACAAGTGAGGGAGAACACATCAACAACAAGTGAGGGAGAACACTTCACTAACAAGTGAGGGAGAACACTTCAATAACAAGTGAGGAAGAATACTTCACTAACAAGTGAGAGAGAACACTTCACTAACAAGTGAGGGAGAACACTTCACTAACAAGTGAGGGAGAACTCTTCACTAACAAGTGAGGGGGAACACTTCACGAACAAGTGAGGGAGAACACTTCACTAACAAGTGAGGGAGAACACTTCACTAACAAGTGAGGGAGAACACTTCACTAACAAGTGAGGGAGAACACTTCACTAACAAGTGAGGGAGAACACTTCACTAACAAGTGAGGGAGAACACTTCACTAACAAGTGAGGGAGAACACTTCAACAAGTGAGTGAGAACACTTCAACAACAAGTGAGTGAGAACACTTCAACAACAAGTGAGGGAGAACACTTCAATAACAAGTGAGGGAGAACACTTCAATAACAAGTGAGGGAGAACACTTCAACAATAAGTGAGAGAGAACACTTCACTAACAAGTGAGGGAGAACTCTTCAATAACAAGTCAGGGAGAACACATCAACAACAAGTGAGGGAGAACACTTCACTAACAAGTGAGGGAGAACACTTCAATACCAAGTGAGGGAGAACACTTCAACAACAAGTGAGGGAGAACACTTCAATAACAAGTGAGGGAGAACACTTCAACAACAAGTGAGGGAGAACACTTCAATAACAAGTGAGGGAGAACACTTCAACAACAAGTGAGGGAGAACACTTCAATAACAAGTGAGGGAGAACACTTCAATAACAAGTTAGGGAGAACACATCAACAACAAGTGAGGGAGAACACTTCAATAACAAGTGAGGGAGAACACTTCAATAACAAGTGAGGGAGAACACATCAACAACAAGTGAGGGAGAACACTTCAATTACAAGTGAGGGAGAACACTTCAACAACAAGTGAAGAAGAACACTTCAATAACAAGTGAGGGAGAACACTTCAACAACAAGTGAGGGAGAACACTTCAATAACAAGTGAGGGAGAACACTTCAATAACAAGTGAGGGAGAACACTTCATCAACAAGTGAGGGAGAACACTTCATCAACAAGTGAGGGAGAACACTTCAACAACAAGTGAGGGAGAACACTTCAATAACAAGTGAGGGAGAACACTTCAACAAGTGAGGGAGAACACTTCAACAACAAGTGAGGGAGAACACTTCAACAAGTGAGGGAGAACACTTCAATAAAAAGTGAGGGAGAACACTTCAACAACAAGTGAGGGAGAACACTTCAATCCCAAGTGAGGGAGAACACTTCAACAACAAGTGAGGGAGAACACTTCAATAACAAGTGAGGGAGAACACTTCAACAACAAGTGAGGGAGAACACTTCAATAACAAGTGAGGGAGAACACTTCAACAACAAGTGAGGAAGAACACTTCAATAACAAGTGAGGGAGAACACTTCAACAACAAGTGAGGGAGGACAAATCAACAACAAGTGAGGGAGAACACTGCAACAACAAGTGAGGGCGAACACTTCAATAACAAGGGAGGGAGAACACTTCTATAACAAGTGAGGGAGAACACTTCAACAACAAGTGAGGGAGAACACTTCAATTACAGGTGAGGGAGAACACTTCAACAACAAGTGAAGAAGAACACTTCAATAACAAGTGAGGGAGAACACTTCAACAACAAGTGAGGGAGAACACTTCAATAACAAGTGAGGGAGAACACTTCAATAACAAGTGAGGGAGAACACTTCATCAACAAGTGAGGGAGAACACTTCATCAACAAGTGAGGGAGAACACTTCAACAACAAGTGAGGGAGAACACTTCAATAACAAGTGAGGGAGAACACTTCAACAAGTGAGGGAGAACACTTCAACAACAAGTGAGGGAGAACACTTCAACAAGTGAGGGAGAACACTTCAATAAAAAGTGAGGGAGAACACTTCACTAACAAGTGAGTGAGAACACTTCACTAACAAGTGAGGGAGAACACTTCAACAAGTGAGGGAGAACACTTCAACAACAAGTGAGGGAGAACACTTCAACAACAAGTAAGGGAGAACACTTCAATAACAAGTGAGGGAGAACACTTCAACAACAATTGAGGGAGAACACTTCAATAACAAGTGAGGGAGAACACTTCAACAAGAAGTGAGGGAGGACAAATCAACAACAAGTGAGGGAGAACACTTCAACAACAAGTGAAGGAGAACACTTCAATAACAAGTGAGGGAGAACACTTCAATAACAAGTGAGGGAGAACACTTCAACAACAAGGGAGGGAGAACACTTCAATTACAAGTGAGGGAGAACACTTCAACAACAAGTGAAGAAGAACACTTCAATAACAAGTGAGGGAGAACACTTCAACAACAAGTGAGGGAGAACACTTCAATAACAAGTGAGGGAGAACACTTCAATAACAAGTGATGGAGAACACTTCATCAACAAGTGAGGGAGAACACTTCATCAACAAGTGAGGGAGAACACTTCAACAACAAGTGAGGGAGAACACTTCAATAACAAGTGAGGGAGAACACTTCAACAAGTGAGGGAGAACACTTCAACAACAAGTGAGGGAGAACACTTCAACAAGTGAGGGAGAACACTTCAATAAAAAGTGAGGGAGAACACTTCAACAACAAGTGAGGGAGAACACTTCAATAACAAGTGAGGGAGAACACTTCAATAACAAGTGAGGGAGAACACTTCAACAACAAGTGAGGGAGAACACTTCAATTACAAGTGAGGGAGAACACTTCAACAACAAGTGAAGAAGAACACTTCAATAACAAGTGAGGGAGAACACTTCAACAACAAGTGAGGGAGAACACTTCAATAACAAGTGAGGGAGAACACTTCAATAACAAGTGAGGGAGAACACTTCATCAACAAGTGAGGGAGAAGACTTCAATAGCAAGTGAGGGAGAACACTTCATCAACAAGTGAGGGAGAACACTTCAACAACAAGTCAGGGAGAACACTTCAATAACAAGTGAGGGAGAACACTTCAACAAGTGAGGGAGAACACTTCAACAACAAGTGAGGGAGAACACTTCAACAAGTGAGAGAGAACACTTCAACAACAAGTGAAGAAGAACACTTCAATAACAAGTGAGGGAGAACACTTCAACAACAAGTGAGGGAGAACACTTCAACAACAAGTGAGGGAGAACACTTCAACAACAAGTGAGGGAGAACACTTCAACAAGTGAGAGAGAACACTTCAACAACAAGTGAAGAAGAACACTTCAATAACAAGTGAGGGAGAACACTTCTTCAACAAGTGAGGGAGAACACTTCAATAACAAGTGAGGGAGAACACTTCAACAACAAGTGAGGGAGAACACTTCAATAACAAGTGATGGAGAACACTTCAACAACAAGTGAGGGAGAACACTTCAATAACAAGTGAGGGAGAACACTTCAATAACAAGTGAGGGAGAACACATCAACAACAAGTGAGGGAGAACACTTCAACAACAAGTGAGGGAGAACACTTCAATAACAAGTGAGGGAGAACACTTCAACAACAAGTGAGGGAGAACACTTCAAAAACAAGTGAGGGAGAATACTTCATCAACAAGTGAGGGAGAACACTTCAACAACAAGTGAGGGAGAACACTTCAATAACTAGTGAGGGAGAACACTTCAACAAGTGAGGGAGAACACTTCAACAACAAGTGAGGGAGAGCACTTAAACTAGTGAGGGAGAACACTTCAACAACAAGTGAGGAAGAACACTTCAACAACAAGTGAGGGAGAACACTTCAACAACAAGTGAGGGAGAACACTTCAACAACAAGTGAGGGAGAACACTTCAACAACAAGTGAGGGAGAACACTTCAACAACAAGTGAGGGAGAACACTTCAATAACAAGTGAGGGAGAACACTTCAACAACAAGTGAAGAAGAACACTTCAACAACAAGTGAGGGAGAACACTTCCACAACAAGTGAGGGAGAACACTTCAATAACAAGTGAGGGAGAACACTTCAATAACAAGTGAGGGAGAACACTTCAATAACAAGTGAGGGAGAACACTTCCACAACAAGTGAGGGAGAACACTTCAATAACAAGTGAGGGAGAACACTTCAATAACAAGTAAGGGAGAACACTTCAATAACAAGTGAGGGAGAACACCTCAACAACAAGTGAGGGAGAACACTTCAATAACAAGTGAGGGAGAACACTTCAATAACAAGTGAGGGAGAACACTTCAATAACAAGTGAGGGAGAACACTTCCACAACAAGTGAGGGAGAACACTTCAATAACAAGTGAGGGAGAACACTTCAATAACAAGTAAGGGAGAACACTTCAATAGCAAGTGAGGGAGAACACCTCAACAACAAGTGAGGGAGAACACTTCAATAACAAGTGAGGGAGAACACTTCAATAACAAGTGAGGGAGAACACTTCAATAACAAGTGAGGGAGAACACTTCAATAACAAGTGAAGGAGAACACTTCAACAACAAGTGAGGGAGAACATTTCAACAACAAGTGAGGGAGAACAATTCATCAACAAGTGAGAGAGAACACTTCAACAAGTGAGGGAGAACACTTCAACAACAAGTGAGGGAGAACACTTCAACAACAAGTGAGGGAGAACATTTCAACAACACGTGATAGAGAACATTTTAACAAGTGAGGGAGAACACTTCAACAAGTGAGGGAGAACACTTCAACAACACGTGAGGGAGAACACTTCAACAACAAGTGAGGGAGAACACTCCAACAACAAGTGAGGGAGAACATTTGAGCAACAAGTAAGGGAGAACACTCCAACAACAAGTGAGGGAGAACACTCCAACAACAAGTGAGGGAGAACACTTCAACAACAAGTGAGGGAGAACACTCCAACAACATGTGAGGGAGAACACTTGAACAAAAAGTGAGGGAGAACACTTCAACAACAAATGAGGGAGAACGCTTGAGCAACAAGTGAGGGAGAACACTCCAACAACAAGTGAGGGAGAACCCTTCAACAACAAGTAAGGGATAACACACTAACAACAAGTGAGGGAGAACACTCCAACAACAAGTGAGGGAGAACACTTGAACAACAAGTGAGGGTGAACACTCCAACAACAAATGAGGGAGAACACTCCAACAACAAGTGATTGAGAACACTTCAACAACAAGTGAGGGAGAAGCCTTCAACAACAAATGAGGGAGAACCCTTCAACAACAAGTGAGGGAGAACACTCCAACAACAAGTGAGGGAGAACACTCCAACAAGAAATGAGGGAGAACACTCCAAGAGCAAGTGAGGGAGAACACTCCAACAACAAGTGAGGGAGATCACTTGAACCAGATGAGAGGGAGAACACTCCAACAACAAGTGTGGGAGAACACTTCATCAACAAGTGAGGGAGAACCCTTGAACAACAAGTGAGGGAGAACACTCCAACAACAAATGAGGGAGAACACTCCAACAACAAGTGATTGAGAACACTTCAACAACAAGTGAGGGAGAAGCCTTCAACAACAAATGAGGGAGAACCCTTCAACAACAAGTGAGGGAGAACACTCCAACAACAAGTGAGGGAGAACACTCCAACAAGAAATGAGGGAGAACACTCCAAGAGCAAGTGAGGGAGAACACTCCAACAACAAGTGAGGGAGAACACTTGAACAACAAGTAAGGGAGAACACTCCAACAACAAGTGAGGGAGAACACTCCAACAACAAGTGAGGGAGAACACTCCAACAACAAACGAGGGAGAACACTCCAACAACAAGTGAGGGAGAACACTCCAACAACAAGTGAGAGAGAACACTTGAACAACAAGTAAGGGAGAACACTCCAACAACAAGTGAGGGAGAACACTCCAACAACAAGTGAGGGAGAACACTCCAACAACAAGTGAGGGAGAACACTCCAACAACATGTGAGGGAGAACACTTGAACAACAAGTAAGGGAAAACACTTCAACAACAAATGAGGGAGAACACTCCAACAACAAGTGAGGAAGAACACTTGAACAACAAGTGATGCAGAACACTCCAACAACAAGTGAGGAAGAACACTTGAACAACAAGTGAGGGAGAACACTCCAACAACAAGTGAGGGAGAACACTTCAACAACAAGTGAGGGAGAACACTCCAACAACAAGTGAGGGAGAACACTCCAACAACAAGTGAGGGAGAACACTTCAACAACAAGTGAGGAAGAACACTTGAACAACAAGTGAGGGAGAACACTCCAACAACAAGTGAGGGAGAACACTTCAACAACAAGTGAGGAAGAACACTTGAACAACAAGTGAGGACGAGCACTTGAACAACAAGTAAGGGAGAACACTCCAACAACAAGTGAGGGAGAACACTCCAACAACAAGTGAGGGAGAACACTTCAACAACAAGTGAGGAAGAACACTTCAACAACAAGTGAGGGAGAACACTTCATCAACAAGTGAGGGAGAACACTTCAACACCAAGTGAGTGAGAACAGTCCAACAACAAGTGAGGGAGAACACTCCAACAACAAGTGAGGGAGAACGCTTGAGCAACAAGTGAGGGAGAACACTCCAACAACAAGTGAGGGAGAACCCTTCAACAACAAGTGAGGGAGAACTCTCCAACAACAAGTGAGGGAGAACACTTCAACAACGAGTGAGGGAGAACATTCCAACAACAAATGAGGGAGAACTCTCCAACAACAAGTGAAGGAGAACACTTCATCAACAAGTGATGGAGAACACTTCAACAACAAGTGAGGGAGAACAATTCAACAACAAGTGAGGGAGAACACTCCAACAACAATTGAGGGGGAACACTTCAACAATAAGTGAGGAGAAACACCCTCACAAAAAGTGAGTGAGAGCACCCCAACAGAAAATCAGGGAGAGCACCCGAACAGTAAGTGAGGGAGAACGTCCCCCACAGAAGGTGAGGAAATACACTCCCACAAAAAATGAGGGAGAACACTCCAACAACAAGTGAGGGAGAACACCCCCACAGAAAGTGAGGTATAACACCCTCCACAGAAAGTGATGTTGAATATCCCGCAGAAAGTGAGGGAGAACACCCCCACACACAAAGTGATGGAGAGCACCGAAACAGAAAGTAAGAAAGAACACCCCCCACAGAAAGTGAGGGAGAACACCCCCAAAGAAAGTAAAGGAGAACACCACCCCTACAGAAAGTGAGGTAGAACACCTCCACAGAAAGTGAGGGAGAACACCCCCCACAGAAAGTGATGGAGAGCACCAAAAAATAAAGAAGATCACCCCATCCCCCACAGAAAGTAAGGGAGAACACCCATACAGAAAAGTGAGGGAGAACACCACCACAGAGCGTAAAGGAAAACACCTCCCCAGAGAAAGTGAGGGAAAACATCCCCACAGAAACTGAGGGAGAACATCCCCACAGAAAGTGATGAAGAGCACCACAACATAAATTAAGGAAGGTGACCCCCCCACAGAAAGTGAGGGAGAACACCCCAACAGAAAGTGAGGGAGAACACCCCCACAGAAAGTGAGGGAGAACACCCCCACAGAAAGTGAGGGAGAACAGCCAACAGAATGTGATGGAGAGCACCACAACAAAAAGTAAGGGAGAACACCCCTCACAGAAAGTGAGGGAGAATACCCCCACAGAAAGTGATGGAGGGCACCAAAACAGAAAGTAAGGGAGAACACCACTCACAGAAAGTGAGGGAGAACAGTCCCACAGTAAGTGAGGGAGAACACCCCCATAGAAAGTGAAGGAGAACACCCCCACAGAAAGTGATGGAGAGCATCACAACAGAAAGTGATGGAGAGCACCACAACAGAAAGTGATGGAGAGCACCACAACAGAAAGTGAAGGAGAACACCCCCACAGAAAGTGAGGGAGAGCACCACAACAGAAAGTGATGGAGAGCACCACAACAGAAAGTGAAGGAGAACACCCCCACAGAAAGTGATGGAGAGCACCACAACAGAAAGTGAAGGAGAACACCCCCACAGAAAGTGATGGAGAGCACCACAACAGAAAGTGAAGGAGAACACCCCCACAGAAAGTGATGGAGAGCACCACAACAGAAGGTGAAGGAGAACACCCCCACAGAAAGTGATGGAGAGCACCACAACAGAAAGTGAAGGAGAACACCCCCACAGAATGTGATGGAGAGCACCACAACAGAAAGTGATGGAGAGCACCACAACAGAAAGTGATGGAGAGCACCACAACAGAAAGTGAAGGGGAACACCCCCACAGAAAGTGATGGAGAGCACCACAACAGAAAGTGAAGGAGAACACCCCCACAGAATGTGATGGAGAGCACCACAACAGAAAGTGATGGAGAGCACCACAACAGAAAGTGATGGAGAGCACCACAACAGAAAGTGATGGAGAGCACCACAACAGAAAGTGAAGGAGAACACCCCCACAGAAAGTGAGGGAGAGCACCACAACAGAAAGTGATGGAGAGCACCACAACAGAAAGTGATGGAGAGCACCACAACAGAAAGTGATGGAGAGCACCACAACAGAATGTGATGGAGAGCCCCACAACAGAAAGTGATGGAGAGCACCACAACAGAAAGTGATGGAGAGCACCACAACAGAAAGTGAAGGAGAACACCCCCACAGAAAGTGATAGAGAGCACCACAACAGAAAGTGAAGGGGAACACCCCCACTGAAAGTGATGGAGAGCACCACAACAGAAAGTGATGGAGAGCACCACAACAGAAGGTGAAGGAGAACACCCCCACAGAAAGTGATGGAGAGCACCACAACAGAAAGTGAAGGAGAACACCCCCACAGAATGTGATGGAGAGCACCACAACAGAAAGTGATGGAGAGCACCACAACAGAAAGTGATGGAGAGCACTACAACAGAAAGTGAGGGAGAGCACCACAACAGAAAGTGAAGGGGAACACCCCCACAGAAAGTGATGGAGAGCACCACAACAGAAAGTGAAGGAGAACACCCCCACAGAATGTGATGGAGAGCACCACAACAGAAAGTGATGGAGAGCACCACAACAGAAAGTGATGGAGAGCACCACAACAGAAAGTGAGGGAGAGCACCACAACAGAAAGTGATGGAGAGCACCACAACAGAAAGTGATGGAGAGCACCACAACAGAAAGTGAGGGAGAGCACCACAACAGAAAGTGAGGGAGAGCACCACAACAGAAAGTGAAGGGGAACACCCCCACAGAAAGTGATGGAGAGCACCACAACAGAAAGTGAAGGAGAACACCCCCACAGAATGTGATGGAGAGCACCACAACAGAAAGTGATGGAGAGCACCACAACAGAAAGTGATGGAGAGCACCACAACAGAAAGTGAGGGAGAGCACCACAACAGAAAGTGATGGAGAGCACCACAACAGAAAGTGATGGAGAGCACCACAACAGAAAGTGAGGGAGAGCACCACAACAGAAAGTGAGGGAGAGCACCACAACAGAAAGTGAAGGAGAACACCCCCACAGAAAGTGATGGAGAGCATCACAACAGAAAGTGATGGAGAGCACCACAACAGAAAGTGATGGAGAGCACCACAACAGAAAGTGAGGGAGAGCACCACAACAGAAAGTGATGGAGAGCACCACAACAGAAAGTGAGGGAGAGCACCACAACAGAAAGTGAGGGAGAGCACCACAACAGAAAGTGATGGAGAGCACCACAACAGAAAGTGAGGGAGAGCACCACAACAGAAAGTGATGGAGAGCACCACAACAGAAAGTGAAGGAGTACACCCCCACAGAAAGTGATGGAGAGCACCACAACAGAAAGTGATGGAGAGCACCACAACAGAAAGTGATGGAGAGCACCACAACAGAAAGTGATGGAGAGCACCACAACAGAAAGTGATGGAGAGCACCACAACAGAAAGTGATGGAGAGCACCACAACAGAAAGTGATGGAGAGCGCTACAACAGAAAGTGAGGGAGAGCACCACAACAGAAAGTGATGGAGAGCACCACAACAGAAAGTGATGGAGAGCACCACAACAGAAAGTGATGGAGAGCACCACAACAGAAAGTGATGGAGAGCACCACAACAGAAAGTGAGGGAGAGCACCACAACAGAAAGTGAGGGAGAGCACCACAACAGAAAGTGAGGGAGAGCACCACAACAGAAACGCGTCTGAAATAAAAATAAAGATTTAAAAAAAAAAATTGAATGGACATGTCATTCGTAGAAATGTAAAAACAGTGAATGGAGGAAGAGATACTTGTATTTCATAACTCCAGCCCCTTTTCCATCAATACACTTAAAAAAAGCAGTGCAGAGTGCGGCATGTTTCTTAAGCTGCTGAATATTACCGTTGAAGATTTAAAATGAATCAGAAGTTACCACATTTGCCTCTACAGACTCCTCAGTGCTCCACTCACCTTTTTCCCCCTCATCAATCTTATGATTCACCTCGTCTTTCATAGACCCATCTGCTGACAAGTTCACTCCTAAATGTCTGAATACATTCACTTCCTCCAAACCCACTCCCTCCAATCTGATATCCAGTGTTTCATTACCTATTTTTTGTTTTTTTATTATAATCATAACCTTGTTCTTTCCTACGTTCACTTTTAACTCCCTTCTTTTTCATACCCTTCCAAGCTCATCAACAAACTTCTGCAACTTCTCTTCAGAATCTTCCAAAAGCACAGTGTCATCAGCAAAAAGCAACTGTAACAACTCCCGCTTTGTGTTAGATTCTTTGTCTTTTAATCCCACTCCTCTTGCCAACACCTGAACACTCACTTCTCTTACAACCTCATCTATAAATATATGGAACAACCATGGTGACATCATGCATTCCTAGCTAAGGCCTATATTTACTGGAAATAATCTCCCTCTCTCCTACATACTCTAACCTGAGCCTCACTATCCCCGTAAAAACTCTTAACTGCCTTCAGTAACCTACCTACCTTGTTTCATTACAATATAAGTTAATCCCGTCCCCTCTCCCTCATAATTACGACACGCTAAAAATGTGATACAATACTGATGCATTGATAAAACCTACAATACATATCAATATCTTGAAAATGGTATAAAATACTGATAAGTTGATGAGTAAGATACATGTAATAATAGGTGTTTTTATTGATGAGACGTTTTACCTACGGGGTAGGCTTCTGCAGGCAAATACATAGAATGGACTGTAAGCAGCAGGAGTACTGGAGAGGTAAAGTTGATGTAATCAGTTGATGAACTAATTACATGATCTTTAACTCGCCACTACTCCTGCTCCCTACAATCCGTTCTCTGCAGTTGACTGAAAGAGTCTAATGCGTTGGCGAAACGTTTCAACACAAAAGATACTCAACTGGTGTGTATGTGTCTTCCTCATCAATGCACATCAGTGCAGTTTTTTTACAGATAACAGAGCAACAATAAATGTCTGCAAGCATATATTTGTTAGTACTCTAAACATGAACAAAGGCATCAAATGTTCTCTTTGCGATTAAACCTTCCCATATATATGCTCGTGTTAGGCACAATGATATGTGATGCACAGACATACGGGCTATTTCGCACTTGTCACATCTTTATGAATGTGGTAAAGCCTTTGGAAATTCAGCCGTTTAATTGTCATTACACTTTGAGCCAAATTTTAATTTTCTAATTCTCTGAAAGATGGTTCTGCTACTCAGAAGCTTGCTGGAGAAGTCAGAAGTTAAAATAACTTTTAGATATTGAGGAACGAATTATGGAGTACTTCGGTAACCATTTCTCTAAATATTCGCTTACAGCCTCTGATGTTGCATCATGAAGCTACGTGCGGAAGAATCAAGGTTCAATACCAAGTTTTTTCTGATAGTTTTTTTCCCTTTCAATTGCACTTGAAATATATTCATCAGGATGACTCCAGCCCAGTAGGTGGCTTGAAAAAATTCGTGACAGGAGATATCTTCAACAGACTGAAATTCATAGCGGATTCAGATTGATACAATTAATATGTTTTAGAACTTTGCGTGAACGACGCTTTGAATGGGGTTTCATATATAAGTTTTCTATTTTTTCACCTTCAAAAAATTTGTAAAAGGAATCTTCAATTTGGAAAGTCTTTATATTCCACTCCAAATTCTTTGCAGTGAGCATGACAGACAATTAATAAACACCTGAGCGGAATGCTTAAATGTCTGAGACACTGGATGGCACGTCAGCAGATAATGAAGCAAAGAATGATCTGCCCTTCAGAAAATTATGATCAGCTTAAACTTACTAGATGGAAATAGGATGTCTGTGCAAATAAAATCCTCTTCTGAGTTCAGATTTATAGGCAAGCGTTTAAAATTTTTATATGAGCATTAGAGTTTGCCATGTGCAGCTATATGATAAGCGAGCGTTGAGGAGGACAATGGACTAATAGCTGAGGTTTAAACTCAAAACAGTTTCACTGTATTTCTATAATATTTAATTATTTAGAGCTTCAAATTAATGGCAATGCCATGAAACCATTATGAGAATAATTGGGAAGCGTTCATTATATTGAGTGCTGTGATATAACAGCATCTGTTTCTGTGATATAACAGCATCTGTATCTGTAATATAACAGCATCTGTATCTGTAATATAACAGCATCTGTATCTGTAATATAACAGCATCTGTATCTGTAATATAACAGCATCAGTATCTGTAATATAACAGCATCTGTTTCTGTGATATAACAGCATCTGTATCTGTAATATAACAGCATCAGTATCTGTAATATAACAGCATCTGTATCTGTAATATAACAGCATCTGTATCTGTAATATAACAACATCTGTATCTGTAATATAACAGCATCTGTATCTGTAATATAACAGCATCTGTGTCTGTAATATAACAGCATCTGTATCTGTAATATAACAGCATCTGTATCTGTAATATAACAGCATCTGTATCTGTAATATAACAGCATCTGTATCTGTAATATAACAACATCTGTATCTGTAATATAACAGCATCTGTATCTGTAATATAACAGCATCTGTATCTGTAATATAACAGCATCTGTATCTGTAATATAACAGCATCTGTATCTGTAATATAACAGCATCTGTATCTGTAATATAACAGCATCTGTATCTGTAATATAACAACATCTGTATCTGTAATATAACAGCATCTGTGTCTGTAATATAACAGCATCTGTATCTGTAATATAACAGCATCTGTATCTGTAATATAACAACATCTGTATCTGTAATATAACAGCATCTGTATCTGTAATATAACAGCATCTGTATCTGTAATATAACAACATCTGTATCTGTAACATAACAACATCTGTATCTGTAATATAACAGCATCTGTATCTGTAATATAACAACATCTGTATCTGTAATATAACAACATCTGTATCTGTATTGTAACAGCATCTGTATCTGTAATATAACAACATCTGTATCTGTAATATAACAACATCTGTATCTGTAATATAACAGCATCTGTATCTGTAATATAACAGCATCTGTATCTGTAATATAACAGCATCTGTATCTGTAATATAACAACATCTGTATCTGTAATATAACAGCATCTGTATCTGTAATATAACAACATCTGTATCTGTAATATAACAGCATCTGTATCTGTAATATAACAACATCTGTATCTGTAATATAACAGCATCTGTATCTGTAATATAACAGCATCTGTATCTGTAATATAACAGCATCTGTATCTGTAATATAACAGCATCTGTATCTGTAATATAACAACATCTGTATCTGTAATATAACAGCATCTGTATCTGTAATATAACAACATCTGTATCTGTAATATAACAGCATCTGTATCTATAATATAACATCTGTATCTGCAATATAACAGCATCTGTATTCGTAATATAACAGCATCTGTATCTGTGATATAACAGCATCTATATCTGTAATATAACAGCATCTGTATCTGTAATATAACAGCATCTGTATTCGTAATATAACAGCATCTGTATCTGTGATATAACAGCATCTATATCTGTAATATAACAGCATCTGTATCTGTAATATAACAGCATCTGTATCTGTAATATAACAGTATCTGTATCTGTAATATAACAGTATCTGTATCTGTAATATAACAGCATCTGTATCTGTAATATAACAGCATCTGTATCTGTAATATAACAGTATCTGTATCTGTAATATAACAGCATCTGTATCTGTAATATAACAGTATCTGTATCTGTAATATAACAGCATCTGTATCTGTAATATAACAGTATCTGTATCTGTAATATAACAGCATCTGTATCTGTAATATAACAGCATCTATATCTGTAATATAACAGCATCTGTATCTGTAATATAACAACATCTGTATCTGTAATATAACAGCATCTGTATCTGTAATATAACAGCATCTGTATCTGTAATATAACAACATCTGTATCTGTAATATAACAGCATCTGTGTCTGTAATATAATAGCATCTGTATCTGTAATATAACAGCATCTGTATCTGTAATATAACAACATCTGTATCTGTAATATAACAACATCTGTATCTGTAATATAACAGCATCTGTATCTGTAATATAACAACATCTGTATCTGTAATATAACAGCATCTGTATCTATAATATAACATCTGTATCTGCAATATAACAGCATCTGTATTCGTAATATAACAGCATCTGTATCTGTGATATAACAGCATCTATATCTGTAATATAACAGCATCTGTATTCGTAATATAACAGCATCTGTATCTGTGATATAACAGCATCTATATCTGTAATATAACAGCATCTGTATCTGTAATATAACAGCATCTGTATCTGTAATATAACAGTATCTGTATCTGTAATATAACAGTATCTGTATCTGTAATATAACAGCATCTGTATCTGTAATATAACAGCATCTGTATCTGTAATATAACAGTATCTGTATCTGTAATATAACAGCATCTGTATCTGTAATATAACAGTATCTGTATCTGTAATATAACAGCATCTGTATCTGTAATATAACAGTATCTGTATCTGTAATATAACAGCATCTGTATCTGTAATATAACAGTATATGTATCTGTAATATAACAGCATCTATATCTGTAATATAACAGCATCTGTATCTGTAATATAACAACATCTGTATCTGTAATATAACAGCATCTGTATCTGTAATATAACAACATCTGTATCTGTAATATAACAGCATCTGTATCTGTAATATAACAACATCTGTATCTGTAATATAACAGCATCTATATCTGTAATATAACAGCATCTGTATCTGTAATATAACAACATCTGTATCTGTAATATAACAGCATCTGTATCTGTAATATAACAACATCTGTATCTGTAATATAACAGCATCTGTATCTGTAATATAACAACATCTGTATCTGTAATATAACAGCATCTGTATTCGTAATATAACAGTATCTGTATCTGTGATATAACAGCATCTGTATCTGTAATATAACAACATCTGTATCTGTAATATAACAGCATCTGTATCTGTAATATAACAACATCTGTATCTGTAATATAACAGCATCTGTATCTGTAATATAACAACATCTGTATCTGAAATATAACAGCATCTGTATCTGTGATATAACAACATCTGTATTCCCCCTATTATTCAAGCTTTCTGAAGGCTTCAAAAGTTAAACATTTCCCCAGAATTTATTTTATTTCACTATCAATGACTTTGAAAAGAAGAGATACAATTGATAGTTTATCCAGGGTTTTCAAAAGAATGGGAAAGGGGCACAGAGGTACATATTCATGCCTCCCTGACCCACAGAATTTGAGTCTATGATGAAATGTGAAACTTGTTTAAGCCAGATTGTGAATGACAACAATGCTCTTGAGTTTAGACTGAAACTGAGTACTTTATGTGGCTTGGGACCATATGCTCCTGTTATATGCCTTCGAAAAGTAAGGGTGTAAGTATGTTCAAAGTTTTAAATAATAAGAACCTGCACAAACTCACACGTTAAAAAGCTAGAAGGCAAACGATTTCCCATGTAACGTTGTTTTGACATCTCCAGCATTCTTGCGAAGTATTATATATTACTGGGAATTATTACTAGTTCATGTAGTATACAGTGCTGAGAGGAAAATACAGGAACCATTATTTAGTTTCTGTCTCTAGTTGACAATAGTTATAACTGGTCCTGCAATAAAGACTACTGGAAATGTAATTAGCATTTTATTTGATAATAGAGCTGCTCTTTGAGCCTTTTATAATACACTGGAACTACATAAAGAACATTTTATAATACTGGAGCTATACTGTGATCATTGTAGTATACCTGATTTGTACTATGAGTAATTTATATAATAGCGGAGATGAACTGTGAGCTTGGAACATCTTTCCAGAAGTGCACTGTGAAAATTTTTTATGGTGCTAGACCGCTTTTAGCTTATACTAAATGCTGGAGTAGCCCTACATGTATTAGATATACTATGGGAGTTTCATTACAAGTTTATAACATATTGGAGCTGCTCTGCGAACATTACTATAATACGAGAGATTATCATTCACTGTCGTTGAAAAGTGATAACTCACGGGGGAGGTTCCTTGACGCTAACCAGAAGCTCGGATCTAAATAACGGAATCTGTGCTCCCCTCTCGAGGAAGGGAAGCACAGGCGCTGTATGACCCCTACAAGTTTAGTGCTCTTCTCCCCAGGAATTTAATAATGATAATGAAAGATGACAGCTCAGATTTCTAGGAAGTCAATACCGGTTGAGACTTATTTGTTCAGTGGTTAGAGAATCTGACATTTAGAATTTCGCCTCTTGCAGTTTATATTGTTTGACTGTTTAAACTGTTGTGAAAGGATAAGTCTGATTATTGGTAATTATTTAGCCTGTGAAAAGCTAAATGATAATATTCCTAACATAAACTTTATTTTAGAAATCTTGACAAAGCATTCGGAAGAACAATTTTTAAATGTCACTCCTGTTTGAGCTAGTGCTAAAAATATGATGCCTGACAGTCTTCCCGCGAGATAACATGCAAATGACGTGTGAAACATTTCATGGGGATTAAAAAAAAACGAAAATATGGGGGGGGGGAGCTTAGCAGGTCCAGCCTCCCCGTCTCCCAATTTACTAGGTTATGGACTATATGGCTAGAGATAGTCGAGTTCCTATCTGTGGTATGCGTTGCTCTACAAAAACTAACCAAGCAATGATTCCTCTGGTTGGACGAGGCGATTGAGATGAGTATTGCAGATAGGTATCATGTATACCTTAATGACAACAACATTCTCCATAGCTATCAATCAATCAGTATGGTAACCTTAGACCTGCAAAAGGCCTTCGGTACTGTCTACCACAATATATATAGTAAGAAACTTCAAGCTATCTGTATAAGTTCTGTAGACTGGTTTAAGTCCTACCTCAGCATGTGGAGTTCCCCAAGGTAGTATTCTGGGTCCCTTATTATTCCTATGCTATGTTAACGACATGCCTGTCAGTGTCAAGTGCAAACTCCTACTGTATGCAGACGACAGTGCTTTGTTAGTTTCAGGTAAAGACCCACAAGATATAGTAGCTAATGTATTAACACTGAAACTGGAGTCCTGCAGCAAATGGTTAGTAGACAACAAATTATTATTACACCTCGGGAAAACTGAAGCCATTCTTTTTGGCACGAAACATAAACTGAGAAGGGTAAATAATTTTAATGTCCAGTGTAATGGGGAGCCCATCACTTCAGTTTCCTCAGTAAAATATCTGGGAATCCCCTTTGACCCATGCATGTCAGGAGAATTGATTGGGAACAGTGTAGTAAAGAAAGCGAATGCCAGACTGAAATTCCTCTATAGACAAGCACAGTGTCTACCTACTGAGGCTCGCAGAACCTTATGTCTAGCCCTCATGCAGTATCATATGGATTACGCTTGCTCTTCATGGTACTCTGCCTTGACAAAAAAAAAACTGAAAGATAGACTGCAACTCACCCAGAACAAAATGGTAAGATTCATCCTGCGCCTGGGTCCAAGAGAACATATAGGCCAGGATGAATTACAGCAGTTGGATATGCTGAATGTTGAAGACAGAGTAAAACAACTGAAGTTAAATCATGTTTATAAAATTGCTCACGAACAGTGTCCAGAATATCTTGCTGTCAATTTTGTCAAGGTTGGGAACCAAAGCAATCATAGTACTAGGGGGGGAGAGCACAACTTTGTAGTACCCACAGTCAGTGGCCAGGCTTCAAACACCTTTTATTGTACAGCAATAAAGGAATGGAACAGATTGCCTGCACATGTCAAAGACAGTCATAGCATGAACCAGTTCAAGAAGACTGCCAAAACGTGTCTGATGAATGAAGCTTCAGAAAAGGAGGGGAATGATTTTTTTATTTTTTTACCTAACACACGTGTAACTTTACCTTATTCCTAGTAATGACCCTCGTATTGTAGTCTTAATGACCCTCGTATTGTAGTCTTAATGACCCTCGTATTGTAGTCTTAATGACCCTCGTATTGTAGTCTTAATGACCCTCGTATTGTAGTCTTAATGACCCTCGTATTGTAGTCTTAATGACCCTCGTATTGTAGTCTTAATGACCCTCGTATTGTAGTCTTAATGACCCTCGTATTGTAGTCTTAATGACCCTCGTATTGTAGATAGTCTTTTTAGTATGATAAGATGTTATCTCCATTATAGAATAATAATAATAATAATAATAATAATAAGGTAAAAGGACCCCAATGGAAATAAGTCACACTGACTTTTTTGGGTTATCCCAGGTTCTCTACACATATGCTGCTATGTATGATAATCTATGTAACTGTATTTGTGTATACCTAAATAAACTTACTCTGTTAGCCGACGGTGGATCGAGTCTTGCTACATCTACATCGTTATTACTGTTATGTATATTCTTCATCATTTTATGTATCACCACATATAATTATCATCGTTTTAATCATCATTGTAATTATCATCATAATCACTACTATCAAGGTAATCGAATCATAAAAATCAGTATCATCATCACATTTATGTCGTTATTATTATCATTATCATCATCGTCATTGTCATCAACATGCTATTAAGAGCATAACATAAGAAAGAAGGAACACTGCAGCAGGCCTACCGACCCAAGCGGAGCAGGTCCATGTTCCCCCCCCCCGGATTAGACCAATGACCCCCCCGGATTATCCCAGTGACCCACCCAGCCTGGTCATCTCCACTCAAGGATGGAGCACTGCACCAGACCCAGCAGCACAAGCTAGTCAGGTCCAACTCACACCCACCCACACCCACTCATGTATTTATCGAACCTATTTTTAAAACTAAACAACATTTTAGCCTCAATAACTGTACTCGGGAGTTTGCTCCACTCATTCACAACTCTATTACCAAACCAGTGCTTTCTTATATCCTTCCTGAATCTGAATTTTTCCAACTTGAAACCATTGCTGCGAGTCCTGTCATGGCTGGAAATTTTCGGCACGCTATTTACATCCCCTTTATGTATTCCTGTTTTCCATTTATACACCTCGATCATATCCCCCCTAATTCTACGCCTTTCGAGAGAGTGCAGATTCAGGGCCCTCAGTCTATCCTCATAGGTAAGATTTCTGATGCATGGGATCATCTTTGTCATCCTCCTTTGTACGTTTTCCAGAGCATTTATATCCATTCTGTAATACGGTGACCAGAACTGAGCAGCATAGTCTAAATGAGGCCTAACCAAGGATATATAAAGTTGAAGAACAACCTGAAGACTTCTATTATTTATACTTCTAGATATGAAGCAAAGAATTCTGTTAGCTTTGTTGCGAACACTAATGCACTGTTGTCTTGGTTTTAGATTACTGCTAACCAGAACTCCTAAATCCTTTTCGCAAGTAGTATTAAGTAGTATTAAGATCTACATTATTTAGTTTATATGTGGCATGGTTATTTACCTGTCCAACATTTAGAACTTTGCATTTGTCAATATTAAACTGCATCTGCCACTTCTCCGACCATTGCGTCAGTTTATTTAAATCATCCTGGAGTGCTCTAGTGTCCTCATTAGAATGAATTGGACGGCCTATTTTGGTGTCATATTATTATTATTATTATTATTATTAGTAGTAGTAGTAGTAGTAGTAGTAGTAGTAGTAGTAGTAGTAGTAGTAGTAGTAATAATAATATTATTACTACTACTACTACTAGTACTACTACTCATAGTACTAATATTTCTACCTTTACATTTTTACAATAAAAATGGTAAATTAGGACATAAACAGGTCGTATCTGGTTTAAATTTTCTGTGAATCCAAAGAGATCATTATCCTAAAATACACAAGTCCATTTCAACTAGAATCCACTCAGATATCACACTCATGAATTATCGCATGAACAGCACTGTTTCAGTTTTTTCTCAGCTCTTCGAAAAAAAATTTAACTTACTCAGGCCAAAATCAATCCAAACTTTTCTCTAAAACCGGCTAACCTGATATAGTGCCTTTGGAATGGTAGGCATTCAGTTTCGATCCAAGAAAGAAGATAAGTCTGGTTCTTTGTATCAAGAGCTTACCAGCATAACAAAATAATTCAATAAGATAAAATAAAATTCAACCATTTCGAAATTAAGAGGCAAAATTGGTATCTATGTACACTCTATTATATATATCAACATTCTTTTCAGTACGATACACTAAAGTTTTGAAGCTAATCAGAGGAGCCTGTTTCTTCCAGTTACACGGAAACAAAATTTGGGAATGACGTATATAGCATGGTGAATATTTCGCCCACACCAGTATATTGTTTCGTGGAACTTGCCCAGGCCATGAAAATTTGAAGCCAGTCTTAAGACGCTCTTTTAGTAATAAACGAAAATGGTTGAGAAAGCAAACTTAAATAATGCACAGAATGTTCCCTAAAAATAGTTGCTTGCTATTGCTAAAGTAACAAAAGAAAAAAAAAAATTCCGTGGATTTTTTTTTCTAGGTTTCCTTTTTCATTTTTATTGTATTTAAAATTTTCTACAATCCTGAAACAAAAATATTTCACATTGATATTTTAATAATCAACTTTGATAAAACTGACCCCCCAAAAAATGGCACCCTCAGCTCAAAATTTATACAAAATACTTCTTTTGATACCAACAGCATTTAGCGTCTGAAGCTGATCAGAGGAAATATTGACTAGTTATTACATGAGAAACAATTTGCTTTATGAAACTGGCCAATTGAAATTTACACCTCTCAGAGTGGGTGACAAGTTCTTATGATAAACCCAGTAACTGAATAAATTCCAAACTTTTCAAGTTTGTAAGTAAACCAGTTAAATTTCAAATTTGCACTCACCTTAAACTTATGGGGGTGTTATCCTTTTCATACAGTGCATCCTCATTAATCTTTTTAAGCAAATCGGAAGAAGCATATTTCAATTACCGAATAAAAAATAAATATCAATAATTATTCAAAGACTAACAAATTGAGACCATATGCCATCCAACGGCAACCTGGTCGAGATCTGAGGACTATAAAATGAGTTTTTCTCCGGTTATTGCAGGAATTTCAATAAAATCAAGTTATATTTATTATATTATTACTTCAGCAAATGTGCCTGCATGCAGAGGAATGATGCAGTTAGTTAGTTTAACATCTTTTTTATGCATCCCATACCCATCCTTTGGGTGGTAGTCAAAGAGATTACAGAGGATTATAATGGGTCCAGGGACTGGGCCGCGAAGCTCTGATAGGTGAACAAGTTACAAAGGTAATGTACCATTCACACGTCTACACCTGATTACAACTGCAATGCGTTATTGATGTAAATATTAGTTTTATTTACAGTGAGCGAAGTCAGGGTATTTTTTTCCAGAATGGTTTGTAATATGCCACTGTGGATAAAATACTTTGACATATCTTGAACATTTCCGAGTGAGCTGTCTCTGAATTCATTAATTTTATCGCATTCCAGTACATAATGACGCAGGGTGTGATAGTTGTCCATCTGGTAAAGTTTACTTTTCGTTTGGTCTACATCTGGTGGTGGTGATTTAACCTGCCAAAGATACTTGTAACCCAGCCGGAGCCGGGCGGTAGTGACCTCCAAGAGTCTGCTTATTTTTTTGGATGCACCATAAACAGGTGGCTATTCCTGCATGAGATAATGATGATAGATGGACTGACTGAGCCATCACTCTGTATGACAACAATAGCACTACCATGCATCAGTCATTAAATGTTGAAGCCGTTCAAAAGAGGTAAACTAAAAACACGGGAAACCTCACCAGGTCCAGGCACCAGCAGAGCTGATAGATTGAGAGCTTCTTCTCGATTCAGTGAGTGGTGGTGCATTGCCGTTCTGGCCATGCACCACCACTCACTTGGTGGAGTGATTTGTCTGGTTAATTTCGATAAAAATTTCACACTGTTTATCACATAAAATGGTCAAGTCTGCACGGACATGTCTGAATTTCACTCCCCACAGTAGTCGCATTTTTAAGCGCTTTTGTTTTGAAGTTTGAAGCTATGCCAATGAAGGTTAAGGGTTTTGAAAGTTATCTGAACTTTTCCTAGATTATGGGAATGGGTTCAAACACTTTGGTCATAGGACAAGTGAACATGCCAGTTGTTCCAAGAATTTTATCCTAGTTACCGTACACACGTGTTGAAAACTAGAAGCCTGTTGGATGAAGCTTTTCCAAATTAAGAGCGAAATAAACAACAAAATTTAGTATGGGAAAAAATAAAGAAAACCATCCAGGTAACCTTTTAAAGGTGCCACTTCGCTGACTGATAACTAGATGTATTTCGATCGTTGCACTTTCAGAGAAAGTTATCCCCGTATTTCACAATCCCTGTCCCCTGTGCCTCAATGAAAGCAATTTTGTTAGTGCTGAGTGCAGCATAAGATGATAATGCAATTAAATATTAGCTATGAAGGAAACATTTTGCCACAAGTAACTTCTTCAGTCTTTATACAGAGATAATTAAGAAAGTGTATATATAGTGGAAGAACTCAGATGGCAAGCTGTGAAAGGGTAGCAGTAGTAGAACTGCTGTGAGATGGGTAGGATTTGAGAAAGATCTGTCAGCATCATATTACAGCGGTCTCCAGAATGGGTAATATCTTGTTGATCAACAATATGAATATAATGTAACTTTCGAACTGTGCTACTAACGACAATTAGGGCAGCCTCTATACACTTTCGTCTTCGTAAATCCTCTTTCTTAACGTCTAACTTTCCCTAATTGAATTCATAAGGTGTCAAACATCGTCTTTCTGTTGGACACGCGTTTTTACGGTCGCCACGGCGGCAGGCGTTCTTGTGCTATATGATCCTAATATCTAGAGATCTTTCTGTTTCTTCTACAAATATCTTGTCACATCTCCCACATGGTATTATGTATACTCCTGCGATAGTGACAGAGTTACTAATGTGGTTGGTTTCTCGAAGAAAAATGATAACATAATATACCCAGATTGAGAGTCGGTATTAAAACCTGTGCCACATAGTGAGAACACTCTTGAACCTGTTCCACCTGTTGCTTAAGATACTGAACATAATAGTAGTAAAGGAACTGATAACACTGATCTCTATGAACCTCCAGAATCTGTGACTTTGAAAGAACCTCGCTTAATTACTTTACAGGAGTTAAATGGCCATATCAGGGACATTGATCTATTAAAGCAGAAGGCAGAATTGCTTGGATCGCGCTAACAAGAGTGGAATCTTTTAGCAGAAGGAGGAAAAGTACCTCATTTTCGTGCCCGCCACAATAAATAGTTCGGCTCCATTCAATCATACACAGAGTGGTATGTGTTTGTGCATTCATGTGAAGAGCCTTAGGAAGGAACATGGCTCTGAACACCATACTGATGAATGGAGAATATTCATCAGTACCAAGTACAGTGTTATTGAAATTAACAGTGTACTTGTTACTACAATGTTATGAAATGAACCACTGTCATTACAAATCTTACTAAATGTCTAGAAGTAATACATAGATTTAAATGGGTTGTAAAAGCATGCAGTTACATTAAGTTTTATAACCAGCACGATTAGTATTACAGTAAACAATGAGAACATTCTGCCCCTCTATGTAAGTTGTACTCATTTAATGTCACAAACCCGCACACCTCTTCCAAGAAACCCATCACTTGTAATCCCTTCCTTAAATCACTTGCAAAGGCAACTGCTCAAGAAGAAATTCCTCTCTTAACTGTAATAATTTATGACATTTTATATACACTGTTGTATCTAAGCAGGAGTCTCCTGGCGGGGCTGCATCTGCTCTTGTTGCCACCTCCGTAGATAAGAACTAGAGGAACTATGTTTAATTAGGCATAAGGATTATCAACAGCCATCTACACTGCAAATTGAATTATTTGCCATCCTACTGCCACTAAAATTAATGTGGAAAATACAGTGTTTTATGTGTGTAAATTGATGGAATATATTGTAGGTAATAAAAATTAATCTGTAAATAAATAAAGAACCAGCAAAATGGGTGAGCGTCGCTGGGGAAAAAGTCCCCATTGTTTTGAACTTACGGAGAAACGTTAGTGAAAATCTGAAGAATTTTCGTCGCTCTAGAGGTTATATTGGGCTTAAAACCTCTCAAATAGGAGCCGAAATTGTTGGAATTGCAGTCCTGCAGAACGTGAGAATTAGGGGACTGGACAGGACTCCGTAATTAGATGGAAACAGGATATTACCACAGCTGAGTAATGTCTATTTATGTTGAAATTCTGGCCAGTATTTTCTTCATATTTAAGGAAGGGGGTTTTGTGTATGACACACCGTAATCTCCAGACTAATTGGTGAGTGGTATTAAGATAAATTCTCCTTCAATGTATATGTATTCATTTTTTAAATTTAATATACAGTCCACATATTTATATTAATGTTTTACCAGAATTCCTGGTGATGTATATTTCATTTGAAATTAATATAGGTCCAGAGTGACTTGTGGAGAGATAGATTGTAGTAGATATCGAAGGGGGACATTTTTTGCGACCTAGAGTGTCCTAAAATTCCTACTTGTCTCTGTAACCTTGACAAAGAATAATTATCTTTGTTACCATTTACTGGTATGATCTTATGAGCTACATCCAGGTAAATTTAATTTTCCACAATTAACTTAAGACAAGATTTTGGCTCATAATGACTCTGCCAACATGCTCATTGAGAGAAGCCAAATATAGATACCCAAAAATGCAGGAAAAAGGAATTAATGTACAACTGTTATAGATTTCATCACTCACTGGATTATTCCCTTATGATAAAGTTGATACGTTAGCAAAAAAAATACCCTTAAGGAAAATGTTGAAAATAATTTTGGTATGTCCGTGTCTAGCACTGCGAATAATATTCGGAGAGAAGTAAATACTAAAACTGAATGTTGTAGGAAGGCAGTTATAAGCCTGTGTAGATATAACACTCACTATGATAACATGAACTTAGATTAGTACGTTTATGGAGCAACTTGTAATGTGAACCATCTAACTGATGTAGCAATAACTAGGCTTAGGCTTGGTTACACGTACTTCCGACCGTTTAGCAAACAAGATGATGATCAAACCAAATGCAAAGTAAGTGGCCAACCCTATAATCACTGTCTTG
This sequence comes from Cherax quadricarinatus, assembly GCF_038502225.1. NCBI lineage: Eukaryota > Metazoa > Arthropoda > Malacostraca > Decapoda > Parastacidae > Cherax > Cherax quadricarinatus. Next base: position 26,328,953 of record NC_091328.1, read on the forward strand.
AACACTAAGTGCTTAATTGGCCACTTATTGAGGAATATAGAATTATGTGATATGTCAAGTTATTTTATTTTAATGAGAATAAGATACCAGACATATTAAGCAAAGTTTCTGAATTTGTTGGAAGCAGATAAGTCAACTGTAGACAAAAATTCAGATATACTCAAAACACTTTTGGGGCCTAGTTTCTAGGCCTGTTGAGCTACCGTCCACAGAAAAGATATAGGATGCACAATACACTAGGCACTTCCGCGGCTAGTTTATAAAAAGCCATCTGTGCCAGTGATTCATGTTGTGGGACTATAAGAACCATACGAGTCATTGGAAACTCGGCTTAGATTAACAAAATACGACAAGTGGAATATATGTGGGGATATAAAAGTGATAGGGTTAATAATTGGTCTCCATCTTGGTTAAACAAAATATAAGCTTCCTTTATTTGTGGAAAATCCGTAACGACACTAACCACTACAAGATCAAAGAATGTCCGGAAAGAAAAGACCTTATGCCAGGAAAATTCAATATCCAACCTACGCCACTGGTGCATCCACAGAAGATATTTCTTCCACCACTACATATAAAGTTGGGCGCAATGATAAATTTAGTAAAGGCTTTGGATAGTGTGGTTCAGGATATATTTTTACCTTATGGAAAAAAATTGGAAGTTTAAACTGACGCAAAACCTAAGGCCAAAGTATTTCTTTGGCAAGAAATACTTGAACTGTTGTCCGACCCAGTCCTCCTATCAAAACTGATCCCATTGACACTGGTACCAAATACGCTGACCAGAATTTCCTATGAAGTTACAGAGTAGTCAGTTATGTCACATCCGTGCAAAACATGAAAGAAGCCTAAAAAAAAAAAACACTAGATAGCAGTGTATCTCATAAAATGAACTTCCTTCATTTACAACTAAACTTCTTTCCTTCCAGTGTCGGTGTTGTTAGTGATGAAGGGTTGCACCAGGCTATCAGTATAATGGAGGTACACCACTATCAGGCGTTTCAACCCCAGCATGATGGTGGACTACTGTTGGTTCCTTCAGAGAGACACCACTGATGTTCTTAAACGTAAAGAAAATGCTTAAAACGTTTTAAATATTTCCTACTTCCAGTGAGAATATGTTGCTTAATATTCCTGGGTCATTCTTCAGTAGTTATATTGTAATACATATTACGGTTTTAATTAGTCATTATATTACATGTGCAGTAAAAGTTGATGGAACATGAGTTGTAAATAAGCAAATCTTGAAATATGTTTTCCCCGTAACTAAAACTCCTGATGACAGGTCAGTTTCAGCTTCAGGTTTGTAATCAGCAAATTAATATTACATAAGAACTCCTACGTTTATCTCAGTATCAAACCCAACATATTTTTTTTCGTTGTTCATTGATCACAGGAATCATTCTTTACTTATCGATTAAAAAAAATTGATCTCATTATTTATTCAACAATTTTGCAAATTGGAACTCATGCTACTCAACAGCAGGATGACTCCTGTGTTCCTTAGGAATTTACACTAGTCGTAAAAATTTGAAGCCGATCAGATGAGTCATTTCCCAGGGATTCCCGGATTCCAACGATTCCAAGTCTCATTCACTATTTCAGTACATCAACAAATTGTCAGCACGCAAAGGAAACTTAACGGGTACTATTCCGGCACGAAGATCCATTACCCATTAAATATGGAAGCCAAAGGAGGTAAACTGAATATTTAACAAAAATGATAATATCGCTCTAATTTACACACACAAAAAAGATAAGAGTTTCACCTGAATTTCACTCTCCCTTTCGTCAATTTTTCTGGTACTTTTTCCGAGAGTTTCAACCTTCGCCTCTGATGTGGCCTTAGAATTTATCCCAGCTATTATCTGATACTGAGAATTTGTTCAATAACTTTGACCATATGAGACGTGAACATGCCAATTATTATTCCAGGAATTTGCATCTAGTTACCGTACACAAGCGCAGAAAAATTGAAGCCGCTTCGATGAAGCGTTTTCGAGTTATGAGAGAAATATAATCGAGAAGTTAAAGGAAGGAAAAATGAATAAAAATAAAGGTCTCCTTCGAGAATAAATAATTATTACTAATACTTTAATTATCATAATAATACTAACGAACACTAATTTTTTTTATTAAACTTACATGCCACAGACCTGCTATTAGAATTCTCCTATTACTTTTTCCTCATGTACATACCACACATTGCCACACATAGTTTACACAGTGCAGGTCACACAGTGCGTGCATGTAACTCAGTGGAGGTCACACAGTACAGGTCACACTGGCTTGCTATTCCAATTCTCCCAGTACATACAGTGTTTATTTTTTCCTCACGTACATGTCATAAATTGTTAGTGCTTCCTAATTTATGGTTTACACTGTGCAGGTCACACTGCAGGTCACACAGTGCAGGCCACACTATGCAAGTGACAGCGCAGGTCACACTGCTCATGTAACACAGCGCAGGTAACACAGTGCTGGTTACACAGTGAAGGTTACGCAGTGCTGGTCACATTGTAGGTCACACAGCGCAGGTCACAGTGCATATAACAAAGTGAAGGTCACACAGTGCAGGTTACATTGCAAGTCACACAGAACAGGTAACACAATGCAGGTGTCACAGGTCACATTGTAAAGGTGACAGCGTAGGTCACACTGTTCAGGTCGCGCTATGGAACTCTTTCCTTACATTCTGGTAAGGTGTTGTTATTTCTGTCGGGTCATACAGTGCCACTTTTTTCTTACTTCCAGGTAATACAATGCCACTGTTTTCTTACTTCCAGGTAATACAATGTTACTGTTTTCTTACTTCCAGGTAATACAATGTCACTGTTTTTTTAGTTCCAGGTAATACAATGTCACTGTTTTCTTAGTTCCAGGTAATACAATGCCACTGTTTTCTTAGTTCCAGGTAATACAATGTCACTGTTTTCTTACTTCCAGGTCATACAGTACTACAGTACCTGCAGTACCTGGTGGTGTTATCTTTCTTGCACTTCTCCTCTCAGAATGCACTGAGAGGAGCAGTGTCAGGGATATAAATTTCAGTAAAGATGCACTTAAATATTAACCACAACATGCCTATTTTTTAGATTAATTTTTTCTTAGTTGGTGGTGAACAAGTGACATGCAGCCTTAATGACCCTCGTGTGTTGAGTGAAGCCTAATTAACCAACCACTGTTTCCTTAATTTCAGTTTAGAGAAGTGTTGTTGTTTCCTGACCACCAGTCACTCACATCTGTTGTGGCTTTCCAGTTTTCGTATTAACATATTTCACAATGGACGCACAGTTTAGAGAAGAAACTTTAGATTACATTTCGGTACATTTGAAATGTTTAAAATTTCCTCCCCAGAAGGTGGGTTAGTTGTGAATTGTTCCATTTACGGTTCTGTGAAATATATTTTTGTTTAAAGTGATATTTGCTGTTTTCGTTTGTCCTGCGCCAAAAAATAAAAATAAAAACAAAAAAAGTTCAGTAAATCTGTAAAATGGCCTGGACATCAAATATTTAGTTGGGGTATTTCATGATGTGATGAATTACGTTATGCAAAGCCACTGCCACCGTATATATTGCTTGTTACTATTAATAAGTTTCTAATTTTAAGAAGCAGCAGTCTGGGATGAATAAATTCCCACAATTTCATTGTGAAAACGAATGAAAAAAGTCACACAAGCCCGGACGGGAAAAACTGATTTACTGTTTATGGAAAATGAAATACTGAGCATCGAGCGGATGACTATATTTTTAAAGTCGTCAGAATAAACGGTGACCTCTAACCACTGCGGTCAGAGGTCACGTGAGGTCACGTGAGGTCACTGTCCTAAGCTGTCTGGGAATTAGCGTGAGGTGTTACCGAGACCATGGCTTGCTGTAGTGTCTTGGAATCTCAGTTTAAAGTGTTGAAGGAGGTTCTACTTCTTCAGGAGGAAAATAGAAGGCAGAAGCTTCGCCTTGATGGGTTTTGGAGTGAGAGTGAGAGTTAGATGGTTGGTGCTGGTAAGAAGGAAAAGGATACCAGCAGTGAGTTAAAGAGTTGCAGCTACTTTAAGTAGCAAGTGCTTCACAATTCAGGAAGAAGGAAGATAAGGAAGCTTAATAGAGAAGATGTGAAGATAGGAAATCGATTAAAAGCATCGGACACAGAATCTGTTTGGCTACAGTTTCTCGAAGGTTGTAAATTTTGAGTGTGATTTTCAGGCCCTCAACCCTTGATAGGGAGTGCGGTAGGCTGCTATGTCTAGATATGAAAATGTTGTGTTGATGGGAGATTTTAACTTTATACAGATTGAATGGAACAGTGTGACAGGAAATCTTGAGTCTAGTGACTTTCTTGATACGGTTCAGGATTGCTTTTATAACAGTTTGTGACAGAACCAACTACAGGAAACGACCTGCTTGACTTGGTTCTTTCCAACAAAGAATCACTAATTAATAAGCTTGAGGTTAATGATGAACTTGGGGAAAGCGACCACAAATCACTTAGTTTCAATATATCATGCAATTACCCTAATAGCTGCAATCAAGTCTCTGGCCCTCCTCATGGGATTGAGAAATTACCTGACTGGGCTAAATTGGGGTGACTTGACTATGGGTCAGGTAGGTGGAGTTGGTTGCAATTATGACGTGTTTCAGAGCATAGTTCTAGCTGTCCAGACAACTTTTGTTCCGAGTAGGGAAATTAGGTCAAACAAAAATAATCCCAAATGGATAAACAATAGATTAAAACATCTCATTGGCCAAAAGAGAGGCATATATAGGCGTATCAAAAGAGGGGATGGGCAGTTAAGGAATCAAAATATTCAATTATATATATATATATATATATATATATATATATATATATATATATATATATATATATATATATATATATATATATATATATATATATATATATGTAAAAGGAATAAGAAAAGCAAAAAGGGATTATGAGGCTAAAGTTACAAGGGATTTGAAGACTAACCCAAAAGGGTTCTTTCAAGTATACAGATGTAAGATTAGGGACATGATAGACCCACTTAAGAGTAACTCAGGTCAGATCGCTGACAGTGATAAGGAAATGTGTGAACTTTTCAGTACCTACTTCCTCTCAGTATTTATTCAGGAAGACAATAGCAAAATTCCAGAAATAATAAGTTATGTACAATGTGACGATAATAAACTATGCACGACTTAAGAAATCGTAATGACACGATTGCAAACAAACCATACCCCCGGCCGGGATTGAACCCGCGGTCATAGAGTCTCAAAACTCCAGCCCGTCGCGTTAGCCACTAGACCAGCTACCCACAATAAGATTCATCCAACTAGGTATATTTCTACACCATAGAAAGGTTAGCACAGGCACCTCTGTGACCACAAATGGAAGTTTTTACAGACGAATCGTCTGTAAAAACTTCCATTTGTGGTCACAGAGGTCCCTGTGCTAACCTTCCTATGGTGTAGAAATATACCTAGTTGGATGAATCTTATTGTGGCTAGCTGGTCTAGTGGCTAACGCGATGGGCTGGAGTTTTGAGACTCTATGACCGCGGGTTCAATCCCGGCCGGGGGTATGATAAACTATGCACTATTGGGGTAACTAGTGACATGGTCCTCAGACAATTAGAGAAATTAAAGCCTAACAAATCCCCAGGCCCTGATGAACTGTTTGCAAGGGTTTTAAAGGAATGTAAAGAGGAACTTAGCATACATTTGGCTAATCTTTTCAACATATCAATACAAACTGGCGTAGTGCCTGACAAGTGGAAAATGGCAAATGTAATACCTATTGACAAGGCAGGTGACAGGTCTTTAGCTTCGAACTAAGACCCATAAGCCTTGCCTCCATACTTGGAAAATTTATGGAATCAATAATTGCCGAAGTAATTCGTAGCCATCTTGAAAAGCATAAATTGATTAATGAATTTCAGCACGGTTTTACGAAGGGACGTTCCTGTCTTAAGAGTTAACTAACTTTCTTCACTAAGGTGTTTGAGGGGGTAGATCATGGTATTGAATATTATATTGTGTATATCGACTTCAGTAATGCTTTCGATAGAGTTCCACATCAGAGGCTATTGAGGAAACGTAAGGCACACGGAATAGGAGGAGAATTTTTTTGCTGTATAGAGACATGGTTGACAAATAGGCACCAGAGAGTTTGCATAAATGGGGAGAAATCAAAATGGGGTCACGTCACAAGCGGTGTTCCACAGAGGTCAGTGTTGGGCCCCTTTTGTTCACAATTTACATAAACGACATAGATTAGGGAATAAATAGCGACATAAGCAAATTTGCTGATGTCACCAAAATAGGCCGTCCAATTCATTCTAATGAGGACATTACAACACTCCAGGATGATTTGAATAGACTGCTGCAGTGGTAGGAGAAGTGACAGATGCAGTTTAATATAGACAAATGCAAAGTTCTAAATGTTGGACATGAAAATAGCCATGCCACATATAAACTAAATAATGTAGACCTTAAAATATTATGAATTGCGAAAAGGATTTAGGAGTTCTGGTTAGCAGTAATCTGAAGCCAACACAACAGTGCATCAGTGTTTGCAATAAAGCTAACAGAATCCTTGGCTTCATAGCAAGAAGTATAAATAATAGAAGTCCTCAAGTTGTTCTTCAACTCTATATATCTTTGGGTTGGCCTCATTTAGATTATGCTGCACAGTTTTGGTCACCGCATTACAGAATGGATATAAATGCATTGGAAAACGCACAAAGGAGGATGACAAAGTTGATCCCAAGCCTCAGAAATCTTCCTTATGAGGATAGACTGAGAGCCCTGAATCTACACTCTCTAGAAAGGCGTAGAATTAGGGGGGATATAATTTAGGTGTATAGATGAAAAACAGGAATTAATAAAGAGGATGTAAATAGCGTGCTGAATATATTTAGAATAGACAGGACTCGCAGCAATGGTTTTAAGTTGGAAAAATTCAGATTCAGGAAGGATATAGGAAAACACTGGTTTGGTAACAGAGTACCGTCATAGAAGCTAAGACGTTGTGAAATTTTAAAAATAGGCTGAATAAATACATGAGTGGGTGTGGGTGGGTGTGAGTTGGACCTGACTAGCTTGTGGTACTAGGTCAGATGCCGTGCTCCTCTTTTATGTGAATGTGACTGACCTGACTAGGTTAAGGCATTAGCTTAAGCCGGTGGAGGACTTGGACCTGCCTCGCATTGGCCAGTAGGCCTGATGCAGTGTTCCTTCTTTCTTATGTTCTTAAACGTAATATCACACCTTAAATTTCGATTTTTGTGAGCCATTCTTCATGCATTTCTATCCAATGGTGAAGAATTTTTAATTATCTGTATTGTTATATATTACTGATAGAAATAAGTGGATAATCTCAGTGGATAATCATGGTCATAAACCAACCTATTGTGGAACACAGAGTAAATGTCAAGTCTTGTCCAGTCCTATTGATAAAATTCACTGAAAATGATGTAATAATTCCTGGTATGAGCTCATCTCATAAGTGTTACAACCTGTTAATTATAACTGCGTAAAAATATTATAAGGACGTACATTATTACTCTATTAATAACTGGGTAACTCCAGTTCTGTTGTGGGTTATTAACAACAATGGTTTGTTTATTGCTCACCTAGCAGTAAAATAGGTACCTGGGTGTTAGTCGACTTGTGTGGGTCACATCCTGACCTAATTTACACGAAATGCTCTGCATAATAAGGGGCTTTCTATACAGTAAGTCACTGATGTCAGCTAGGTTTGTATACGTTGTACATGTACCTGTAGAAATAAAGATTTATTATTGTTGAGAAATGGTTTACCAGCTAAAGTTAAAGTTTAAATATAGGGGGAACTTATCTGATAAGACAGCTATCGCCCACACAGCCGCCCCTGCAGGCGAGGTCTTGAGAAGCTATCTTGACCTAGGAGGTGTTATGTCAACATATATCAGACACTAACTACTGACAACACTTACTTGTGTGGACTCAAAAGTCCACTTATCACCGGGGTTTATGATAGGTGACTAACTCGCAACTTATACTCAACTGCGCAGTCAATAGTAGTACATCACGAGTTAGTACACTTACCTGAGTATATGTATCTGACCCGTAGTTACGCCCGGATATCCAATGTGTTGATTGAAGAATAGTGTTCTTTGAAGAATGTCGCAGTATACTCTGTTGGATCACAACACTCGTTGTTACACTGTTCATCAATAATTGTTCACACCATAATGTCACTAAAGAAGCTGATCACACTTTGTAAGTGTTTATTGAGATTCTTTTGTGAAAAACTCGCAGAACAGTGTTCTTTGTTGGTTATCCCGGCACGTCAATGTCTCTCTCAGTCAAAAGTAATCTGACCTCATAGCGTCCTATGCCGCTGCAATGCCCCTGGAACATAAAGGAAAAGCTGACCTAGTACTTTTTACTTCCTTGCCAAACTTCCTCCATGAAGCAAAGCAGAATGCTTGATTCTTGCTGTCTTAAGCATAGGCAACAATGTACACTTATTTTGACCATGGTAATAAAGTGGGAGCAGGATTTTCCTTAATTGTCCTGCTAAGGTAAGAGATGGACTGTCTCTCATAACTAAATTTTGCAACACTGGACTCTTGCAAGGAGCGGCGGTCGCTTGACCACGTCACATACTCGTATTGCATCTGGGATCAATTACTTGCTGTAGTAGTAAACAAGATGTTTGCCCCTTCTGAGAGTGCTGAAAGGGGCTGAAGGGGGCTAATACCCCTCGTGGAGAAAATTTCTCCACAATTATTATTATTATTATTATTATTATTATTATTATTATTATTATTATTATTATTATTATTACTGTTGTATTTTTTCTTCATTATTGTGGTATGCAAAGAGTATGTTACAATTTATTCAGCGTGTCACACCCCCATATAATCTGCCTGTGGAGAAATTTTCTCCAGGAGGGGGGTATCAGCACGACATTCTTCAAAGAACACTATTCTTCAATCAACACATCGGATATCCAGGCGTAACTACTGGTCAGATACATATACCCAGGTAAGTGTACTAACTCGTGATGTACTACTATTGACTGCGCAGCTGAGTACAAAGTTGGGAGTTAGTCACTTGTCATAAACCCCGGTGATAAGTGGACCTTTGAGTCCACACAAGTAAGTGTTGTCAGCAATCAGTATCTGATATATGCTGACATAACACCCCCTAGGGGTAATTTATAATCATACATAATATACTCTCTTACAGCCCGTTGCGAAGTGGATATGACAGCTTCTCAAGACCTCGCCTGCAGGGGTGGCTGTGCAGGCGATGAGCTGTCTTTCCGACCTAAGTTCCCCCTATATTTAATCTTTAACATTAGCTGGTAAACCATTTCTCAACACTGCCTCCCAACCAGCAAACCGGGTGTTAAGGGTTTAACCATCAATAGGGTACTGGTTGGTAAATCAGTACCTTGGTTCATTAACCAATCACAGGCAAACCCGCCAAAGCTGAAGCAACGTGGTTCACTTGCAGTAAGCATTGGCAGACTTGCCTACCTGCTGGATGAGTACAGTGCACTCTCTCTGGCTTCTGTTTTGCCATCTGTCACCATGGTGTACACTTATTATATTATCTGTACAAATTGTACATAGTGTACGTATCTATATATAGTGGGTGAAGGCAAAATATACATTATAGTCTTCTGCTGAATTTGTTTGATCCACTTCCTGTAACGATCAGGTCGCACAGCCATTCTTTACTTGTGTTCGTAATAATTGTAGTTAATTATCATGCTTCTTACAATGTATTTCTTGAAAGCATTTGAGAGATTTGAAATTCCTGAATTTATTGAACTCCTGTTAAGTTTATCTCTGGATCGGGACTGGCCTTAATTCACAGCTATTTTTACATACGAGTAAGAAGATTCTGGAGTGCATTCACGGTTTTAATTTAAACTTAGTTTATTCCACTCGCTGCGCCTTCCGAGCAAGGCAACCCTGTATGGCATAACCCAAGTTGTCTCAATGTACACGATAGCTATAGTGCAGATTGCGCATAAGTTCCTAACGTAGTTAAATATTAGCATTGTTGAGTTGAAGCGAATCAGAAGTATATTCAGAAAGTTATATCATGTTAACTAATATCGCATTTTTTCAATAATTGCAAATTACATATACAGCCGGAAACTAATTAAAACTGTCTATTAAGGGTGAGATGTTATCAACAAATTTTGTTGAAAATAAGAAAAAGTTTTGGAGTGAGATTAACAAGTTAAGGAAGCCTAGAGAACAAATGGATTTGTCAGTTAAAAATAGGAGAGGAGAGTTATTAAATGGAGAGTTAGAGGTATTGGGAAGATGGAGGGAATATTTTGAGGAATTGTTAAATGTTGATGAAGATAGGGAAGCTGTGATTTCGTGTATAGGGCAAGGAGGAATAACATCTTGCAGGAGTGAGGAAGAGCCAGTTGTGAGTGTGGAGGAAGTTCGTGAGGCAGTAGGTAAAATGAAAGGGGGTAAGGCAGCCGGGATTGATGGGATAAAGATAGAAATGTTAAAAGCAGGTGGGGATATAGTTTTGGAGTGGTTGGTGCAATTATTTAATAAATGTATGGAAGAGGGTAAGGTACCTAGGGATTGGCAGAGAGCATGCATAGTTCCTTTGTATAAAGGCAAAGGGGATAAAAGAGAGTGCAAAAATTATAGGGGGATAAGTCTGTTGAGTATTCCTGGTAAAGTGTATGGTAGAGTTATTATTGAAAGAATTAAGAGTAAGACGGAGAATAGGATAGCAGATGAACAAGGAGGCTTTAGGAAAGGTAGGGGTTGTGTGGACCAGGTGTTTACAGTGAAACATATAAGTGAACAGTATTTAGATAAGGCTAAAGAGGTCTTTGTGGCATTTATGGATTCGGAGTTTTACGAGGATAGTGAGGCTCAAGTTAGAGTATGTAGGAAAGAGGGAAATTATTTCCCAGTAAAAGTAGGCCTTAGACAAGGATGTGTGATGTCACCGTGGTTGTTTAATATATTTATAGATGGGGTTGTAAGAGAAGTGAATGCGAGGGTTTTGGCAAGAGGCGTGGAGTTAAAAGATAAAGAATCACACACAAAGTGGGAGTTGTCACAGTTGCTCTTTGCTGATGACACTGTGCTCTTGGGAGATTCTGAAGAGAAGTTGCAGAGATTGGTGGATGAATTTGGTAGGGTGTGCAAAAGAAGAAAATTAAAGGTGAATACAGGAAAGAGTAAGGTTATGAGGATAACAAAAAGATTAGGTGATGAAAGACTGGATATCAGATTGGAGGGAGAGTATGGAGGAGGTGAATGTATTCAGATATTTGGGAGTGGACGTGTCAGCGGATGGGTCTATGAAAGATGAGGTGAATCATAGAATTGATGAGGGGAAAAGGGTGAGTGGTGCAGTTAGGAGTCTGTGGAGACAAAGAACTTTGTCCTTGGAGGCAAAGAGGGGAATGTATGAGAGTATAGTTTTACCAACGCTCTTATATGGGTGTGAAGCATGGGTGATGAATGTTGCAGCGAGGAGAAGGCTGGAGGCAGTAGAGATGTCATGTCTGAGGGCAATGTGTGGTGTGAATATAATGCAGAGAATTCGTAGTTTGGAAGTTAGGAGGAGGTGCGGGATTACCAAAACTGTTGTCCAGAGGGCTGAGGAAGGGTTGTTGAGGTGGTTCGGACATGTAGAGAGAATGGAGCGAAACAGAATGACTTCAAGAGTGTATCAGTCTGCAGTGGAAGGAAGGCGGGGTAGGGGTCGGCCTAGGAAAAGTTGGAGGGAGGGGGTAAAGGAGGTTTTGTGTGTGAGGGGCTTCGACTTCCAGCAGGCATGCGTGAGCGTGTTTGATAGGAGTGAATGGAGACAAATGGTTTTTAATACTTGACGTGCTGTTGGAGTGTGAGCAAAGTAACATTTATGAAGGGGTTCAGGGAAACCGGCAGGCCGGACTTGAGTCCTGGAGATGGGAAGTACAGTGCCTGCACTCTGAAGGAGGGGTGTTAATGTTGCAGTTTAAAACTGTAGTGTAAAGCACCCTTCTGGCAAGACAGTGATGGAGTGAATGATGGTGAAAGTTTTTCTTTTTCGGGCCACCCTGCCTTGGTGGGAATCGGCCAGTGTGATAATAAAAAAAAATAAATATTAAGAGTCATGAATCCTGAAGCCAGTCCGAAGAAGCATACTCGTATTATCTCAGAGATCAAAATCCTAAAATACTCCTGCACATTAAGTCTGAAGCCGCTCAGAAGCTGCATTATCATTCATCAGCGTAGAACTGCTAAAGCCACTCACATCAGACAGACAGAAAATAACTCATGAAACACTATTTCACTTTTCTCAATTTCTTCCGTTAAAAGTCAAACTGGACATAGATGCCAAAATCAATGAAACTGTTCTCTAAGTAAGATTAAGGTTGAATACCAATTTATTCTTATTTAGGTTTTGTGTATATAAAATTAAACGTTCGTACTACGACTTGAGGGTCCATAAAAATTACGATACTTAGATTCAACTTAGAAAAAATTCACCTAAGTTACCGCGGCTTATTTCTGATCAAAAGAGTCAACCCCAATTTATTTCAAGGAAATCAGTTTATTTAATTAAACTGGCAAATTAAAAATTACGCAACCTAAAATCGATAAGAAGTCTTGTTTGAAGAAAACATATCACCACTAAAAGTTTGAAGTAGAGCAGGTGATGCATTCTATAGCAAACGTACAGAATTAAAAAAGTGTATTTGCAGTCTAAACCAAAAAAATTTCATCCACTTCATTAGATGCAACAACCATTAAAAACTGATACTAAACAGAAAAGATTTATTTTAACCAGGGGGAAGCGCTAAACTTGCAAGGGTCCTATAGAGGCTGGGGAACGGGAAGTATTTAGATTAGATCCAAAGAAGAGGACGATATGTCCACTTTCATGGAACCAGAGCCCTTCAATGCACCTTCTTGAGAATGCAAACTCTGATTTAATGCAAGTTTCCATATTACTTCGAGATTTAAAGTAGCAAAGTAACACCTACACACTCCACTAACAATAACAACAATGTTCTAGGCAGTGCGCAGCAGTGTGCAAATTTTGAAGACTGACGAAAGCAGTTTTCCGAAATTATTTCAGGAAAGCCAGTTTCTGGAATGGTCGAAATAAAATTGAACAGAGGAACTTAAAACCTGTTAATTGCCCATGAAACCTCACCTAGTAATAATTAACTAGGGTTGAGAATTTGAATCCGATCGGATAAGGTGTTCTGTAGTTATAAATGATAGCAAACCATGCCCCGGCCGGGATTGAACCCGCGGTCAGAGAGTCTCAACTCCAGCCCGTCGCGTTAGCCACTAGACCAGCTAGCCACAATAAGATTCGTCCAACTAGGTATATTTCTACACCATAGGAAGGTTAGCACAGGCACCACTGTGACCACAAATGCAAGTTTTTACAGACGAATCTCCAGCTAGCGTGGCCGTGACGAACTCTAGCTCAAGTCCCTTCACTGCCGTCAACATGACTCACGAAATCGTAATGACACGATTGCAAACAAATCATACCCCCGGCCGGGATTGAACCCGTGGTCAGAGGCTAGCTGGTCTAGTGGCTAACGCGACGGTCTGGAGTTTTGAGACTCTCTGACCTCAGGTTCAATCCCGGCCGGGGTATGGTTTGTTTGCAATCGCGTCATTACGATTTCGTGAGTCTCGTTATAAATGATAGCTTTAGAGAACGTTAATAGAAGAGAGTACTGTCCCTAATGTGAAAGTTAAAGTAAAAAGTCGTGCAATATTTACATGTTCACTAAACTCGTGAAAATACAAAAAAAAAAAAATTAAAAAAAAAATAAAAGCCATAAAAACGATAGTTTCTTCAGCATTTTCACTCTTATAAAAATTAGCGAAAAAACTAGCGTTTTTACAATATTTTGTTTTTGCATTTATATTCTATTGAAAATTCTCTACAATCTCCTTCCCCAACTCTTTTTTTCTACACAAAATAATGAAAAACAGAAGAGAATTTAATCATGGATAATCAGATTCATGTTTTTCCTCCTCCCGAGCTCTTTAACCCCGTGACACGATGAAAATAAAAGGTATATGTGTTTGTTTCCAACCCCGTGACACACTGGTGACTCCTGCACGCCCACTGACCTTCCCTCGAACCAGGTACAGTTTTCGGGCAACACCTCGTTGCCTGAATCGGTCATCGGTGTTTCAGCTGACCTTCGCTCTAATTTGACTATGCTCCTGGCTTCTCCCTCTACAACACATCGATTTTCGGATAGTTCGCACATCACATGGTGGGTTGAGTCGAAGCTATCATTCACCCTTATCCCACGATCTTGACACTATTGCTGACGTTTCACCTCGCTCCTACCATAATAAACATGCTAACTCGAAACCTCTTCCACTTCAAGATGTGTTTCAAAGACAATCTTGGATGAAACGCTGTTTTTTTTTTTCAGCTAACTACACCTACTGAGTATCTCACTGAGCAGAGCATCAGTAAAGCACTCATTCTTGTGAAGGATGCTGAGCAAGATGACAGTCTTTCACCCTTCAGGTCTATCGACAACACCCCTGTCAAAGTACATAGACAATAATTTCTAAGTTCTAGCTGCGGTACTATGCTCATTTTGCATACTATAGTCCGACAGGGATTTACGCAATGTGGCCCCGAGATTCAGGAGCAGCCTGACCTCCAGAACCTCCCAGTCTTAGGGGGCCGAGTCCCCGAAAGTGTCCCTAATTTCCTTCAGCCCCCAAAAGCCCCTCCTGTAATAAAAATCGAGTTATTCAACTTATTCTTAGGGATAAATCTTCGCTTAAAACATATATTCATGTAAGAACTTAATGATGGAGGAACACTGCAGAGGCGTAAGGACATATTGTTGGGTGAAATGTTTCACTCTCCAAAAGCTTTGACACGATTGACAAAGCTCCTGGAGGGCATAACGTCCTTTTTACCTGATTTTTCTTGTGATTTCGTGCATTGGGCAGGGAGGTACAACATGACGGACGGGATAGACTCAGAAGTGTCTCTGTTTACAGATGATGTGAAGTTAATGAGGAGAATTAAACTGGATTAGGATCAGGCAACTGGCTCCTCGAATTTAAGCTCACCAAATGCAAAGTCATGAAGATCGGGGAAGGACAAAGAAGACCACAGACAGAGTATATGTTAGGTGGCCAAAGACTGCAAACCTCACTCAAGGAAAAGGATCTTGGGGTGAGCATAATACCGAGCACATCTGAGGCGCACATCAATCAGATAACTGCTGCAGCATATGGGCGCCTGGCAAACCTAAGAATAACGTTCAGACACCTCACCAAGGAATCGTTCAAGACTCTGTACACCGTGTACGTCAGTCCCATATTGCAGCATGCAGAACCAGATTAGAACCAACACTTGGTCAAGGAAGTCAGGAAATTAGAGAAAGTCAAAGGGTTGCAACAAGACTAGTCCCAGAGCTAAAGGGAATATCCTACGAAGAAAGGTTAAGGGAAATAGGCCTGACGACACTGGAAGACAGGAGGGTCAGGGGAGACATGATAAGGTCATATAAAATACTGCGAGGAATTGACAAGGATGTTCCAAAGATGGGACACAGGATGTTCCAGAGATGGGACACAGAAACAAGGGATCACAATTGGAAAGTAACGTAGAGGAGGTAGGAACCATACAGAGTTTTAAGACGAGGTTTGATAAACCTCATGGAGCAGGGAGAGAGAGAGAGACCTTGTAGCAATCAGTGAAGAGGCGGGGCCAGGAGCTATGAATCGATCCCTGCAACCACAAATAGGTGAGTACTCACACACACACACACACACCCTGTGACTCGACCCATGCAACCACAACTAAGTGAGTACAACTAGGTGAGGTGAGTACATACACACACTCACACACACACACACACACACACATACACACACACACACACACACACACACACACACACACACACACACACACACACACACACACACACACACACACACACACACACACACACACTTATACACAGGTTTATTCCCAAGGGCAACAGAAACAATGGGAAGACCAGAACGAGCCCCTGGTTTACCCGACGGTGTAAGGAGGCAAAAATAAAGTGCAATAGAGAATGGAAAAAGTACAGAAGGCAGAGAACACATGAAAATAGGGAGATTAGTCGCAGAGCCAGGAACGAGTATGCACAGGTAAGGAGGGAGGCCCAACGACAGTATGAAAATAACATAGCAACGAAAGTCAAGACTGACCCGAAACTGTTGTATAGCCACATCAGGAGGAAGACAACAGTCAATGACCAGGTGATCAGACTGAGGACAGAAGGTGGAGAACTCACAAGAAATGATCAGGAGGTATGTGAGGAGCTAAACAGGAGATTTAAGAAAGTTTTTACAGTAGAGACAGGAAGGGCTCTGGGAAGACAGCACAGAAGGGAACATCAAGAGGGAATATACCAACAAGTGTTGGATGACATACGAACAACCGAGGAGGAGGTGCAGAAGCTGCTAAGTGACCTTGATACCTCAAAGGCGATGGGACCGGACAACATCTCCCCGCGGGCCCTTAGAGAAGGAGTAGAGATGCTGTGCGTGCCCCTAACCACAATCTTCGACACATCCCTTGAAACTGGGCAACTACCTGAGAAATGGAAGACAGCAAATGTAGTCCCCATATTTAAGAAAGGAAACAGAAACGAGGCACTAAACTACAGACCTGTGTCTCTGACTTGTATAGTATGCAAAGTCATGGAGAAGATTATCAGGAGGAGAGTGGTGGAACACCTGGAACGGAACAAGATTATAAATGAAAACCAGCATGGGTACATGGAAGGCAAATCCTGTGTCACGAACCTTCTGGAGTTTTATGACATGGTAACAGAAGTAGATACGAGAGAGAGGGGTGTGTTGATTGCATTTTCCTGGACTGCAGGAAGGCCTTTGACACAGTTTCTCACAAGAGATTAGTGCAGAAGCTGGAGGATCAGGCGCATATAACAGGGAGGGCACTGCAATGGATCAGGGAATACCTAGACAGGGAGGCAACAACGAGTCATGGTACGTGAAGAGGAATCACAGTGGGCGCCTGTGACGAGCGGGGTCCCACAGGGGTCAGTTCTAGGACCAGTGCTATTTTTGATATATGCGAACGACATGATGGAAGGAATAGACTCTGAAGTGTCTCTATTCGCAGATGATGTGAAGTTGATGAGAAGAATTAAATCGGATGAGGATGAGGCAGGACTGCAAAAAGACCTGGACATGCTGGACATGTGGTCCAGAAACTAGCTTCTCGAATTCAATCCTGCCAAATGCAAAGTCATGAAGATTGGGGAGGGGCAAAGAAGACCGCAGATAGAGTATAGGCTAGGTGGACTATTACAACCCAGGAGTCCAAATGGCCTGTTATCCTGGGTGTAAAGGGAGCAAAATAAACACAGCAGAAAAGTTTTGACTTATATTATCCTTCACCAATTTAGAACAGCAATATGTACACTATATACACTATGTACAGTGATAGGTATTAGTGCACTCCACGGTAAGCAAGGCAGAATAGAAACCACAAGAGAGCAGACCGTGCTTCAACCAGCTCTAGAATGGGAATGACAAGGGCAGACAGGAGAGTGGAACCCACATAACCTCTGCGATTGCCAAAACCATCTTATTATTGGCTGGAACCTAGTTACTTGTTGAACGACGGGGCCCCATCGTCAACTCTTAGTTACCTGGTTCGCTGGTTGGGGAGATAGCCTGTAAATGAGGGTGTGTACATGTGCCGAATAAAGGTTACGTACTCTTTGCATGCCACATGGACAAAGACTACAGACCTCACTCGGGGAGAAAGATCTTGGGGTGACCATAACATCGAGCACGTCACCGGAGGCACACATCAACCAAATAACTGCTGCAGCATATGGGCGCCTGGCAAACCTGAGAATAGCGTTTCGATACCTTAATAAGGAATCGGTCAATACACTGTACACTGTGTATGTAAGGCCCATACTGGAGTATGCAGCACCAGTCTGGAACCCACACCTGGTCAAGCACGTCAAGAAGTTAGAGAAAGTACAAAGGTTTGCAACAAGGTTAGTTCCAGAGCTCAGGGGAATGTCGTACGAGGAAAGGTTGAGGGAAATCGGACTGACGACACTGGAGGACAGAAGGGTCAGGGGAGACATGATAACGACATACAAGATACTGCAGGGAATAGACAAGGTGGACAGAGACAAGATGTTCCAGAGAGGGGACACAGAAACAAGGGGTCACAATTGGAAGCTGAAGACTCAGACGAGTCACAGGGACGTTAGGAAGTATTTCTTCAGTCACAGAGTCGTCAGGAAGTGGAATAGCCTAGCAAGAGAAGTAGTGGAGGCAGGAACCATACATAGTTTTAAGAAGAGGTATGACAAAGCTCAGGAAGCAGAGAGGGAGAGGACCTAGTAGCGATCAGTGAAGAGGAGGGGCCAGGAGCTGAGTATCGACCCCTGCAACCACAATTAGGTGAGTACAATTAGGTGAGTACACTCACAGAAACTTCATACATTGCTTAAAGAGCAGGCACAGAAAGGCCCACGAGACTAGGAGAAACAACCGATTCATGCATGCAGCAAGTTGAGAGGTGGGGCCAGGAGCTGCGTCTTTACCTCTGCACCCATATATATGGGACAGTACAAGTCGGGAAGTGTCCTCCTGAGTCGCTTGCCAGAAGTCCTGCCCAGTTGCCGAGTTTTGTCGACGCCTCACTCGAGGGCACCAGCATGTTGTGCCCCAGGTTGAGTGAAAACCTGCAGCGACTCCTACGATGACTGCTTCACCGTTCCAGAGGAGACCTTAACCTGTTACGTCACAGCTCAGCCACAGCGATGTCTCCTGTGTTGCAGGAAGGTGTGCAGTGATGCCCATCGACGCTCACTGCCTATGACCACGATGAATAGCAAACCCCACATGTTTTTTTTCTTCCCTCCCTGTAGGAAGTTTTTTTTCCATGTCCATATGTATATATATGTTTTTTATTTTGTGTTCTGTGCCCTGTTCCTATGAGAGAGAGACCGACTTTTTTTACCACCAGTATTGTCGCGTCGGGACGACGCGAAGTAGGTGGCCGAGCGGATGTAGACAGCCTGTACTGTCTGCAAAGACAGCCTGTGCTGTCTGCCTGCTTAGTTCATATTTCGTGCCACTCAGGTGCTGCCCTCTGGGCCTGCTCCCAGTCAGTGGGATGCTGGTCCCACACACTCTCACTCACTCAGCGGCCAAGCAGCAAGACAGAAGGCCTACTAGCTCTCTCATCTCGTGGGCATGGCCCTACCCGGGCCATGGGCACAACATACAAGCCTGTGTACCCACCACTACTTTACAAATAAAGTAAGAAGCCTCCGAAGACGTCTATCATTCACGCACCCGCTTTCATCGCACCAATTAATCTGTTAAACAAGTAAGCCTTACCTCCATAGTTGGTAAATTTATGGAATCAATTATTGCAGAAGCAATTCGTACCCATCTTGAAAGGCATAAATTGATTAATGAATCTCATCACGGTTTTACAAAGGGGTGTTCCTGTCCTATGAATTTACTAACTTTCTTCACTAAGGTATTTGAGGAGGTAGAGCATGGTATTGGATATGATATTGTGTAAATATAGACTACAGTAAGGCTTTCGATAGAGTTCCACATTAGAGGCTGTTGAGAAAACTTAAGACACACAGAATAGGAGGAAAAATTTTTTTCCTGGGAAGAGGTGTTACAAAAAACGCGATTCTAAAAGCTAAGAGATCTCCAGTGAATACTAGAAAGGACTGCCCTTCTAGCATCCAGCCTGTTACTGGGTTTTCGTAACAAGTAGTCAGTATCCTGGTAAAATTATCCATTAGAATTCAGTATGATTCAATAGTGCTTCAGGATTACAACTGGTAGGCTACTAACTAGAGAAAATAATATTTAATAAATTTATTAAGTTGTCTAGGCGTATATCAAATTAAATTAATCACAGTAATCAAAATAATATTAATCACTTCTCTCGAGTACAGTAGTATTGTGCTGAAAGCACATATCACATTTATAATTCTTAAGTACCGTCTGGTACATTAACATTTAATAAGATATTACAAATATGTACAAGTAAGTTTGTGTGTATGTGTGTAAGTGCTCTAAGTAGTTCGCTATGTCTCACGACTCGACTAGACTTAAACAAGTGACTGACAAAGTCCTCAAATAAGCTAACTTCTTGACCGACTGGCAACCAGAACAGTCTGCTTGAACAATAAAACGACGGATAAGCTGAACAACAATATAACAAGCAACTGCGACACGATCAGGAACAAGGAGATAATATAACGACACTAAGTAGGGACCATCAGCAGATCCTCCACAAGTCACAAAACACCCATAATACTGAATCTAAGTTCAGCATAAGAAAATACCAGACTGTGACTGTACACAAATACCAGTACAAATTAGGTCAGAAGCTACAGCTCAGGACCTGAGTTGCTCAGAGTGCCTATGTGACACACAACCTCAGTACAACGTCGAAAATCACTAAGTCTATACAATGTTCTGTGAATAGAGTCCCACGGAACCTACAAGAAAGCTAGAGACGATCTTCCAACAAGGGCCTATAAGGGAGATTTAGGCACTTGTCAGGGATACATCCAACCACCCAGCGAGTCTAGACCAGACTGAATACTTCAGGCGAGGTGAGGACACCCCCCCTCGATCACGTGATAGCTCCGTGGACGGTTGCTGCATAGCAACAGAAGCCGGCAGGGAAACGAGCCACAAGCAATAATTACAGTAGTTAGACAATCAAGACTTGAACAGAGCACATAATATATGTGTTACATCCTACCTAACATAACTAAGTCAAATAATAATAATATAAAGCAATATATTCACGATTTAGCTATTATCGCAAATATAAGCAATATAAAATTATATGAAAGGGTAATATACATTACAACCCATTCAGGGTTGCAACACCCCCCCAACACGACAAACGGTCGCACTAGGAGTTGCATTAATGTCTTTCACATTATTACTGATTACTCAGGTTACTTTACTAACACAATTTAATATAAAAAATAATGAGAGTCACTCTTGTGCCCAGCACTTTATAATTTCAGTGTCTATTTCACTAAGTTATGCCCCTAGTACTAGGGCAGTACACAGTATTGTATCTCTGCATACTCGTGGTTATGTACATCAGTGTAGAGACAGGATAGTGTAGACAAGCATGACACGTTGAGGCTCGATCATAGTGGATATGAACAATAGTCTTGTGCTATAGACAGGAGACAGCATTCCACTCTTAAGTAGTGGTTGTGGAATGCTATGCAGTATGGACATCTGTGTATGAAACAGCTTAAGGTGTGTAGTGAGGGGGGGTCTGCGGCAGGACAGTGTTCCGTCACGCAGTACATCGCCCACACCACACTATCCACTCATCACTCATCTTCTGTCTCCTCCTCACACACATCATTACTGTGAATATATAAATAACATAATTAGACATGACATGAGTATACATAGTTAATATGGGCTGGAGGGATTACGTTACTTTACTGAATTTGAGATAGCAAGTAACAAAAGGTATTTGGGCATTAAAATTACGTTAATTTAATGTAACTGATAATTATTAAGGACGTGACAGAGCGTCAGCAATTACATTACAATGACCACTTATGTGTTTTATACTAATAGAATAAGGTTGGATTCTGAGTGCCCACCTCATGATCCTAGCATTTTTACTCTTCATAGTGTTTATGTAGGTGAGTGGATTGTGGTCTGAAAAAACGTTAATTTTAAATGGGGAAATGCCCAAATATACGTCAAAATGTTCCAAGGACACCACAAGAGCTAGAGCCTCTTTCTCAATAGTGGCATAATTTTTCTGGTGTCGTTTAAGCTTAGATGAATAGTAACATATAGGATGGAGAATGTCAGTGGATGTTGACTGTTGGAGCAGCACAGCACCCACTGCATAACCACTCGCATCTATATGTAAAAAGAAGGGAAGATTGACAAACGTTTCAATCTTTTGAACGAGTCTGAACAATCTCTAGTCCAAGTGAACTGAACTTTGCTACTAGTAAGCTCAGTGAGAGGAGCTGCAATCTGAGAAAAGTTTGGACAGAACCTGCGATAATATCCTGCCATACCCAGGAATCTCTGTACTCCCTTCCTATCCTGTGGCACTGGAAATTCAGAAATTGCACGAACCTTAGCCTCAATAGGAGCAACCTCACCTTGGCCGATACAAAAGCCTAGATAGGTAATCTTGGCTTGACCAAAACTACATTTAGCTAAGTTAACAGTGAAGTTGTAGTGCGCCAGTCTCTCAAACAATGCTCTGAGACGCTTCTACTCCCTCTAAGTTGTGGGTCAACTCGTTCATTATACGTTGGAATGAAGAAGCCGCGTTACATAGGCCGAAGGGGGTAACGAGGTAGTTAAACAATCCATCTTGAACAGTAAAAGCAGATATTTCTTGAGCACGTTCAGTAAGCGGGACTTGATAATAGCCTCGTAAGAGATCTAAACGACTGACAAACTGGGCTCCTGACACACGGTCAATAAGGTCGTCAATGCGAGGTAGAGGATAACCATCAGGCAAGGTGACAGAGTTCACTTTCCTGTAATCAGTGCACATCCTGAAACTACCGTCAGGTTTAGGCACTAAAATACATGGAGATGCCCATGGACTTTTACTGCGTTCAATAAGTCCGTGAGATAACAGAAAATCAACCTCTTCTCTCAATGCTTTATGCTTCGTTGGACTCATTCTACATGGTGATTGCTTAATGGGTGATGCTCCCTGTACATCAACGTCATGTACACCCAGAGTACAACGTTTAGGAACATCACTGAACAATTCAGGGAAATGCAAAATCATGTTTTTAATATCACCAGCTTTATCAATTCCAAGATTACTAAGAAAATTGTCTAGTGATTGTAGAGTCACTGAATTTTCTAAACGCACCTCTATACCTCTAGAGATGTCAGGTAGACTGACGTTTTCTTCCTCTGTCCTAGGAAGAATAGATGTAGTAGGTAGAGGACTAGCGTAGTATGTCGTAAGCTGGTTAACATGGTACACATGATTAGATTTCTTTTTCCCAGGCGTACGTACCAAATAATTTACGTCGCTAAGCCTTTTTTTTTTATATATTTTATTTAAAACTCAGGTACAAAATAGATATGGGTGCATAAAATAATATGTCAACGAGATACCAGGCACTAACTAGATTATTATTATATAATAAATAATAAATTCAAAACACAGGAAAATATAAACACTATACAAATAAACAATGTGACAAAAACAAGCACACAGAATTACACACATACACAAGCAATCACGTATTATACAACGGGATACTTCATCTGGCATATAACTAGGCGTGGCTTCCGCCTGCCAACACACAACGTATCCAAGACTTAATCTAAGAACTCAGGTGCCTTAAAGAGCACAACAATACGTTAATTTGGGCGACTACCACGGTGTTATTACCATTGACATAAGGTTAGGCATTACAGTTCAAAGGTGGAACAGGATGACGCTACAATTCACAACAATGAAAATATCTAATATAACAAAACGAAACTACACTGTGATATTTGACGTCTCAATAAACACAAATGCAAGCAGCTATAAGTGAACTTATACACTGACGAGATGCACACATTGAAAATGCTGCCTCCACATATAGTTCAAGCTCCATCACAGCTTACAGAAAAACGAATACTTGCATAGATACATATACTATTGAAAAGCACACGGACACGGCATAAAGTATAAACGGAAATAAGAAAACGTTCAACTGTGCTAGGAAGCACACCATATACAAAATGTACACCAATGACTTGTAATTGAGGCATAAATGACTAGAAACATTCCTAAAAGTTGTATATACAAAGCACGTAAGATATACCGTCATCACCGTTACATAGGAGACGCACATAAACTCGGAGAACACAAAACATTCACGCCCTTGACAAACACAATTAGACACAGCTGACCAGCCCGTTAGATTACCCACTGAACACTCACAACTATCTCAAATCTCGTAACTCCAAGGCTTTATATTCAAGCGGGAAGTCTCTCTCCCATCTCCCCTCATATACCAACCTATTTCGACATTTTGTCCTATAAATCGTCCCCGCTAAAACCCTAATTCTACTGTTACCATCAACGTGCCTCATAGCCCATGACACGAAAATATAATCGGCCACAACGTACGACACCGCACGTTGTACACGCAAGTCAACCCCACCTACATCAAAGCTCAACGCCCGGAGTACCGACAAACCTCCCCCCCCCCCCCCACCAAACGCAAAACCCTACTGAACCACTCTCGTACCATACCTAAAGTCTCACAGAAATACACAACATGAAAAGCAGATTCCTCCATCCCGCACGCCGGACAGCCCGTCTTCCTCCAAACGCCTATTATACAACACCACCCCAGACGGCAAGATTCCATGTAAAAATTTAAAAACCACTTCCCGTACTTGAGCAGGCAGACGCAACTGTTGAACTCGCCTCCATATATTACCCCACGCATACATGGGATACATTCCTTCAACTCACACCACGACTACCTCCCTACCCGCCCTTTCTAAGGTACATAATTTTACACAGCGCACGTCCCTCATGTTCAATAATAAGCACGCGTCGCACCAAATTAAATTCCTCCCTCTCCACCACCTGCGCAGGTCGTGATACAATTCACTTAACCCACCATGCATCCCACCCAGTCGGAGAAAACGACGCTTCGCATAACATGCCATGACACGAGCCTCTAGACTCTAGAGGAATGAGACCCAACTCTCCCTGATGCATTGGTGTCTCCACCACCGCTCTTGTGAGCCAATCGCATCCTGAGCCCCACAAAAATCGATAAACTCTATGCAAAAGACGTTTGACGTCCCCCTGCAACAGAGGATACAGTGCAGCAACGTGCCATACTTTGCTATAAAGCAGGACATTAATGACCACCGCCCTCTGATGCAGGGTTAAATGTCGCGGCCGTAGACTATTTAAGCGCCCCAAGACACTATGTACAACCCTCCCCGAATTGCACACCCTCATCTGATCGACCTCCCGCATATAATGAATATCACATATAGTGATACGATCAACCACAGTCCACCCCTCTGCATCTACCCCATCCCCCACCCACTCCCCCAACTCTATACTCTTCGATTTTTCTCTGTTAACACATCCCCGTAGCCTTGCCAAATATGTCAAGAAGTCTCCCAACAAAACCCAATTGCTCCCGTGAACGTAATAACACAGTAGTATCATCAACATAACCCACAAGGGTCGGTCGACCACTACTCGGACCCCACGATGTCTATTCCCCGCCCACAAACAGCCCAGTAAAAAGGGTCCTGCATACATGCAAAAAGCATTTGAGACATGGGGCATCCCTGACGAATGCCCCTGCTCAAGTGTACAAAAACACCTAACTTGCCATTAATTTGTACTTTAAAACCCGCTCCATTGTACAACGAACGGGCCCACATGATGACCTCATTTCCAAAACCCTGCCATTTCATAAATTTCCACAGAACCTCCCTTTCCACACTATCAAAAGCGGCTCGCCAGTCTAAAGCCAAAACACCACCCCCACCCCTCACCCCGCATTCCTCAACAAACTCCCTGATATTCCCATGACCATCATACATTGACCTACCTGGCACACCAAACTGACTCTTATGGATTACTTTATCAAACACTTTCTTAATTCTATTCATCAATATTTTCACATATAGTTTATAGTCACTACACATCAACGATATGGGACGGTAGTCCTTAATCGCTAACGGCACATCACATTTCCTAACTAAGACCAACACTGCCGTACGCTGAGACAGACCTAACACCCTCCCCTTCCTCATCGCATTGAGTAAACGAACCATAAAAGTCAGTATTACCTCCCAATGTTTGATATAAAATTCACAAGGGATGCCATCAATGCCTGGAGCCTTCCCCTTACTCATTCCTTGTAGTGCCTCCCACACCTCTGCCTCAGATATAGGCCCACCCATGAGAAGGCGATCATAATCATTTAACTCGCATCGTACTCCTCTCCCCAAATCCTGTATCGCATGCTCACTCACGTCTTTACTTTGCATCTGGAGCTTACTCTAAGTATCGACATAAAAACTTATCCCCTCAGTTGTTGTTAAGACCTATCCCTCACTATACCCGTCAACTTCATCCTGCATCACTAAACTCACAATTTCAGTCCCTTTTCGCCTTTGTGTCTGACTTCGTAAGACACAAGCAGACAGCTTATCACCCCACAAAGCCTCCTCCACCCCACTCGAAATGCACGCCCCATCGAAAACCTTATTTTTCAATACTTGGATTTGTTCTTTAATAGCATCGATCTCATCCACTGGGTAAACCCCAGATGCCTCTCCCTGCGCATAACATTGTCGTAGATGACCCTCCAGGTACCTCTGAAAACCATACTCCAAGCGAGTAGCCTCCTTACACCGATGCACATAAAAATTCTTAATTCGAGGCTTCACAACCTCATCCCACCATCGTACTAAATCCCACCCCTTCCAGGAGTCTACTCCCATAGATGCCCAGAAGTCTGCGAATAGTTCCCTATCATCCGCACTTTGTAGCATCCGCGTATTCAGTTTCCAGTATCCCTTAAAACGATGCGGGAGACCTCCCCAGTCGAGCTCTACAAAAACTCCCCAGTGGTCGGAGAAAAAGACATTCAATACACGCACATTGATTATGACCACCCGCCGAGACACATACACCCTATCTAAACATGCCGCATAGCCCCTATGCACAAAAGTATGCTCAATCCCCAAGTCACGTCCTCCGCGTACATCTACTAACCCCAACCCCCAAAACAAGTGAACAGAAACCCGCCCCCCTCGGATCAACGTCTTTACGGGGCACCACACTGTTCCAGTCACCACCGACCACTGTAATTTCTGGCAGGGACCTCAAATAATATACCAAGACATCTCTAACAAAAGTATTTTTAATACTAACATCATGTTCAACCAGCCCATATACCCCTACAAAACCAACCCTTCTACTACCCCAATCCCCCACGACTCGCACCACGCGACCCTCCCCCCCTTCCTCCCAATGTCTCAACACAAATGGGCTGGTCGCTTTTATCAACACAGCCACTCCACTTTTCAGACGTCTGGAGTGAGTCACATAAATGTCATAACCATCCATCTCAAACAAACTTCCTACCTTATGGTTATGTTCTTGCAAAAAGCACACATCCACTGCAAAACGATTCAACCACTCACGCACCTGCACACACTTTCTGACAGATTTCAAACCATTAACATTAATAGTTACACACCTAACTGTGTTAAAGGTGGCTTTCCTCTAGGGGCTACCACTCCCTTTTTCTCTTTGCGCCGGCAGGCACCCAAGGCACTTCCTGCACCTTTGGCAATCCCCGTGATATTACTTGCTGTCATGGACTCGCACGACCTCCCCCCACCCGTGATTTCCGACCACGTCTTCTTCCCTGAACGTTGTCCAGGGGTAAAGACATCATCGGAGTCGGACAGGGTAGCCGCACGCTTCCTAGAAACAGCATCTTCAGACATGTCAGTACTTGGAGTGTTCTCCTTGTGAATTTCTGCCTCAACAGTATGAACTCTCGAACTCTCCAAATCTCTCACTTTAGCTATCTGATCAGCATCATCTGCACGTAATCTCCCCTCATCAGAACACGGCACAGAATCAGACTCATGCGATGCTAATAGGTCACTTAACGCAGATACAATGTCGGCCTCCATATCACCTGCCTCTCTTGCTAGAGGGATTTCACTGTTCACATGTTCTACCTCGTCAAGGGAGGCAGTCCCAGGTAGAGTCACACAAGATGACTCAAGTAGCATGGCCCGATCAACCTCAGCACTGCATGATGTCAGACGCGGCGAGTTCTCGACAACCTCCTCTTCCAGAGCCTGACAGGGTACCTCACCGTCAGGACGACGACCATGCCCCGATGGCGGCTGGCGCTGAACACATTGAGCCGCTATGTGATCCAAAGCGCCGCAGAGGCGGCAAGTTCTTCTCTGTCCAGGATACGTAACGTACACCTGGGAACGAAAATCCTCCAGTTGCACGTACGAAGGAATCGGCTGACGCAGGGACATTTTCAACGTAAATGACCCCTCCTGAAGGCCAGCATAGTGGCCATCAGACCACCTACCCATGGTGACCAGGTGGATCTTCCCATAACGTTCAAAAATGTCACGTATATCAACTTCATTGGCCTCAAAAGGCACGTTTCGCACACGTACCCACG
Organism: Cherax quadricarinatus; assembly: GCF_038502225.1. NCBI lineage: Eukaryota > Metazoa > Arthropoda > Malacostraca > Decapoda > Parastacidae > Cherax > Cherax quadricarinatus. Next base: position 26,357,232 of record NC_091328.1, read on the forward strand.
TATAGTATCGTGAAACGTAATGCAACTGGACAGAAACTGCTGGGGTGACTTGCTTACTTATATCCTGGTACTGGGTCACAATCTTCTCGTAAATCTGAGTGTCACAAAACTTGACGAAGATCCGTGAAGTTCCATTCAAGGCGACGCCACACAAGGATACACGTTGAATGCCATATGTATCACGAATGATTGCTGGCATTAACACATTTACTGATTCGCTGGTGATAGAGCCCTGTGTTAGTTGAATACAAACAGTATTAACACGTCGGCGAAACGCAGTCGCCATTGTTGTTGATGTTGTAAAAACTCCTCCACCAGGTGTCGGGACTGAGGAGAACCAGCTGACAACCGCTCAGCACAACGTCTGAGCAGAGAATGAGCCTTTTCACTACTTCCAGGGGACCATCATACCTGGCTTGTAGAGCATGACCTGATACTAATTTCCGAGCTATCACCTTATCTCCTGCTTTAAAAGAACGAGAGACAGCACGCTTGTCATAATGTTGCTTCATTCTAGCTTGGGCTGAAACTAGGTTTTTCGAAGCTAGCTCTCTAGCGGCTGTCAAATGTTGCTGCATTAATGAAGGTGATGTGCTCAATGATGGATTTGATTTTCCTGTCCACACGTCTTTTAACACTAAGAGAGGATCACGCACTTGGTGTCCGAATATTAATTCAAACGGACTAAACCCGAGACTTTCTTGCTCATTTTCTCTCATAGCGAACAGAAGAAAAGGTATACCCTCATCCCAGTCTCTAGAAAAATGTTCACAATAAGATCTCATCATGGACTTCAGTGTCTGATGAAATCTCTCTAGAGCACCTTGTGACTGTGGATGATAACTGGTTGAAAGTGCAGACTTTATTCCTAGGTGGGATAATGCTTCTCGAAAGATCTTAGAAGTGAAATTAGATCCCTGATCTGATTGTATCTCTCGTGGCAATCCAACCTGGGAGAAAAATTTCATCAGCGCTCTCACAATAGCAGGAGCATTAATTTTTCTCATAGGAATAGCTTCGAGATAGCGTGTTGCAGCGTCCATAATAGTAAATAAGTATTGGTTTCCTAGTTTGGTTCTAGGCAAAGGACCAACACAATCAATTATAAGACGTGAGAATGGTTCACCATCCACGGTGATAGGAATGAGAGGTGCAGGTGGAGGAGTGTGTGCTGGCTTGCCTGTCACTTGACACACGTGGCAACGTCGCACATGATCAGCTACTGTTTCCTTCATCTTTGGCCAAGTAAAATGTTTTGCCAGTTTACCGAGTGTCTTCTTGACACCCAAATGTCCTCCAATGGGACTATTGTGAGCAAAATCAATGGTTTGTTCACGAAATGTAACTTGTAACACTACGAGATGCTTGACTGTGGTGGAAACACTATCAGCTGACAACTTACATGTATTTTTCTCCATCAGTACACCGTTACTATAATAGTAACAATTATCGAAATCCTTTGCTTCACTCTCAGTAACTGCTATATCTCTCAGTCTTTCCAGGGACTGATCAACAAACTGATCCTTGATTAAATCATCATGAGTTAGAAATTTAACGTCAGTAGTGTCCTGACTAGGTTGATGACTGGGTGGAGTCAGTGTTAATGACCCTGGGCGCAGAGCATCACTAAACAACATATTCAAGCCCAAATCATTGTCATCCACTAACTCAACAGGAGACAAGGATGGTTGTTGAATCTTTGACTTAGCTCTAGTAATTGCACTGAGAGGAAATAAAATAGGCTTCTCTCTACAAGCTTCAATGGCATAATTATCATCAGTGTTATTATCAATCACAAGTGGTTCCTTACATATACCAGCATGAAGGATATCATTCCCTATCAACAAGTCCACTGACCTGATGGGAAATACACCACTGGATATACCCACTGAAATATAACCAGTATAATAGCTTGTTCCAATGTAAACTTTATGAAGAGGTACTTTTATAACAGCTCCACCATAGGCTTCTAACAATACATCTATCTTGCAATAGGTATCATCAGTTATGGGCAGTACATCTTCTCTTAATAATGTGAGATAACTGCCAGTGTCTCTGAAAGTAACTATTTCAGTTAGATGTGATTCGTCAAATCCTACTTTACCTCTCGAAAAGTAAGGACTCATCGCTGAACGAATCTTTTCGTCAGATACACTTTCTGATGCTAGTCATCTATCCTGAGTAACATTATCTAAAACAGTAGGATCAGAGGTATTACAAGGATTTTGGTGCCTCTGTTGCTCGGAAGAAGATACAACTTGTGTGGGGGCGCCAGCCGCACGACTGTCTCTTGTATCTCTTTCTAACTAATAGCAATACTCTCTAGCATGTCCTTTTCTGTTACAATAGGTACATTTAACTTTCTTCTCGATATCAGATTTCTGTCTAACCACAGAGACAGATTCAGGATTGTGAGTTTTCCTGGTAAAGGTATGAGAAGTTACAGTAGCAGGTACATCAGGCAGGCAATGAGCAGCTGATTTAGGATGCCAGCTTCTAGGACAATTTTTAGTTACCTTGTTTCTCTGTTTTTTAGTACGTACAAGTTCGTGAGAAATCTTGTAATTGTCTGCTAATGCTGCAGTTTCCAGAATATCCGAGGTAGTATGATCGATCAGATATTCTTGTATGTCAACAGACATACAGTTGTTAAACTCTTCATGTAGTAACAGCTGAACAAGGCTGTCATAGTTGTTACACTTGGCAGACCTACACCACCTCTCAAATGCAACTTTTTTCTCTTGAGCAAACTCTACACAAGTTTGATCTTGTCGTCGTTGTAACGTACGAAATGCGCTTTGATAACTTATGGGTAACAAGTTATATGTCTCTAGAATAGTTAGCTTGACAGCGTCATAACTAATGTACTTGGCAAATGGTAAAACAGCAGTACAAGTTTGAGCTCTTCCTGTCAAAGCTGTGTGCAACAAGGTAGCCCAGTGCTTACGTGCAACAAGGTAGCCCAGTGCTTACGTGGCCAGTTCATAGCACGTGCCTGGTTCTCAAACACATCAAAATAGGTGTCTAAAGTCACTCTCAAAAAACTTAGGAAAAATGGATGCAGCTTTCTGCATATTAAATGTGTCCTGTGATCTATCAGTCTGTTGTCTTCCCAGACGAACATTTTCTCTCTCGAAATCTTCTTCGTTCAATTTCCTCTGTACCTCTATTTGTGCAGTCTGCAACATAATGAGGTGTTCAAACCTCTCAAGCTGTTCCTGAGAGATAGGACCAGTGGGTAATGGAGGAGTAGGGAAATTAACATGTCTTTCTGGAAGGTCCTTAGGTCGGGCACCTCGTCCAACCGTCCCTAGAGAGTCTAGATCTGGTCTAGGATAAGTAGATACAGGTGTAGCATACACGGTACTAGTATGAGGCTGTGTCATTCTAACAGTTAGGAGGGAAGGCGTGAGCGAGAACTGAGCTACACTAGACTCAGACACTAGGCTCACTTCTGCCTTAGTTGCTCTTTCTTCTACATCATCAAATAGAGTCATACTTCCCAATTGTGACACTAGGCTTTCTGAATCTGAATCATAATCAGACATCTCTGTATGAGCAGGAAACAATATATCTTTAATTAACACTCTGACAGTTTCTGCGGTGTAATTCCTGTTATACGTCACACCGAGATATTTGGCTACTCACCAACATGTCTGAAGTTTTAACGTACTTAACTCAAAGTCAGAGTATCAATTAACTGTTTCACTATGGCATACATCAGGAAAATAAATGTACTGCGAGAGAGTGATTATGGAAAACTATAATCCTAATAGGAATTTTAGTGTTGGTTGTCTTAGAGCTAGAACTCATAATCAGTATTTCCATCTCCTTGGATCAAGAGACTCAGTCAGGTACATACATCCACCTGGTATGTTGTACAAGACTAAACTCAAAGTCTTCAGATTAGGAAAGTACTCAAAGTGTTTGATCATAGAGTTACTAGTATGTCAAACTGAACAATTTCTCCAACACCTTGGATCAAGAGCCTCCTGGACAGGCCCCCATTTGTTACATAAAACGCGATTCTAAAAGCTTAGAGATCTCCAGTGAATACTAGAAAGGACTGCCCTTCTAGCATCCAGCCTGTTACTGGGTTTTCATAACAAGTAGTCAGTATCCTTGTCCAATTATCCATTAGAATTCAGTATGATTCAATAGTGCTTCAGGATTACAACTGGTAGGCTACTAACTAGAGAAAATAAAATTTAATAAATTTATTAAGTTGTCTAGACGTATATCAAATTAAATTAAATTAATCACAGTAATCAAAATAATATTAATCACTTCTCTCGTGTACAGTAGTATTGTGCTGAAAGCACATATCACATTTATAATTCTTAAGTACCGTCTGGTACATTAACATTTAATAAGATATTACAAATATGTACAAGTAAGTTTGTGTGTATGTGTGTAAGTGCTTGAAGTAGTTCGCTATGTCTCACGACTCGACTAGACTTAAACAAGTGACTGACAAATTCCTTAAATAAGCAAACTTCTTGACCGACTGGCAACCAGAACAGTCTGCTTGAACAATAAAACGACGGATAAGCCGAACAACAATATAACAAGCAACTGCGACACAATCAGGAACAAGGAGATAATATAACGACACTAGGTAGGGACCATCAGCAGATCCTCCACAAGTCACAAAACTCCCATAATACTGAATCTAAGTTCAGCATAAGAAAACACCAGACTGTGACAGTACACAGATACCAGTACAAGTTAGGTCAGAAGCTACAGCTCAGGACCTGAGTTGCTCAGAGTGTCTATGTGACACACAACCTCAGTACAACGTCGAAAATCACTAAGTCTATACAATGTTCTGTGAACAGAGTCCCAGGGAACCTACAAGAAAGCTAGAGACGATCTTCCAACAAGGGCCTATAAGGGAGATTTAGGCACTTGTCAGGGATATGTCCAACCACCAAGAGAGTCTAGACCAGATTAAATACTTCAGGCGAGGTGAGGACACCCCCCCTCGATCACGTGATAGCTCCGTGGACGGTTGCTGCTTAGCAACAGAAGCCGGCAGGGAAACGAGCCACAAGCGATAATTACAGTAGTTAGACAATCAAGACTTGTACTGAGCACATAATATATGTGTTACATCCTACCTAACAACATAACTAAGTCAAATAATAATAATATAAAGCAATATATTCACGATTTAGCTATTATCACAAATATAAGCAATGTAAAATTATATGAAAAGGTAATATACATTTCAACCCATTCAGGGGTTGCAACAAGAGGCATAGTCAACAAATAGGTAGCAGAGAGTTTGCATAATTGGGTAGAAATCAGAATGGGGGCACGTCACAAGGGATGTTCCAAAGGGGTCAGTGTTGGGTCCTTTGTTGTTCACAATTTACATAAACGACATAGATGAGGGAATAAATAGCGACATAAGCAAATTTGCTGATGACACCAAAATTGGCCGTCCAATTCATTCTAATGGGGAAATTAGAGTACTCCAGGATGATTTTAATAGATTGATGCAATGGCCGGAGAAGTGGCAGATGCAGTTTAATATTGACAAATGCAAAGTTCTAAATGTTGGACATGAAAATAACCATACCACATGTAAACTAAATAATGTAGATCTTAAAATTACAGATTGCAAAAAGGATTAAGGGGTTCTGGTTAGCCGTAATCTCAAACCAAGACAACAGTGCATAAGTGTTTGCAATGAAGCTAACAGAATCCTTTGCTTTATATCAAAAAGTATAAATAATAGAAATCCTCAGATTATTCTTCAACTCTATATATCTTTGGTTAGGCCTCATTTCGATTATGCTGCACAGTTTTGGTCACCGTATTACAAAATGAATATAAGTGCACTGGAAAACGTACAAAGGAGGATGATAAAGATGATCCCATGTATCAGAAATCTTCCCTATGAGGATAGGCTGAGAACCCTAGAAAGGCGTAGAATTATGAGGGATATGATTGAGGTGTATAAATAGAAAGCAGAAATTAATAAATGGGATGTAAATAGCGCGCTAAAAATATTTAGCATAGACAGGACTTGCAGTAATGGTTTTAAATTGGAAAAATTCTGATTCAGAAAGAATATAGGAAAGCACTGATTTGGTGGTAGAGTTGTGGATGTGTGGAAAAAACTTCTGAGTACCGACATAGAAGCTAAGACGTTGTGTAGTTTTAAAAACAAGTTGGATAAATACATTAGTGGGTGTGGGTGGGTGTCTGTTGGACCTGACTAGCTTGTGCTATTAGGTCAGATGCCGTGCTCCTCCCTTAAGTGAATGTAACTCATCTGACTAGGGTAGGGCACTGGCTTATGCCGGTAGGAGATTTGGACCTGCCCCTCATAGGCCTGCTGCAGAGTTCATTCTTTCTTATGTTCTTGGCTACCCTTCCCACTTCAAAAACTCTGCCTTCTCGCGTGCTAAAAAGGACTTTCTTCTCTCCCAAACTCTCTACTGCTTGGAACTCTCCTGTTCTCTGCCTTCCCAATATTTCCAGTCTTTGTAATCTCAACAACTCTCCATTTCTTAGACATTAAACTTTTCACCATACTAACACTCGTCGCACCAATCTAGTTCACACCTCTCCTCCTTCTATAGATTCTCCTGGTGTCTACTCTATTTCCTGTTCCTCTTTTCCTCTTCAGTACTTTGGAGAAACTGGCCGTTCTCTTTCTGACAGAATCAAGGAGCACAAAAGTAGTGTTAGGCTCGCCGACACCAACAATGCTCTTTTCTGTTATGTCAGAGATCATAGTCATCCTACTGACTGATCTTCTGCTAAAACTGTCTACCCTACTTTCAACTTTCACAGCTGCCGTTTGGTTGAATCCTCTCTCGTACACAACTTTCCTTGTATGAGTCTAAGTCCTGGCTGTCTCTGTAGATGTTTTCCTTTCCCATTACATTGTTAAATGTTCCAAAGTTCAGAAGACCAGTGACTTAACCTAAATTTTTTTCTCCTTCTCCCTCTTCCCCTTCTCTTTTTCCTCTTTCTTCTTTTCGTTTTCTATCTTTAACTTTGGGTGTTTGGTTCTTTTAATTATCCCATCCCCCGTGCTTTTGTTCCTACACATTGTCGGACCCTAGCTCTCCTGCAGTGCTTCTCTTTCTTGGTCTTTGACTGACGTGATCGATACTTCATCTTCAAAACCGTTGTTGACACTGGAGTAGTTAGGCTTATCCCGCCTGCTGTGGCATTTGTTGATGCCACTTGTCCATATGCCAGTCGTGGTCCCTGGCTCCAGATATTTATCCCCGATGATTTCCTTCCTGTGATGGCAGTAGACTTCGTAGATCCTGAAGAGGTGACATTGCCAGCGACATTTAGGTGGCATATACAAAAGCTGACTATCACAGTTGTTGCTGAGGAAATATGAAACAGTTTGAGATAAAATGAATTATTTGTATTTTGGCTACAGCTGAAGGTCTGCACAACCTTGGTACAATGGTATTTGTTATACTCTGTGATTTAGAGAACTTCATGTAGCTACAATATGAAAGAGTTGTCGACATACTTGTGAATCTCCACTCTTCTATGTGCCGGTTATTTTTGTATTGTTCCAGTCACGGTATTATGCCTTTTTGTTATTTAATTGTATATTCTATTCTTTTATACGACTGGCAGCGCAGTCTGTACATATGTATATGTGTTTTTATATATACATGTCGTGCCGAATAGGTTTAAACAGCGACGCTGTTGTTGCCGAATAAGGCAAGCGAAAATTTGTGAATGGAATAATTTCGCAAAAATAATGCTGAACCTAACGAAAAAAAATATGTTTCATTGTGTTTGTTTTTAAATTATTGTAAACTTATCTAAAACATATTTAGTTGGATTAGGCTAAATTAAATCGCGCTTGTTATAATAAGGTCAAGTAAGTTTTCTAAGACTCTTTTGGTACAAAATTATTAATTTTTACATTACCATAAATCAGTGGTATTCATTGCGCGGCTTGCGAGCCGCTGGCGGCTCGCGATGACTCAATTCACGGCTCTCGAAAAATATATAAATTAATAAAAAAAAATATATATAGAAAAATAATTTTTCAAGTAAGATACATATTTTCATGAGGTGAGATGGAAGACGAAGTCACAGTAAGAGATAACATTCTAACATCCCTACCCTAGTTGTACAGAAATCATACGTAGTCCACTACGGGAAACTGATCAGGGACACGTCTAGCTGTAGGCGTCGGTGGTCTCGCTGAATCAGTTGAGTTGAAGCTTTCGGGGGAGACTGGACGTATTTCGTTACTCTTGGAGATTTGTGTTTGAAAATAGGCAACAGATATTTGAGACTGCGGCAACATATATGAAAGTAAGGACTTAACTGTTGCTGCTTGTAGAAGCTAGCTGCGATGGGCTAGTTTTACTTGAAACCAAAGTGCAGTCAAATGGTGTCCGTTATGATGGATCGATTTGTGGTTAAACTTGACAAGAGTTAAGCAGCAGCTAGCACACTTCCGCTCATTGCAGCATTAAGTAAGTTTGGTCTTTATTTTGCTATTAATAACAAGATATGCAGGCTAATATTACCATGTCTAATTTTTCTCATTTACTATATTGCACTAGCAGCTCAGTACTACTTAATTTAGTTGAGTTACGCTAACTTGCAGTAGCTGCGGCTCTCTAAATCAATGTGTTTAACCGAAGTGGCTCTCTTGCAAAAAATAGTGAATAACACTGCCATAAATGAAAAAAATATATATCTTTAAACGTTTAAGAGAAAGTTTTAGAAAGGATTTAATTTTAAATGAGTCCTTGCTAATTGACCAATTATAGCTGAGCGGCAAGACATATATCCCTCCCTCAGTGTATACATCGCTGCCTCAGTTTACATCATGTTGTGACAGCGTTTACACTTCAAGGGGCAGGAGGTGCCTTTATGTTGATGAAGGGCTGTTGATTCCAGGAATTGAAACTACCCTTCCCTTCATCAAATCAAATTTGATTGATTCCCATTTCCGAGGCACTGTATGTTCCTAACGAATTTAACAAATAATAATAATAATAATAATAATAATAATAATAATAATAATAATAATAATAATAATAATAATAATTAATAATAATAATAATAATAATAATAATAATAATAATAATAATAATAATAATAGAGTTTATTATTATTATTATTATTATTATTATTATTATTATTATTATAATAATAGGAGAATAGGATAGCAGATGAACAAGGAGGCTTTAGGAAAGGTAGGAGCTGTGTGGACCAGGTGTTTACAGTGAAACATATAAGTGAACAGTATTTAGATAAGGCTAAAGAGGTCTTTGTGGCATTTATGGATTTGGAAAAGGCGTATGACAGGGTGGATAGGGAGGCAATGTGGCAGATGTTGCAGGTGTATGGTGTAGGAGGTAGGTTACTGAAAGCAGTGAAGAGTTTTTACGAGGATAGTGAGGCTCAAGTTAGAGTATGTAGGAAAGAGGGAAATTATTTCCCAGTAAAAGTAGGCCTTAGACAAGGATGTGTGATGTCACCGTGGTTGTTTAATATATTTATAGATGGGGTTGTAAGAGAAGTAAATGCGAGGGTCGTGGCAAGAGGCGTGGAGTTAAAAGATAAAGAATCATACATTAAGTGGGAGTTGTCACAGTTGCTCTTTGCTGATGACACTGTGCTCTTGGGAGATTCTGAAGAATAGTTGCAGAGATTGGTGGATGAATTTGGTAGGGTGTGCAAAAGAAGAAAATTGAAAGTGAATACAGGAAAGAGTAAGGTTATGAGGATAACAAAAAGATTAGGTGATGAAAGATTGGATATCAGATTGGAGGGAGAGAGTATGGAGGAGGTGAATGTATTCAGATATTTGGGAGTGGACGTGTCAGCGGATGGGTCTATGAAAGATGAGGTGAATCATAGAATTGATGAGGGGAAAAGGGTGAGTGGTGCACTTAGGAGTCTGTGGAGACAAAGAACTTTGTCCTTGGAGGCAAAGAGGGGAATGTATGAGAGTATAGTTTTACCAACGCTCTTATATGGGTGTGAAGCATGGGTGATGAATGTTGCAGCGAGGAGAAGGCTGGAGGCAGTGGAGATGTCATGTCTGAGAGCAATGTGTGGTGTGAATATAATGAAGAGAATTCGTAGTTTGGAAGTTAGGAGGAGGTGCGGGATTACCAAAACTATTGTCCAGAGGGCTGAGGAAGGGTTGTTGAGGTGGTTCGGACATGTGGAGAGAATGGAGCGAAACAGAATAACTTCAAGAGTGTATCAGTCTGTAGTGGAAGGAAGGCGGGGTAGGGGTCGGCCTAGGAAAGGTTGGAGGGAGAGGGTAAAGGAGGTTTTGTGTGCGAGGGGCTTGGACTTCCAGCAGGCATGCGTGAGCGTGTTTGATAGGAGTGAATGGAGACAAATGATTTTTAATACTTGACGTGCTGTTGGAGTGTGAGCAAAGTAACATTTATGAAGGGGTTCAGGGAAACCGGCAGGCCGGACTTGAGTCCTGGAGATGGGAAGTACAGTGCCTGCACTCTGAAGGAGGGGTGTTAATGTTGCAGTTTAAAAACTGTAGTGTAAAGCACCCTTCTGGCAAGACAGTGATGGAGTGAATGATGGTGAAAGTTTTTCTTTTTCGGGCCACCCTGCCTTGGTGGGAATCGGCCAGTGTGATAAAAAAAATAAAAATAAACAGAGAGTATACGTTTAGAGGTGTTTTAGAATTAGTTGCTTAAATTCAGAAAAGTTGTCTAGTTAATTTGTATTTTAATCAGGGCAATTTTACCTGTAGGAAAAATATTTCACAGAGACCTCGAAGGTAAATGCTTTATTATAAGAGTTTCTGGCCCCAGGAACTGGTCGTTCCTCTCTTCTTTCTTGGATCAAACCTGGTTGTTTCTCATTCCCCATTCCCGCTTCCATATTAATTTTATATTATCATTTATTAAATGAGAATGTATTATAGGATAAAAGAAAAATCTCCGCCTAACCAAACTTTGGGTAATATATGATTGTTCCAGCAAACTGTTCACACATATTTTTCCCCACTGATTTTTACGCACCGTAAATTTCCATAATTACAATGTGAATTGAGCAGAATGTCCATCAGTCCACATTTTATTACTGCTTCTAACATAATAGAATAACATTTGCTTCACTACGTGGAGAGCACAGAACATTTAACCGAGTTTTTGTTTGTGTAGATTTTACTGCCTTTTTTGATAAATGGTTCATCAAGTCTGCATGGTAATCTTTTCACCAGCACACAAGAATAGTTGACTCCATAACATATGCACTAAACTTTACTCTAAGAATTAATATACTGAGAGAAATACATCTTCCGGAAAATATATATTGTATCAGTCTCTGTAATTTCTGGCAAATTATTTTTTCTCTATTTTTCACGTTTCTCACACATTTTAACATAACTCTTTATTTTACAGAAATATTTCCAGTTAGAATTGTATAAATTAATATTACATATTCACTGAATCATATTTTACAAATAGTATTTCGTAGTATTAATAAATATTTCATAGTTAACTGCTTTATTTATGTAGGCTTCCTTGTTTGTAACAAATTTATGAATAAAGGGAAATGTGTCTCGGTGAATATACAGAAAGTTTATTTTATTCTCTATTTGATGGATTAAAGTATTCTTAAATGATAGTAAATCTGGTTTATGCATCCTTGATGATATACGTGTAGTAAATAACATTTACTCCGAATTTAGACACTCATGATATTAGACACTCGTGGGTAACTGACACTCTTTTGTTACCGGATTCTACGCTTAGTCTGACAACCAACCACAATATCAGTTTATTTGCGAACCTAGAATTGCTTATATTCCATTTTTTAGCAGATTTATTATCCGTATGAATGACTGGTACAGGACCCGGTTAATGCCAATTATTCAGAATCTGAAATCCAAAATTGAAACAGCGAAAATAGTTTATTTTTTTATAACTTCGCTCGAAAGGAGTGTAAAGGAGAGAGAGAGAGATTTTGGGAGATGTAAGCGAGTGTGTAGGAGCTTTTGAACCAAGTGGGAGAGTAATTGTTTTAGGGGACCTAAATACTAAAGTAGGAGAAGCGTTTAGAGAGGGTGTGGTAGGTAAGTTTGGGGTGCCAGGTGTAAATCATAATGGGGAACATTTGATTGAACGTTGTATAGAAAGGGGTTTGGTTATAGGTAACATATATTTTAAGAAAAAGAGGATAAATAAGTATACGAGATATAAATAAGTATATGTATAAGTATACAAGATATAAATAAGTATACAAGATATGACAGTAGGTTGTTGGACTACGTATAGGTAGATAAAAGACTAGTAGACTTCAGGATGTACTTGTTTATAGAGGGGCCACAGATACATCAGATCACTTTTCAGTTGTAGCTACACTGAGAGTAAAAGGTAAATGGGATACAAGGAAAATGGAAGCAACAAGTAAGAGAGAAGTGAAGGTTTATAAACTAAAGGAGGAGGCAGTTAGGGTAAGATATAAACAACTGTTGGAGGACACATGGACTAGTGAAAGTATAGGCAATGGGGTCGAAGATGTATGGGGTAGGTTCAAGAATGTAGTGTTAGAGTGTTCAGCAGAAGTTTACGGTTACAGGAAAGTGGGTGCGGGAAGGAAGAAGAGCGATTGGTGGAATGATGATGTAAGGAGAATAGAAAGGGAGAAAAAGTTAGCATATGAGAGGTTCTTACAAAGTAAAAGTGATGCAAGGAGGGAAGAGTATATGGAGAGAAAAAGAGAGGTTAAGAGAGTGGTGAAGCAATGTAAAAGAGAGCAAATGAGAGAGTGGGTGAGATGTTATCAACAAATTTTGTTGAAAATGTATTTGTTAGTTAAATGTATTTGTTAGTTAAAAATAAGAGAGAAGAGTTATTAAATGGAGAGTTAGAGGCATCGGGAAGATGGAGGGAATATTTTGAGGAATTGTTAAATGTTGATGAAGATAGGGAAACTGTGATTTCGTGTATAGTGCAAGGAGGAATAACATCTTGTAAGAGTGAGGAAGGACCAGTTATGAGTGTGGGGAAAGTGCGTGAGGCAGTGGGTAGAATGAAAAGGGGTATGGCAGCTGGAACTGATGTGATTAAGATAAAAATGTTAAAAACAGGTGGTGATATAGTTTTGGAGTGGTTAGTACATTTATTTAATAAATTTATGGAAGAGGGTAAGGTACCTAGGGATTGGCAGAGAGCATGCATAGTTCCTTTGTAAGACGGAGAGCAGGATAGCAGATGAACAAAGAGGCTTTAGAAAAGGTGGGGGGTACGTACACCAAGTGTTTGCAGTGAAACATATAGGTGAACAGTATTTAGATAAGAATAAAGAGGTTTTTGTGGCATTTATGGATTTGGAAAAGGCGTATGACAGGGTGGATAGGGGATGCAATGTGGCAGATGTTGCAAATGTATGAAATAGGAGGTAGGTTATTGAAAGCGGTGAAAATTTTTTATGAGGATATTGAGGCTCAAGTTAAAGTGTGTAGGCGAGAGGGAGATTATTTCCCTGTAAAAATAGGCCTTAGACAGGGATGTGTAATGTCACCATGGTTGTTCAACATATTTATAGATGGAGTTGTTTAAGAGAAGTGAATGCTCGGGTGTTGGCAAGAGGTGTGGAGTTAAAAGATAAAGAATCTAACACAAAGTGGGAGTTCTCACAGTTGCTCTTTACTGATGACACTGTGCTTTTGGGAAATTCCGAAGAGAAGGTGCAGAGGTTGGTTAATGAGATTGGTAGGGCATGTAAAAAAGGAAATTAAAAGTGAATACAGGACAGAGTAAGGTGATGAGGATAATAAAAACATAAGACAACATAAGATTGGATTCCAGACTGGAGGGAGAGCGTATGGAGGAGGTGAATGTGTTCAGATATTTGGGGTCGACGTGTCAGCAGATGGGTCTATGGAGGAAGAGGTGAATCATAGAACTGACGAAGAGAAAAAGGTGGGTGGAGTACTGAGGAGTCTGTGGAGACAAAGAACTTTATCCAAGAAAGCAAAGAGGGGACTGTATGAGTGTATAGTTATACCAACGCTCTTGTATGAGTGTGAGGCATGGGTTGTGAATGTTGCAACAAGGAGATAGCTGGAGGCAGTGGAGATGTCATGTCTGAGGGCAATATGTGGTGTGAATATAATGCAGAGAATCCGTAGTTTGGAGATTCGGAAGAGGTGTGGGATTATTAAAACTATTATCCAGAGGACTGGGGAGGGGTTATTGAGATGGTTTGGACATATAGAGAGGGTGGAATGAAATACAATGACTTCGAGAGTGTAAATCTGTAGTGGAGAGAAGGCGGGGTAAGGGTCGGATTAGGAAAGGTTGGAGGGAGGGAGTAAATGAGGTTTTGTGTACAAGGGGCTTGAACTTCCAGCAAGCGTGAGTGAGCGTGTTAGATAGGAGTGAATGGAGACAAATGTTTTTTAGGACTTGATGTGCTGTTGGAGTGTAAGCAAGGCAACATTTATGAAGGGATTCAGGGAAACCGGCAGGCCGGACTTGATTCCTGGAGATGGGAAGTACAGTGTCTGCACTCTGAAGGAGAGGTGTTAATGTTGCAGTTTTATAAGTGTAGTGTAGACATGCCTCTGGCAAGACAGTGAAGGAGTGAATGAAGATGGTTTTTCTTTCTTTTTCAGGCCACCCTACCTTGGTGGGAAACGGCTGATGTGTTAATAAAAAATATATATATTCAAGCTCCATATAACATATTACAAAAATATTGCATCATAGTATCTAATTTAGTTCTCTAGAGTACTATATTGTCTTTAAAATTGCATTCATCCAAACAGAAGATATTGCCATCATGAAAACTTGGAACTATGAAAGTGATTCCCTCCAAATAATGTACTTAATGTTCCGAAGAATATCTTAATACAAAGTGTATGATGGTGCGTTTGTTGACTCGCACATCAGCAGATGTTAGCAGTTACAAGAGGGAAGTAATAAAGAATGATCTTAAAAAAAGTGGTAAGCATTGAGAAATATAGTTCAGCACAGGAACAGTTTACATTGACTCCAGGCTGGGGGACTGATTACCTCAAACTCCTGATCTTTAACCATTCTTCTCTTGTCTATATTCGACTGAGGAAGCCACTGGTTGGCAAAATTTTTCCACAATAGAGACACCCAAGTGTTGCACAAGCGCTTAATCCTTCAAACTTAAGAGGTACAAGGGTAGATTTAAATGAGCAATGATGAGTGTTTTAACCTGGGAATTGATTCGAGAGACCCAAACATTTTTTTTCTACTAACAGTTATCAGCACCATCTTCCCAACATTAATTACATTAATCTTCAAAGGCTTGCATTTTATTTGTTCATTTTAAATGCCCTGCAAAAATGTCAGGACCGGTTATACAATTCTGTTTCAGATTACAAGTTCCCCGAGTGCATTACGCTTGTAATATCACTACAAATTAAACAAGTGTTATTAATACAGTGGCGACATAGTGAACAATAAATTGGAAATATTGAAAATTTAACTTTCGATTTCTAATATTTACGCTGTGATAACAGAAATATATACTGAAGAAGCTAATCTAAAGCTGAACTCGCTCGCCTGTTTACGTGTAGCAGTGAGGTGTTGTTGGTTTACTGTGTGCCTGTGTGTGACTGGTGTTCCTAGTCTACCTGTGTAACTGTGACAGTGACTGGTGTTGCTCGTCCACCTGTGTGTCTGTGTCTATGTCAGTGACGGGTGCTGCTGGTCCACCTGTGTGTTTGTGTCTGTGTTAGTGACGGGTGCTGCTGGTCCACCTGTGTGTCTGTCTGTGTTAGTGACGGGTGCTGCTGGTCCACCTGTGTGTCTGTGCCAGTGACGGGTGTTGCTGATCCACCTGTCTGTATCAATGACGGTTGTTGCTGGTCCACTTGTGTGTCTGGTGGAGCTAGTCCACCTGTGTGTCTGTGATAGTGAATGGTGTTGATAACTGATACCGTTATCAACGCGGTCAATCCAAGAAGATACATACAGGGGCTTCGCTAACGACGTTAATATCATTAACACCTCTGACAAAGGAGGTAGTGTAGTGTTACTCAACATTGTCGATTACAACAACAGAGTTTTCAACCTCCTACGTGATGCCAACACATAACAGCCTATTTAAGAATCAGTTACTTCGAAGAACCCAAACGTTTCTCAAAAGAGCCCCTAACATCCTACAAAAATTAGAACAAGGCAAGAAACTACTAAAACTTGTACTACGTCATATCGCTTCCGGCATAGGAAGCGATAGGAAGCACTTCTAGGCACCATTAGCCAGGCCCGTCTTAAGCACTCAGTTGATTTCGCATATCCAACCAGAATGTCAAAAACAACTTCCTTCGATATCACTGCCCTCTTACCAACGTTCCTTCTATTGCCGCAATAAATATTCTAAAATATAGGCTCCTAGAGTATACCTGGGGAGGGTTTCGAGGATCAACGCCCCCGTGGCCTGGCCTGTGACCAGGCCTCTTGGTGGATCAGGGTCTGATCAACCAGGCTATTACTGCTGGCCGCATGCAGACCAGCATACGAACCACAGCCCAGCTGGTCAGGTAGTGACTTTAGATGCCTGTCGAGCGCCTTCTTGAAGACAGACAAGGGTTTATTGGTAATCCCTCTTATGTATGCTGGGAGGCACTGGAAGAGTCTTGGGCCCCTGACGCTTAATGTGTTTTCTCTTAGCGTAATCGTGGCGTTCCTGTTTTTCATTAGGGGGATGTTGCATCTCCTGCCCAACCATTTGCTTTTGTAGGGACTGATTTTTGTGTGCAAATTTGGGACTAGTCCCTCTAGGATTTTCCAAGTGTAAATTATCATGTATCTATCTCGTCTGCGTTCCAAGGAATACAAATAAAGAGATTTCAACCGTTGTAGTTTAGGTGCTTTATTGTATTTATATGTACCGTGAAAGTCCACTGTACTGTGCCTTTTTTTTGGTTACATTCTTTAAATCTGCAGTTTCGTCTGCCTTGAAACGAGCCGTTAGTGTACAATAATATTCCAGCCTAGAGAGAACAAGCGATTTGAAGAGAACCCTCATGGGTTGACATCCCTAGTTTTGAAGGTTCTCATTATCCATTCTATCATTCTCTTAGCAAATGTGATAGAAACATTGTTGTGATCCTTGAAAGTGAGATCTGATATTATCACTCCCAGGTCTTTCACATCAATTTCTCGCTCTATTTTGTGGTTGAAATTTGTTTTATAATCCGATACAATTTTAATTTCCTCGAGTTTTCCATATCGGAGTAACTGAAATTTCTCGTCATTGACCTTCATGTTGTTTTCTGAGGCCCATTTCAAGATTAGGTTGATGCCTACTTGGAGTCTTGCAGTGTCTTCGATGGATGGCACTGTCATGCAAATTCGGGTGTCATCCACAATGGAAGACACGGTGGTGTGGCTTACGTCTCTATGTCAGATATGAGGATAAGGAACAGGATGGGGGTAAGTGCAGTGCCTTATGGAACCGAGCTTTTGACTGTAGCTGCCTCAAACATTACTTTGTTTACTATTACTCTTTGCGCTCTGTTTGTTAGGAAGTTATAGATCCATCTGCCAACTTTTCTTGTTATTCCTTTATCACGCATTCTGCGCGCTATTACACCATGGTCGCACTTGTCGAAGGCTTTCTCAAAGTCTGTGTATACTACATTTGCATTTTGTTTGTCCTCGAGTGCATCTAAGACCCTGTCATAATGGTCCAGTAGCTGGGACAAGCAGGAGAGACCTGCTCTAAATCCACATTGCTCTGGGTTGTGTAACTAATAGGTATCTAAGTTGGTGGCGATATTGCTTCTTAAGGGAGGGGTGAGCAGAACCATCAACTTTTTTTTATCACAATTCAATGGGATTGTGACAGTGGATTAAGCAGCTTAAAAAACATATAGTCTGTGTTTGTTTTGACTGTTAGCCTTCAAGTTAGATAGAAAAAAATTATTTTTGCACAGTTTTATGGGTCCTAGCTTTCCTCTTTCTACTAAATTGGGAAGATGTACAATGCTCTAGTTGACATCAGATGAAAGATAAAGACAAGATTAATAATGACCTAGGACAGTTTAGCGATAATGTCAGTAGATTCCATAAAAAAAAGTGTTGAAGCTAATAATTTTGTTTTTATTGTTTTTTGTGTAAAAAATCATTAAAAACAAAGCTGTGAACAGTATCACAAATCCACCCTGGATGTTTGTAGAAACATCATTCCACAATAACGTCTGCAAAAATCATGACAATCCTATTAATATTTATCGAAGGAGAGGGATTACAGTGTCAATAACTTATTTCTGATTTATTATTGATTTTGTTTGGTGTGGAAACTCTACTATCAGTTTGTAATTCTTTGCAATTGCTTTACTGCTACCTTTGTGAGGTGGAGCTATGTCTATTATTTTTAGTGGGTGTGGGATGACCTCAATCTCCATGCTCCGTCTCCAAAGAATGCTGAAGGCACGTGACAGGGGCTTCTTGCAGTTCTTGATGAACATGGAGTTCCATGAGTCTGGGCCTGGGGCAGAGTGCATGGGCATGTCATTTATTGCTTTTTCGAAGTCTTGTGGTGTTAGGATAATATCGGAGATTTTATATTGACCAAAGTTTGAGTCTCGGTCATAAAAAAAAGTCATAGATTTTCGACTCTCAGTCCGGTTAATGGTTCGCTAAACGCTGAGTCATACTGGGACTTTAGTATCTCATTCATTTCCTTGCTGTCATCTGTGTAATTCCCATCACGTCTAAGCAGGGATCCAATACTTGATGTTGCTTTTACCTTAGAACTGGCATAAGAAAAGAAGTATATATATATATATATATATATATATATATATATATATATATATATATATATATATATATATATATATATATATATATATATATATATATATATATGTATATATATATATATATATATATAGGATGGGGTCCACCTCTGGTGTAAATTGTGGGACCCATAGCCTCTGAGAAGTGGATAAAAAGGCTTCAAGGAAGAATATTTGGATTTCTTCCTGAAGCCATTTGAATATTCCACTTCCATATATATATATATATATATATATATATATATATATATATATATATATATATATATATATATATATATATATATATATATATATATATATATATATATATATATATATATATATATATATATATATATATATATATATATATATATATATATATATATATATATATATATATGCAAAACAACCACTCTGAAAGAATAGAGAAATTCCAAGCGCTTTCGTGACTACTCACATTATCAAGGAACTATCAGATAGTTCCTTGATAATGTGAGTAGTCACGAAAGCACTTGGAATTTCTCTATTCTTTCAGAGTGGTTGTTTTGCATATTTTGAAATCACCTGTTTACTGTGATCTTATTGCATATATATATATATATATATATATATATATATATATATATATATATATATATATATATATATATATATATATATATATATATATATATATATATATTTATTTATTTATTTATTATCACACTGGCCGATTCCCACCAAGGCAGGGTGGCCCGAAAAAGAAAAACTTTAACCATCATTCACTCCATCACTGTCTTGCCAGAAGGGTGCTTTACACCAATCCACCAATCTCTGCAACTTCTCTTCAGAATCTCCCAAGAGCACATGTGTCAGCAAAGAGCAACTGTGACAACTCCCACTTTATGTGTGATTATCTTTTAACTCCACGCCTCTTGCCAAGACCCTCGCATTTACATCTCTTACAACCCCATCTATAAATATATTAAACAACCACGGTGACATCACACATCCTTGTCTAAGGCCTACTTTTACTGGGAAATAATTTCCCTCTTTCCTACATACTCTAACTTGAGCCTCACTATCCTCGTAAAAACTCTTCACTGCTTTCAGTAACCTACCTCCTACACCATACACCTGCAACATCTGCCACATTGCTCCCCTATCCACCCTGTCATACGCCTTTTCCAAATCCATAAATGCCACAAAGACCTCTTTAGCCTTATCTAAATTCACTTATGTTTCACTGTAAACACCTGGTTCACACACCCCCTACCTTTCCTAAAGCCTCCTTGTTCATCTGCTATCCTATTCTCCGTCTTACTCTTAATTCTTTCAATGATAACTCTACCATACACTTTGCCAGGTATACTCAACAGACTTATCCCCCTATAATTTTTGCACTCTCTTTTATCCCCTTTGCCTTTATACAAAGGAACTATGCATGCTCTCTGCCAATCCCTAGGTACCTTACCCTCTTCCATACATTTATTAAATAATTGCACCAACCACTCCAAAACTATATCCCCACCTGCTTTTAACATTTCTATCTTTATCCCATCAATCCCGGCTGCCTTACCCCCTTTCATTTTACCTACTGCCTCACGAACTTCCCCCACACTCACAACTGGCTCTTCCTCACTCCTACAAGATGTTGTTCCTCCTTGCCCTATACACGAAATCACAGCTTCCCTATCTTCATCAACATTTAACAATTCCTCAAAATATTCCCTCCATCTTCCCAATACCTCTAACTCTCCATTTAATAACTCTCCTATCCTATTTTTAACTGACAAATCCATTTGTTCTCTAGGCTTTCTTAACTTGTTAATCTCACTCCAAAACTTTTTCTCATTTTCAACAAAATTTGTTGATAACATCTCACCCACTCTCTCATTTGCTCTCTTTTTACATTGCTTCACCACTCTCTTAACCTCTCTTTTTCTCCATATACTCTTCCCTCCTTGCATCACTTCTACTTTGTAAAAACTTCTCATATGCTAACTTTTTTCCCTTAGTACTCTCTTCACATCATCATTCCACCAATCGCTCCTCTTCCCTCCCGCACCCACTTTCCTGTAACCACAAACTTCTGCTGAACACTCTAACACTACATTTTTAAACCTACCCCATACCTCTTCGACCCTATTGCCTATGCTCTCATTAGCCCATCTATTCTCCAATAGCTGTTTATATCTTACCCTAACTGCCTCCTCTTTTAGTTTATAAACCTTCACCTCTCTCTTCCCTGATGCTTCTATTCTCCTTGTATCCCATCTACCTTTTACTCTCAGTGTAGCTACAACTAGAAAGTGATCTGATATATCTGTGGCCGCTCTATAAACATGTACATCCTGAAGTCTACTCAACAGTCTTTTATCTACCAATACATAATCCAACAAACTACTGTCATTTCGCCCTACATCATATCTTGTATACTTATTTATCCTCTTTTTCTTAAAATATGTATTACCTATAACTAAACCCCTTTCTATAGAAAGTTCAATCAAATGGCTCCCATTATCATTTACACCTGGCACCCCAAACTTACCTACCACACCCTCTCTAAAAGTTTCTCCTACTTTAGCATTCAGGTCCCCTACCACAATTACTCTCTCACTTGGTTCAAAGGCTCCTATACATTCACTTAACATCTCCCAAAATCTCTCTCTCTCCTCTGCATTCCTCTCTTCTCCAGGTGCATACACGCTTATTATGACCCACTTTTCGCATCCAACCTTTACTTTAATCCACATAATTCTTGCATTTACACATTCATATTCTCTTTTCTCCTTCCATAACTGATCATTTAACATTACTGCTACCCCTTCCTTTGCTCTAATTCTCTCATATACTCCAGATTTAATCCCATTTATTTCCCCCCACCGAAACTCCCCTTCCCCCTTCAGCTTTGTTTCGCTTAGGGCCAGGACATCCAACTTCTTTTCATTCTTAACATTAGCAATCATCTGTTTCTTGTCATCCGCACTACATCCACGCACATTTAAGCATCCCAGTTATATATATATATATATATATATATATATATATATATATATATATATATATATATATATATATATATATATATATATATATATATATATATATATATGTATACATTTATACACACATATATATATATATATATATATATGTATACATATATATATATATATATATATATATATATATATCTATCTATCTATCTATCTATATATATATATATATATATATATATATATATATATATATATATATATATATATATATATATATATATATATATATATATATATATATATATATTTTCAATTTCACTGATGGCTTTAAATTCTTCCTCAGTTTCTTGTCTCCTGTATGATTCCACAAGCTTAAGTTCGATATTTGCTATTTCTCTGACCAGTGCTTCCCTCTGTTTCTCAGATATGCTGGACCCTTTCAACAGCTCTGTGATTATTTGCCTTCACCTGTATAGGGAGTGTCTCTCTCTTTCTAGTTTACATCTTCTCTTCATTTTTCTTAAATGAATGTGCATTAAGCACACCTCAAGTGCCACAGAGTTAATTCTTTCTAGGCAAAGGTTCGGATCCCTGTTGTTTAGGATATCCTCCCAACTTTTTTATTTAGGACATGGTTGACTTGATTCCAATGTATGATTTTGTTATTGAAGTTGAATTTGGTGAAGGCACCTTCATAAGTGGTCATCTTTCGCTGGTCAGGAGCCCTGCGTATGCATGCTTGCACCTCTGTCATGTTGCTATCTGAGTGTAATGTCTTTGATACTGTTATATTTCGTATCAGATTATCATTGTTGGTGAAGACGAAGTCTAGTGTAGTTTCAAGTCTTATTGACTCTGTTATTTGCTGGTTGAAACTGAATTTGTTGGAGAGATTTAATAGCTCATGTGTGTGTGTGAATTTTCGTCAGAGCTGCCTCCCGGGGTTATTTCTACTATAACGTTATTTGCTACATTCCTCAACTTTAGGTGTCTTAGGTTGAAATCACGCAGCAGTAAGATGATTGGGGCAGGAGTTGGGAGATTTTCCGGGCAGTGGTCAATTTTACGAAGCTGTTCCTG
>NC_091328.1:26385058-26452558 GCF_038502225.1 Cherax quadricarinatus
CACACAATCCTTAACAGTGGTGCATCCAGCCAAGCTAGATGTTGTACCCACCATCAAAGGACACACGGTGGTGTGGATACGTCTGAGCTAATTTAACCACCGTATGTCCTTCGATGGTGGGTACATCTTGCTTGGCTGGATGCAATGTTGTTAAGGATTGTGTGGTCTAGTGGGCTAAAGCGTCATGCATTTTCTCTCACCATGAGGCGGGCCAAAACAGCATGGGTTCTACTCCTTGGCTAGTGCAGTGTTGTTATTGATTAATACCACTTGTTCCGTGGGTACAATAATATAATATTCTGCTTGGTGAGCTAGTACACAAACAGGGAGTAGAATGAAATTCGCTCAGAGGCGTCCACATCACCGTATGTCCTTCGATGGTGGGTACAACATCTAGCTTGGCTGGATGCACCATTGTTAAGGATTGTGTGGTCTATTGGTCTAAGGCGTCATGCATTTTCTCTCACCATGAGGTAGGCCAAAACAGCATGGGTTCGACTCCTTGGCTAGTGCAGTGCTGTTATTGATCAATACCACTTGTTCCTGAGTACAATAATATATATATATATATATATATATATATATATATATATATATATATATATATATATATATATATATATATATATATATATATATGCAAAACAACCACTCTGAAAGAATAGAGAAATTCCAAGCGCTTTCGTGACTACTCACATTATCAAGGAACTATGAAAGTAAAGCATCCAAGGAAGCTATATAAGGGGTCTGGCCAGCACCTCACTATCAGATCCCACAACGGTTAAACACCTGACGCGCGCCGACCCAACTTGGATAGGTCCTTTGCACAACTCACCCCACAAACTATTCTAACCAAGAAAATTTAAAAATTATTTGTCCAGTGTATTATTAAATTCTTCCCAAATTCTATTAATTATAAATGGATCTAATTTATATAAACCAAAGGAAATATTCATATTATTGTCAAAACTGCTTTTTATGAAACAAGATTCAATTATATTCCTGTCGACCATGGACTTGCTTGATACTACTTTCTCAACTTTTTGAAAATCAATTGGATAGTTAAAATCTCTTACATGAATAAATAGAGCATTGGAATCTTGTCCAGTTCTAATGCTATATTTATGTTGTTTTAATCTTAGCTCGAGATTTTTACCAGTTTGACCGTAATAAACTTTATCGCAAATTTTACAAGGAATCTTATAGATACATCCATCAGCATTTTGGGGGGAATTCTTTATCAAAAGTTTTTTTACTGTATCAAGATTTTTGAATACAACTTTAATATTAAAAGTCTTAAGAAGAGAAGGCATATCAACCAAGTTTTTATGGTAAGGGAGAACCAACATATTTTTAGTTGAATAAGGCTGGTTGTCCCTTTTTGGATTGTAAAAAGTATTTCTAGCAACTTTAAAAGATTTATCAATTACATTTCTTGGGTATTTTAAATCATTACCTATTTCATAAATTTTGGATATTTGGATATTCTGAAATCACCTGTTTACTGTGATCTTATTGCTTATATATATATATATATATATATATATATATATATATATATATATATATATATATATATATATATATATATATATATATATATCTGGAATTTACCTTCAGATGATTTAGGGGGTCAACTCCCCCGAGGCTAGGTCTGAGACCAGGCTGGCTGCGCCATCTTTGTAGGATTATGTGGTCCTGTGGTCTAAGGCGTCATGTAGTTTGGCTCACCATGAGGCGTACCAGTACAACATAGGTTCGAGTCCTTGCCTAGTGCAGTGTTGTTATTGGTCAATACCACTCGCTCACACACACACACACACACACACACACACTCACTAAACCACTGCTCTGAAGATTCTAGTCACTTTACATGTCATGCAAAATTTAAGAATGATTTGTCAAACAAAGGGAAATTTTTGCAACTTAGCTTAATTCTCACAAATTTTATGTATTATATATGATTTGAAATGTACAATTCTGGACTTAAATTCCAATTATACTATTCTTTATAAAGTTTTAGTTTCTGTATTTCGTTCAATCATTAATTTGCTTCTTCAATTTTCGACTTTTTGAAAATGTAGACCCTTGCCGTTTTCAAATGCTGTATTTATAATGATTGCATTTTTACTGGGAATTTTGTAGGCACCGCCATCAACAATTTTGGGGGAATTCTTAATCAAAATAATGGAAATAATTATTTTCCCAACCTCGTCTAATTCCTTTTCAACAGTCAACAGATCTTCAGTTTTCCTCTTAGACCTTAGAAGTCCTGCTCCTTTGTGTCTTATTTTTATTAAAAGTTTCTCCTACCTTTCACTGTCTTCCCAGATGTGGACTACGAAGTTCTCTCGAAATATCATTACGTACTTGCTCCATTTCTTGATTAGTTTCCTCGTGGTATTTGATGTTACATAAACTGTGTGAAACATTGGGTGAGGAAGCTGTTGGCTGGTGTGTACTGTTTATGTTTCTCTGACCTCAATCATTTGTTCTCTATGTTTATTGTTTTTCATTCATGGGTTTTGCTTTTTAGTAAACATAAATCTGCGCTGTTTGTGTCTCCACACACCACTGTGTGGTACTGTGTACACTAAGTCTAGAAATAGGTCTATTTTCCTTATTGAATCCCAATAATTATTTGCAACTATTATGAGTGTGCGTATGTACAATACTGAGATGGAAGAGCATGTAGGTATATTATGTGTGAATATCACGTTACTGAATATATTTTCTGTTTATAATTTCTGAATGACGTCTACTGCTGTCTATATGACTCGCCTATTTACACACGTGTCTGAAGTGTTTATCGCAATCCGTTAATAAATGTTGTTAAATTTCAGAGTTAGGTTCTGTGCACATTACTTCTCATTTATCATGGTTTACAATGTAGAATGTTTTGATGGAGATGTTATAACAGTCGAGTACCTATTTTCTTTTACTATCATCACTAACAATTACTGTTATGTTTTACACATATATTGTATTTTATTTGCAAAATTCACCCTGATAAATAATTGTTATTGTTATGTCTCATTTTATATCACAATCTTACATAATTTGTCGAATGTGTGTAATATCTTCTAATTTTGTGTTTATTGGTATATCTCTTCTTATCCAGTATTGTGTGATATTTATGTACATCACTACCCACCACTGTGTGATGTTCGTAAATATTACCCACCACTGTGTGATCTTCGTAAATATTACCCACCACTGTGTGATCTTCGTAAATATTACCCACCACTGTGTGATGTTCGTAAATATTACCCACCACTGTGTGATGTTCGTAAATATTACCCACCACTGTGTGATCTTCGTAAATATTACACACCACTGTGTGATGTTCGTAAATATTACCCACCACTGTGTGATACACAAATAACCCGCACATTGAAGAGAGAAGCTTACGACGACGTTTCGGTCCGACTTGGACCATTTACAAAGTCACACTAACCAGAAGTGGAGCAGGACGGCTATATATAGGAAGGAAGAGGTATTGGTGGTGGTGGTAGTAGTAGTAGTAGTAGTAGTAGTAGTAGTAGTAGTAGTAGTAGTAGCAGTAGTAGTAGTAGTAGTAGTAGTAGTAGTAGTAGTGGTAGTAGTGGTGAACTAAGGAGGAGGAGCCAGTCAAATATAAAGACAGGGAAGCACTGCAAGGGAGCTAGGTGCCCACAGAGGGAGAACAAGTGCACAGAGGTGGGGGGAAGGGGAAGTGATGAAATAAATAATGAAGGAACAGTAACACGCGACAGAAGAAAGACAAGAAAGGAAAGAGGAAAGGGGAAGAGGGAGAAGAAGAAAAAAAAAATGAGGAATCAGGTTAAGTCACGGGTGTTCTGGAGTTTGGAGCATTTTACAATGTAGTGGGAGAGGAAGGCATCTACAGAGACGAAGCCACGACTAAGATTCATACAAGGAAAGTTGTGTATTAGAGTGGATTCAACAAGACGGCGACTGTTAAAGTTGGAAGTAGGGAAGACAGTTTTAGCAGAAAACCAGTCTATAGGATGGCTGTGATCTCTGACGTGACAGAAAAGAGCATTGTTAGTGTCGGCAAGCCTAACACTATTTTTGTGCTCCCTAAGTCTGTCAGAAAGAGATCGACCAGTTTCTCCAAAGTATTGAAGAGGACAGGAGTAGACACCAGGAACGTCTGTAGAGGGAGGAGAGGTATGAACGAGATTAGTGCGAAGAGTGTTAGTATGATGTTCGTAAATATTACCCACCACTGTGTGATGTTCGTAAATATTACCCAACACTGTGTGATGTTCGTAAATATTACCCAACACTGTGTGATGTTTGTAAATATTACCCAACACTGTGTTATGTTCGTAAATATTACCCAACACTGTGTGATGTTCGAAAATATTACCCAACACTGTGTGATGTTCGTAAATATTACCCAACACTGTGTGATGTTCGTAAATATTACCCAACACTGTGTTATGTTCGTAAATATTACCCAACACTGTGTTATGTTCGTAAATATTACCCAACACTGTGTTATGTTCGTAAATATTACCCAACACTGTGTGATGTTCGTAAATATTACCCAACACTATGTGATGTTTATTATAATCCTAACCCAGCACTGCGTGATTTTTGTACAAAATCTCAGTCCAGTGTTGCGTGACGTTCGTGAAAATTACGCCCTGGGACTGTTTAATGTTTGTGTAAATCACAGGATGACTGTCAAGGTCGCAGGCACGGGAGAGGGTCTGGGGAGGACGCGGAATAACACTGCATTTTGATGAGCTGAAATTAGTTGCATATTTCTGGGCAATTCCTTTGACTTCGCATACTGATAAAACTTGATAAAAATATTGTTCTTTCAAAATTCGTTATACACTATCTCCTTCATGTATAATATTTGTAAAACATCTGAAAGTGCCGGGAAAACTCTGTTAAGCATAACAAAATAAGAATTGAAATTGAGATTCTCACCGCATCATGAAAATTCAAAAAAGTGTAAATATGGGGGATCTAGTCGGCGCTCTTATAGTTTTAGTTCTACAACTGTGCTAACGTAGCCAAAATGTATACATAAATCAGATGCTACATCTACAGACAATACTTCACCATAGCCAACTGGGTAGCTCCTAAGTAAGTTTCAAACTGCGATTTTCTGTCTTAGACTTTTCCAGAGTTCACGTTCGGCCTCCATTTCATGTTCGCACGCCAAGAACTTTTTATTACCTTTACCTTATATATAATTTATTGCTACTAAGTTACTAACCTAACTTTTAACATAACTTAAACAATAAAATTCGAGAAATTTGCTGCACTGATTGTGATATATCTTGTAGAGTGTGAGAGGTTTAGTTGAAATCTTTCAGACTTAATTCTATATTAGAATTAATATTGTGAGGATGGCAGCTGTTTCCCCAGCAATATTTTACAGGAAAACTGAAACTACACAAACATCGTGGACAAAGGATCTAGTTCAGGAAATACAATTCCACAAAATTGTAAAAGTATTAAGCTAATTAGGATGGAACTGGAACCTCCTGAGCCAACACTGATGTTACTCTTAAACGCCAACTATCTTTATTTTCTACTTCTTTACATTAGAGTATTATTGCTGATTAATAAGTAGTAACTTAAGCTTTACTGACCATTTTTCATAAGGTTTTGAACCTAGGAAACCAAATTTTTGCTGGGCACTGACTTCTTAATTCGCTTTATTTGTTTTTTGCAGATAGGGAAACTCATTATAAAATAATTGTCTTAAATTATATACCTACTTCTCACATATTTCTGGATGATAATGCAAACATTTAAAAATTAGTATATTTTTTTTTTACTTTAACATTAACTATTAAAATTCACGTTTAAAATCATAATTCGAATTTAAAGATAATTTAGCTTGCTCCATTTAGTTTTGTATGCCTGTGCATGCCTCTCTTTGTATGCCTGTGCATGCATCTCCTTGTATGCCTGTGCATGCTTCTCCTTGTATGCCCGTGCATGCCTCTCTTTGTATGCCTGTGCATGCCTCTCTTTGTATGCCTGTGCATGCATCTCCTTGTATGCCTGTGCATGCTTCTCCTTGTATGCCCGTGCATGCCTCTCTTTGTATGCCCGTGCATGCCTCTCTTTGTATGCCTGTGCATGCCTCTCTTTGTATGCCTGTGCATGCCTCTCCTTGTATGCCTGTACATGCCTCTCCTTGTATGCCAGTGCATACTTCTCCTTATATGCCTGTGCAGGCCTCTCCTTGTATGCCTGTACATGCCTCTCCTTGTATGCCAGTGCATACTTCTCCTTATATGCCTGTGCAGGCCTCTCCTTGTATGCCTGTGCATGCCTCTCTTTGTATGTCTGTGCATGACTCTCCTTGTATGCCTGTGCATACCTCTCCTTGTATGCCTGTGCATACCCCTCCTTGTACGGCTGTGCATGCCTCTCCATGTATGCCTGTGCATGCCTCTTCCAGTATGCCTGTGCATTCCTCTCCTTGTATGCATGTGCATGCCTCTCCTTGTATGCATGTGCATGCCTCTCCTTGCATGCCTGTGCATGCCTCTCCATGTATGCCAATGCATGCCTCTCCATGTATGCCTGTGCACGCCTCTCCTTGTATGCCTGAGCATGTCTCTCCTTGTATGCCTGTGCATGCCTATCCTTGAATGTCTGTGCATGCCTCTCCTTGTATGCCTGTGCATGCCTCTCCTTGAATGCCTGTACATGCCTCTCCTTGTATGCATGTGCATGCCTATCCTCGTATGTCTGTGCATGCCTCTCCATGTATGCCTGTGCATGCCTCTTCTTGTATGCCTTTGCATGACTCTCCTTGTATGCCTGTGCATGCCCCTCCTTATATGCCTGTGCATGCCTATCCTTATATGTCTGTGTATGCCTCTCCTTGTATGGCTGTTCATGCCTCTCCATGTATGCCTGTTCATGCCTCTTCTTATATGCCTGTGCATGCCTCTCCTTGCATGCCTGTGCATGCCTATCCTTGCATGCCTCTCCTTGTATGCCTGTGCATGAATCTTCTTGTATGCCTGTGCATGCCTCTCCATGTATGCCTGTGCATGCCTCTCCTTGTATGCATGGGCATGCCTTTCCTTATATGTCTGTGTATGCCTCTTATTGTATGGCTGTGCATGCCTCTCCATGTATGCCTGTGCATGCCTCTTCTTGTATGCCTGTGTATGCCTTTCCTTGTATACTTGTGCATGCCTCTTCTTGTATGCCTGTACATGCCTTTCCTTGTATGCCTTTGCATGCCTATCCTGTATGCCTGTGCATGCTTCTCCTTGTATGTCTGTGCATGCCTCTCCTTATATGACTGTGCATGCCTCTCCTTGTATGCCTGTGTATGTCTCTTCACGTATGCCTGTGCATGCCTATTCTTATATACCTGTGCATGCCTCTTCTTGTATGCCTGCACATGCCTTTCCTTGTATGCCTGTGCATGCCTATCCTTATATGCCTGTGCATGCTTCTGCTTGTATGCCTGTGCATGCCCCTCCTTATATGACTGTGCATGCCTCTCCTTGTATTCCTTTGTATGCCTCTCCATGTATGCCTGTGCATGCCTATCCTTGTATGTCTACGTATGCCTCTCCTTGTATGTCTGTGCATGCCTCTCCTTATATGACTGTGCATGCCTCTCCTTGTATGCCTTTGTATGCGTCTCCATGTATGCCTGTGCATGCCTATCCTTGTATGTCTGCGTATGCCTCTCCATGTATGCCTGTGCATGCCTCTCCATGTATGCCTGTGCATGCCTCTCCTTGTATGCCTGGGCATGCCTCTACTTGCATGCCTGTGCATGCTTCTCCTTTTATGCCTGTGCATGCCTATCCTTGAATGTCTGTGCATGCATCTCCTTGTATGCCTGTGCATGCCTCTTCTTGTATGCCTGTGTATGCCTTTCCTTGTATGCTTGTGCATGCCTCTTCTTGTATGCCTGTACATGTCTTTCCTTGTACGCCTGTACAAGCCTATGTTTATATACCTGTGCATGCCTCTTCTTGTATGCCTGTACATGTCTTTCCTTGTACGCCTGTGCATGCCTATCCTATATGCCTGTGCATGCCTCTCCTTGTATGCCTTTGTATGTCTCTCCATGTATGCCTGTGCATGCCTATCCTTGTATGTCTGCGTATGCCTCTCCTTGTATGCCTGTGCAAGCCTATCCTTGTATGGCTGTGTATGCCTCTCCTTATATGCCTTTGCATGCCTCTCCTTGTATGACTGTGCATGCCTCTCCTTGTATGCCTGTGCATGCCTATCCTTGTATGTCTGTGTATGCCTCTCCTCGTATGGCTGTGCATGCCTCTCAATGTATGCCTGTGCATGCCTCTCCTTGTATGCCTGTGCACGCATCTCCTTGTATGCTTGAGCATGCCACTTCTTGTATGCCTGTACATGCCTTTCCTTGTATACCTGTGCAAGCCTATTCTTATATACCTGTGCCTGCCTTTTCTTGCATGCCTGAACATGCCTTTCCTTGTATGCCTGTGCATACTTATGCTTGTATGCGTGTGAATGCCTCTCCTTATATGACTGTGCATGCCTCTCCTTACATGCCTTTGCATGCCTCTAAATGTATGCCTGTGCATGCCTATCATTGAATGTCTGCGTATGCCTCTCCTTATATGTCTGTGCATGCCTCTCCTTGTATGCCTGTGCATGCCTCTCCTTGTATTCCTGTGCATACCTATCCTTGTATGCCTGTGCATGCCTCTCCTAGTATGCCTGTGCATGCCTCTCCTTGTATGCCTGCACATGCCTCTCCTTCTATGCCTTTGCATGCCTATCCTTGAATGCCTGTGCATGTGTCTCCTTGTTTGCTTGTGCATGCCTCTTCTTGTATGCCTGTGCATGCCTCTCCTTGTGTGATTGTACATGCCTTTCCTTGTATGTCTGTGCATATATATCCTGATATGCCTTTGTATGCCTCTCCATGTATGCCTGTGCATGCCTCTCCTTGTATTCCTGTGCATGCCTCTCAATGTATGCTTGTGCATCCCTCTCCTTGTATGCCTGTGCATCCCTGTCCTTATATGCCTGTGCAATCCTCTCCTTGTATGCCTGTGCATGCCTCTTCTTGTATGCCTGTGCATGCCTCTCCTTGTATGCCTGTGCATGTCTCTCTTTGTATGCTTGTTCATGTCTCTTTTTGTATGCCTGTGCATGCCTCTTCTTGTATGCCTGTGCATGCCTCTCCTTGTATGCCTGTGCATGTCTCTCTTTGTATGCTTGTTCATGTCTCTTTTTGTATGCCTGCGCATGTCTCTCCTTTTATGCCAGTGCATGCCTCTCCTTGAATGCCTGTGCATGCCTTTCCGTGTATGCCTGCGCATGCCTCTCCTTGTATGCCTGTGCATGTCTCTCTTTTTATGCCTGTGCATGTCTCTCATTTTATGCCTGTGCATACCTTTCCTTATATGCCTGTGCAATCCTCTCCTTGTATGCCTGTGAATGCCTCTTCTTTTTTGCCTGTGCATGCCTCTCCTTGTATGCCTGTGCATGTCTCTCTTTTTATGCCTGTACATACCTTTCCATGTATGCCTGCACATGCCTCTTCTTTTATGCCTGTGCATGCCTCTCCTTGTATGCCCGTGCATGCCACACCTTCTATGCCTCTGCATGCGTCTCCATGTAAGCTTGTGCATGCCTGTCCTTATATGCCTGTGCATGCCTCTCCTTGTATGCCTGGGCATTCCTCTCCTTGTATGCTTGTGCATGCCTCTCCTTGTATGTCTGTGCATGCACTTCTTTGTATGCCTGTGCATGCCCTCCTTGAATATCAGTGCATGCCTCTCCTTGTATGCCTGTTCATGCCTTTCCTTGTATGCCTGTGCATGCCTCTCATTGTATGCCTGTGCATGCCTCTCCATGTTTGCCTGTGCATGTCTTTCCTTGTATGCCTGTACATGTCTATCCTTGTATGCCTGTGCATGCCTCTCCTTGCATGCCTGTGCATGCCTCTCCATGTTTGCCTGTGCATGCCTCTCCTTATATGCCTGTACATGTCTCTCCTTGTATGCCTGTGCATGTCTCTCCTTGTATGCCTGTGCATGCCTCTCCTTGTATGCCTCTGCATGTCTCCCTTTTTATGCCTGTGCATACCCCTCCTTTTTTGCTTGCGCATGCCTCTTCTTTTGTGCCTGTGCATGCCCCTCCTTGTATGTCTGTGCATGCCTTTTTTATGGCTGTGCATGCCTCTCCTTGAATGCCTTTGCATGCCTCTCCTTGTATGATTGTGCATGCCTCTCCTTGTATGCCTGTGCATGCCCATTGTATGCCTGTGCATGCCTCTCCTTGTATGGCAGTGCATGCCTCTCCTTTTATGTATGTCTCTGTATGCCTGTGCATGCCTCTCCTTGTATGTAAAGCCTGTGCATGCCTCTTCATGTATGCCTGTGCATGCCTCTCTTTGTATGCCTGTACATGTCTCTCTTTGTATGTGCATGCCTCTCCTTGTACGCCTGTGCATGCCTCCCCTTGTATGCCTGTGCATGCCTCTCCTTGTATGCCTGTGCATGCCCCTCCTTGTATACCTGTGCATACCCCTCCTTGTATAGCAGTGCATGCCTCTCTTGTATGCCTGTGCATTCCCCTCCTTGCGTGGCATGTCTCCTTGTATGCATGTCTCTCTCCTGTGTATACCTCTTTTGCCTGTACATGTCTCTCCTTGTATGCCTGTGCATGTCTCCCCTTGTATGCCTCTCCATGCCTCTGCTTATATGCCTGTGCATGCCTCTTCTTATATGCCTCTGCATGCCTCTCCTCTTATGCCTGTGTATGCCTCTTCATGTAGGCCACTGCATGCCTCTCCTTTTATGCCTGCGCATCCCTCTCCTTATATGCCTGTGCATGCTTCTCCTCCTATGCCTGTGTATGCTTCTCCTTGTATGCCTGTGCTTGCCTCTCCTTGTATGCCTGTGCATGCCTCTCATTATATGCCTGTGCATGCCTCTTCTTTTATGCCTGCACAAGTCTTTCCTTGTACGCCTTTGCATGCCTATCCTTATATGCCTGTGCATGTTTATGCTTGTATGCCTGTGCATGCCTCTCCTTATATGACTGTGCATGCCTCTCCTTTTATGCCTTTGTATGCCTTTCCTTGTATGCTTTTGCATGCCTCTCCTTGTATTCCTGTGCATGCCTCTCCATGTATGCTTGTGCATCCCTCTCCTTGTATGCTTGTGCATTCCTCTCCTTATATGCCTGTGCAATCCTCTCCTTGTATGCCTGTGCATGCCTCTCCTTGTATGCCTTTGCATGTCTCTCTTTTTATGCTTTTGCATATCTCTTTTTGTATGCCTGCGCATGCCTCTCCTTTTATGCCTGTGCATGCCCCTCCTTGTATGCCTGTGCATGCCTCTCCGTGTATGCCTGCGCATGCCTCTCCGTGTATGCCTGTGCATCCCTTTCCTTGTATGCCTGCACATGCCTCTTCTTTTATGCCTGTGCATGCCTCTCCTTGTATGCCCGTGCATGCCTCTTCTTGTATGTCTGTGCATGCCTCTCCATGTATGATTGTGCATGCCTGTCCTTTTATGCCTGTGCATGCCTCTCCTTGTATGCCTGTGCATGCCTCTCTTTGTATGCCTGTGCATGCCTTTCCTTGTATGCTTATGCATGCCTCTCCTTGTATGCCTGTGCATACATCTCCTCATCTGCCTGTGCATACCTCTCCTTGTATGCCTGTGAATGTCTCTCATTGTATGCCTGTGCATGCCTCTCCATGTTTGCCTGTGCATGTCTTTCCTTGTATGTCTGTACATGTCTCTCCTTGTATGCCTGTGCATGCCTCTCCTTGCACGCCTGTGCATGCCTCTCCATGTTTGCCTGTGCATGCCTCTCCTTATATGCCTGTACATGTCTCTCCTTGTATGCCTGTGCATGTCTCTCCTTGTATGCCCGTGCATGCCTCTCCTTGTATGTCTGTGCATGCCTCTCCATGTATGATTGTGCATGCCTGTCCTTTTATGCCTGTGCATGCCTCTCCTTGTATGCCTGTGCATGCCTCTCTTTGTATGCCTGTGCATGCCTTTCCTTGTATGCTTATGCATGCCTCTCCTTGTATGCCTGTGCATACATCTCCTCATCTGCCTGTTCATGCCTTTCCTTGTATGCCTGTGCATGCCTCTCATTGTATGCCTGTGCATGCCTCTCCATGTTTGCCTGTGCATGTCTTTCCTTGTATGTCTGTACATGTCTCTCCTTGTATGCCTGTGCATGCCTCTCCTTGCACGCCTGTGCATGCCTCTCCATGTTTGCCTGTGCATGCCTCTCCTTATATGCCTGTACATGTCTCTCCTTGTATGCCTGTGCATGTCTCTCCTTGTATGCCTGTGCATGCCTCTCCTTGTATGCCTCTGCATGTCTCCCTTTTTATGCCTGTGCATACCCCTCCTTTTTTGCTTGCGCATGCCTCTTCTTTTGTGCCTGTGCATGCCCCTCCTTGTATGTCTGTGCATGCCTTTTTTATGGCTGTGCATGCCTCTCCTTGAATGCCTTTGCATGCCTCTCCTTGTATGATTGTGCATGCCTCTTCTTGTATGCCTGTGCATGCCCCTTGTATGCCTGTGCATACCGCTCCTTTTATGGCATTGCATGCCTCTCCTTTTATGCCTGTGCATGTCTCTCCTTGTATGCCTGTGCATGCCTCTCCTTGTATGCCTGTGCATGCCTCTCTTTGTAAGCCTGTGCATGCCTCTTCATGTATGCCTGTGCATGCCTCTCTTTGTATGCCTGTACATGTCTCTCTTTGTATGTGCATGCCTCTCCTTGTACGCCTGTGCATGCCTCCCCTTGTATGCCTGTGCATGCCTCTCCTTGTATGCCTGTGCATGCCCCTCATTGTATACCTGTGCATACCCCTCCTTGTATAGCAGTGCATGCCTCTCTTGTATGCCTGTGCATGCCCCTCCTTGCGTGGCAGTGCATGCCTCTCCTTGTATGCCTGTGCATGTCTCTCTTTGTATGCCTGTGTATACCTCTTTTGGGTATGCCTGTACATGTCTCTCCTTGTATGCCTGTGCATGTCTCCCCTTGTATGCCTCTCCATGCCTCTGCTTATATGCCTGTGCATGCCTCTTCTTATATGCCTCTGCATGCCTCTCCTCTTATGCCTGTGTATGCCTCTTCATGTAGGCCACTGCATGCCTCTCCTTTTATGCCTGCGCATCCCTCTCATTATATGCCTGTGCATGCTTATGCTTGTATGCCTGTGCATGCCTCTCCTTATATGACTGTGCATGCCTCTCCTTTTATGCCTTTGTATGCCTCTCCATGTATGCCTGTGCATGCCTCTCCTTGTATGCCTGTGCATGCCTTTCCTTGTATGCTTTTGCATGCCTCTCCTTGTATTCCTGTGCATGCCTCTCCATGTATGCTTGTGCATCTCTCTCCTTGTATGCCTGTGCATTCCTCTCCTTATATGCCTGTGCAATCCTCTCCTTGTATGCCTGTGCATGTCTCTCCTTGTATGCCTTTGCATGTCTCTCTTTTTATGCTTTTGCATATCTCTTTTTGTATGCCTGCGCATGCCTCTCCTTTTATGCCTGTGCATGCCCCTCCTTGTATGCCTGTGCATGCCTCTCCGTGTATGCCTGCGCATGCCTCTCCGTGTATGCCTGTGCATCCCTTTCCTTGTATGCCTGCACATGCCTCTTCTTTTATGCCTGTGCATGCCTCTCCTTGTATGCCCGTGCATGCCTCTCCTTGTATGTCTGTGCATGCCTCTCCATGTATGATTGTGCATGCCTGTCCTTTTATGCCTGTGCATGCCTCTCCTTGTATGCCTGTGCATGCCTCTCTTTATATGCCTGTGCATGCCTTTCCTTGTATGCTTATGCATGCCTCTCCTTGTATGCCTGTGCATACATCTCCTCATCTGCCTGTGCATACCTCTCCTTGTATGCCTGTGAATGTCTCTTGTATGGCTGTGCATTCCTCTCCTTGTATGCTTGTGCATGCCTCTCCTTGTATGTCTGTGCATGCCCCTCCTTGTATGGCAGTGCATGCCTCTTCTTGTATGCATGTTCATGTTTCTCATTGTATGGCTGTGCATGCCTCTCCTTGTATGCCTGTGCATGCCTCTCATTGTATGCCTGTGCATGCCTCTCCATGTTTGCCTGTGCATGCCTCTCCTTGTATGCCTGTACATATATCTCTTTGTATGCCTGTGCATGCCTCTCCTTGTATGCCTGTGCATGTCTCTCTTTTTATACTTGTGCATACCTCTTCTTGTATGCCTGCGCATGCCTCTCCTTGTATGCTTGTGTATGCCTCTCCTTGTATGCCTCTGCATGCCTTTCCTTGTATGCCTGCGCATGCCTCTCCTTGTATGCCTAGCATGTCTCCCTTTTTATGCCTGTGCATACCTCTCCTTTTATGCCTGCGCATTGCGCATACCTCTTCGTTTCTGCCCGTGCATGCCTCTCCTTGTATGCCTGTGCATGACTCTCCTTGTATGATTGTGCATGCCTCTTCTTGTATGCCTGTGCATGCCCCTCCTTGTATACCTGTGAATTCCTCTCCTTGTATGACAGTGCATGCCTCTCCTTTCATGCCTGTGCATGTCTCTCCTTGTATGCCTGTGTATGCCTCTTCATGTATGCCTGTGCATGCCTCTCCTTTTATGCCTGTACATGTCTCTCTTTGTATGCCTGTGCATACCTCTCCTTGTATGCCTGTGCATGCCTCCCCTTGTATGCTTGTGCATGCCCCTCCTTGTATGCCTGTGCATACCCCTCCTTGTATGGCAGTGCATACCTCTCCTTGCATTCCTGTGTTTGTCTCTCTTTGTATGCCTGTGCATGCCTCTCTTTGTATGCCTGTGCATGCCTCTCCTTGTATGCCTGTACATGTCTCTCCTTGTATGCCTGTGCATGTCTCTCCTTGTATGACTGTGCATGCCTCTCCTTGTATGCATGTGCATGCCTCTCCATGTATGCCTCTGCATGCCTCTCCTTTTATGCCTGTGCATCCCACTCCTTATATGCCTGTGCATGCCTCTCCTCGTATGCCTGTGTATGCTTCTCCTTGTATGCCTGTGCATGCCTCTCCTTGTATGCATATGCATGCCTCTCCTTGTATGCCTGTGCATGCCTCTCCTTGCATGCCTGTGCATGTCTCTCCTTGTATGTTTGTGCATGCCTCTCCTTGTATGTCTGTGCATGTCTCTCCTTGTATGTCTGTGCATGCCTCTCCTTGTATGTCTGTGCATGCCTCTCCTTGTATGTCTGTGCATGCCTCTCCTTGTACGTCTGTGCATGTCTCTCCTTGTATGTCTATGCATGCGTCTCCTTGTATGTCTGTGCATGCGTCTCCTTTTATGTCTGTGCATGCGTCTCCTTGTATGTCTGTGCATGCCTCTCCTTGCTTACCTGTGCATGTCTCTCCTTGTATGTCTGTGCATGCCTCTCCTTGCTTACCTGTGCATGTCTCTCCTTGTATGTCTGTGCATGCCTCTCCTTGTATGTCTGTGCGTGCCTCTCCTTGTATGTCTGTGCATGCCTCTCCTTGTACGTCTGTGCATGTCTCTCCTTGTATGTCTATGCATGCGTCTCCTTGTATGTCTGTGCATGCGTCTCCTTTTATGTCTGTGCATGCGTCTCCTTGTATGTCTGTGCATGCCTCTCCTTGTATGCCTGTGCATGTCTCTCCTTGTATGTCTGTGCATGCCTCTCCTTGCTTACCTGTGCATGTCTCTCCTTGTATGTCTGTGCATGCCTCCTTGTATGTCTGTGCGTGCCTCTCCTTGTATGTCTGTGCATGTCTCTCCTTGTATGTCTGTGCATGCGTCTCCTTGTATGTCTGTGCATGCGTCTCCTTGTATGTCTGTGCATGCCTCTCCTTGTATGTCTGTGCATGCGTCTCTTTGTATGTCTGTGCATTCGTCTCCTTGTATGCCTGTGCATGCCTCTCCTTGTATGCCTGTGCATGCCTCTCCTTGTATGTCTGTGCATGCCTCTCCTTGTATGTCTGTGCATGCGTCTCCTTGTATGCCTGTGCATGCCTCTCCTTGTATGCATATGCATGCCTCTCCTTGTATGCCTGTGCATGCCTCTCCTTGCATGCCTGTGCATGCCTCTCCTTGTATGCCTGTGCATGCCTCTCCTTGTATGCCTGTGCATGCCTCTCCTTGTATGTCTGTGCATGCGTCTCCTTGTATGCCTGTGCATGCCTCTCCTTGTATGCATATGCATGCCTCTCCTTGTATGCCTGTGCATGCCTCTCCTTGCATGCCTGTGCATGCCTCTCCTTGTATGTTTGTGCATGCGTCTCCTTGTATGCCTGTGCATGCCTCTCCTTGTATGCATATGCATGCCTCTCCTTGTATGCCTGTGCATGCCTCTCCTTGTATGTCTGTGCATGCGTCTCCTTGTATGCCTGTGCATGCCTCTCCTTGTATGCCTGTGCATGCCTCTCCTTGTATGCCTGTGCATGCCTCTC
The DNA here is from genome assembly GCF_038502225.1 of Cherax quadricarinatus. Classification (NCBI taxonomy): domain Eukaryota; kingdom Metazoa; phylum Arthropoda; class Malacostraca; order Decapoda; family Parastacidae; genus Cherax; species Cherax quadricarinatus. The sequence continues at coordinate 26,401,487 of NC_091328.1, forward strand.
CTTGTATGTCTGTGCATGCGTCTCCTTGTATGCCTGTGCATGCCTCTCCTTGTATGCCTGTGCATGCCTCTCCCTCCACCGGTGCAGCACAAATCTCACAATACTATTTCTATTATAATTGCCTCTTTGGTTAATAATATACCTTTGGTATTCGCTGTTATGTGAGATGGTATCATAATGAAAGCAATACTTGCATGAGAGTCGGTGGTGGTTTTAGCTTGTAATAACGTTGGTGAGACGGTTGATCCGCCAGAGACGCGATTGTTACTTCAGCAATAAGTCTTCATTTCACGTTAGTGAAACCTCATTAATATCGAAGTAACGTCACAACACGTCGGGGTCACGTCATCAACATGTCGTGTCCACGTCAGCATGTCACAGCTACATCGTCAATAAGTCGTGGCCATGTACTCACCTAATTGTACTCACCTAATTGTGGTTGCAGGGGTCGAGACTCAGCTCCTGGCCACGCCTCTTCACTGATCGCTACTAGGTCCTCTCCCTCTCTGCTTCCTGAGCTTTGTCATACCTCTTCTTAAAACTATGTATGGTTCCTGCCTCTACTACTTCACTTGCTAGGCTATTCCACTTCCTGACGACTCTATGACTGAAGAAATACTTCCTAACGTCCCTGTGACTGTGGCTTCCAGTGGTAACCCCTTGTTTCTGTGTCCCCTCTCTGGAACATCCTATCTCTGTCCACCTTGTCTATTCCCCACAGTATCTTGTATGTCGTTATCATGTCTCCCCTGACCCTTCTGTCCTCCAGTGTCGTCAGTCCAATTTCCCTCAATCTTTCCTCGTACGACATTCCCCTGAGCTCTGGAACTAGCCTTGTTGCAAACCTTTGTACTTTCTCTAACTTCTTGACGTGCTTGACCAGGTGTGGGTTCCAGACTGGTGCTGCATACTCCAGTATGGGCCTAACATACACAGTGTACAGTGTCTTGAACGATTCCTTATTAAGGTATCGGAACGCTATTCTCAGGTTTGCTAGGCGCCCGTATGCTGCAGCAGTTATTTGGTTGATGTGTGCCTCCAATGACGTGCTCGGTGTTATGGTCACCCCAAGGTCATTCTCCCTGAGTGAGGTCTGTAGTCTTTGTCCACCTAGCCTATACTCTGTCTGCGGTCTTCTTTGCCCCTCCCCAATCTTCATGATTTTGCATTTGGTAGGATTGAATTCGAGAAGCCAGTTTCTGGACCACATGTCCAGCCTGTCCAGGTCTTTTTGCAGTCCTGCCTCATCCTCATCCGATTTAATTCTTCTCATCAGCTTCACATCATCTACAAAGAGGGACACTTCAGAGTCTATTCCTTCCATCATGTCCTTCGCATATATCAAAAATTCGATTCCTTATTAAGGTATCGGAACGCTATTCTCAGGTTTGCCAGGCGCCCGTATGCTGCAGCAGTTATTTGGTTGATGTGTGCCTCCAGTGACGTGCTCCGTGTTATGGTCACCCCAAGGTCTTTCTCCCTGAGTGAGGTCTGTAGTCTGTCCACCTAGCCTATACTCTGTCTGCGGTCTTCTTTGCCCCTCCCCAATCTTCATGACTTTGCATTTGGCAGGATTGAATTCGAGAAGCCAGTTTCTGGACCACATGTCCAGCCTGTCCAGGTCTTTTTGCAGTCCTGCCTCATCCTCATCCGATTTAATTCTTCTCATCAACTTCACATCATCTGCGAAGAGGGACACTTCAGAGTCTATTCCTTCCATCATGTCCTTCGCATATATCAAAAATAGCACTGGTCCTAGAACTGACCCCTGTGGGACCCCGCTCGTCACAGGCGCCCACTGTGATTCCTCTTCACGTACCATGACTCGTTGCTGCCTCCCTGATCCATTGCAGTGCCCTCCCTGTTATATGCGCCTGATCCTCCAGCTTCTGCTCTAATCTCTTGTGGGGAACTGTGCCAAAGGCCTTTCTGCAGTCTAGGAAAACGCAATCAACCCACCCCTTTCTCTCGTGTCTTACTTCTGTTACCTTGTCATAAAACTCCAGGAGGTTTGTGACACAGGACTTTCCTTCCATGAACCCATGCTGGTTTTCATTTGTAATCTTGTTCCGTTCCAGGTGTTCCACCACTCTCCTCCTGATAATCTTCTCCATGACTTTGCACACAATACATGTCAGAGACACAGGTCTGTAGTTTAGTGCCTCATTTCTGTTTCCTTTCTTAAATATGGGGACTACATTTGCTGTCTTCCATTTCTCAGGTAGTTGCCCAGTTTCAAGGGATGTGTTGAAGATTGTGGTTAGAGGCACGCACAGCATCTCTGCTCCTTCTCTTAGGACCCATGGGGAGATGTTGTCCCGTCCCATTGCCTTTGAGGTATCAAGATCAGTTAGCAGCTTCTGCACATCCTCCTCAGTTGTTCGTATGTCTTCCAACACTTGCTGGTATATTCCCTCTTGATGTTCCCTTCTGTGCTGTCTTCCCACAGCCCTTCCTGTCTCTACTATGAAAACTTCCTTAAATCTCCTGTTTAGCTACTCACATACCTCCTGATCATTTCTTGTGAGTTCTCCACCTTCTGTCCTCAATCTGATCACTTGGTCTTTGACTGTTGTCTTCCTCCTGATGTGGCTATACAACAGTTTCGGGTCAGTCTTGATTTTCGATGCTATGTCATTTTCATACTGTCGCTGGGCCTCCCTCCTTACCTGTGCATACTCGTTCCTGGCTCTGCGACTGATCTCCCTATTTTTTGTGTTCTCTGCCTTCTGTACTTTTTCCATTCTCTATTGCACTTTGTTTTTGCCTTCTTACACCGTTGGGTAAACCAGGGGCTCGTTCTGGTCTTCCCATTGTTTCTGTTGCCCTTGGGGATAAACCTTTCCACTGCCTCCCTGCATTTTGTTGTTACATATTCCATCATTTCGTTTACTGGCTTTCCTGCCAGTTCTCTGTCCCACGGAACCTCCTGCAGGAAGTTCCTCAACCCTATGTAGTCCCCTCTTTTATAGTCAGGATTTTCCCATTTAACTCCTGTTACTTTCCCCACTTGCAACTCTACTATGTATTCAAAGCACAGAACCACGTGTTTGCTGGCTCCTAGGGGTCTCTCATACTTGATGTCCTCAATGTCTGAACTGCGCAAGGTGAACACAAGGTCCAATCTTGCTGGTTCATCCTCCCCTCTCACTCTGGTAGTGTCCTTAACATGTTGGTGCATGAGGTTTTCCAGCACCACGTCCAACATCTTGGCTCTCCATGTTTTGGGACCCCCATGTGGCTCCAGGTTTTCCCAGTCAATCTCCCTGTGGTTGAAATCCCCCATAACCAGCAACTTTGCTCTGCTGGAGTGAGCTCTTCTTGCCACCTCAGCAAGTGTGTCCACCATTGCTCTGTTGCTCTCTTCATATTCCTCTCTTGGCCTCCTGCAGTTCTGTGGTGGATTATACATCACTGCAATGACCACCTTGTGCTCCCCAGACTGAAGTGTACCTACTATGTAGTCTCTTTCTCCTGTCTCGTCTATGCCTCCCATTTTCTCGAATTTCCATCTGTTTTATACGAGCAGAGCAACACCTTCTCCCCCTCTGCCCCTTCTATCTTTCCTCATGATCTGGTATCCTGGTGGGAAGATTGCGTCTGTTATTGTCTCCGTGAGTTTTGTTTCTGTAACTGCTATGATATTTGGACTTCTCATTGATTCTTTCTTGCCATTCCTCATGTTTATTCGTTAATCCATCCGCATTTGTGTACCAAACTTCTGTTCTAATGTTGTAACTGTGGTGTGGGGGTGGAAACAGAGGGGTCGGTGTGTGATGGTTGGTTTGGATTGTTCAGTTGCCTTGGGGGTGTCATGGCTGGAGTTCTTCTGCAGGTGTTTCTGGGGGGTGTGCTTGCCCTTCCACTTGTTCCTGGGTTATTCTGCTCTCCTTTTTCTTTTCCTCCCATTTCTCCTTTAGTGTTTGCAGGACCATGGTTCGGGTTGATTCTGCCTTGAAAATTACTTTGAGAGGCCGATTTCTTTTCTTTGTGAACCACCCGATTCTCTGAAAATTTGCCACCTGGGTCATGTTCCCCTCGCCTATCACCTTAATGATACCTTCAATCGCTTTTTTCTCCTCCTGCTTTCTTTCATCATAAGTTTCCCCTTTAGCTTTGTCTAGCCCATAGACAAAAACTGATCTCTCCCTTTCCACCTCCCACTGTGACTCCCATTGTGTCTTCTGAGGCATTTTAGTTCCTTCCCATGGAGTGTTCCTTCCTTCAGTCCCTTCCCTAGCCATGGCCCCTATGCTCATTGGTTTGTCCTTCCTGCTCACCTGTTCCTGGCCCCCACAGGTGTCTGGTAAGGTCCCTGGACATGTCCTAGTTCCTTTAATTTCTTCCAACCTCTCATTCTGTCTGAGTGTGCTCCCTGTCTTTGTTTTGGCCCCATGTGGGTTTGACAGGATCTCTGCATATAGTTTAGCTTCCGTGCTCCCTTCAGACCCGTTGTCTGTGTCTGATGTAGCCATTGCTGATGCTACTTCTGTAATATCTTTGTCTCTATTCTGTTTCAGATGTCTCAGTTCCTCTTCTAATCTCTGTATCTTGTTTTCTGTTGATGTAGCATGTTGTTTCCACCTTCTGCATTCTGCTGCTAACCTCTCCTCCATCTTCCTTGCAAGCTCCTCTAGCCTCCTTCCCCAGTCTTCCTCCCTTTTTTTGAGCTCTGCCTCCCAGTCCTCCCTCCCAGATTCGTCCTTCGGGCCCCTTGTTCTCATCCTAGTTCTAATTTCCCCCATTGCTCCACAGAAGGAAGGGGGAAGGTGGTTAAGGGGAGGGGAATAGATGGTTAGGGGGAGTGTGGATGGATGGTTATGGGGGAGGGGGAGGATGGTTATTGGAGGGGGAGAGGTAGTTGGGGGAGGGGGTTAGATGGTTTGGGTGAGGGGTTAGATGGTTTGGGGAGGGGTAGGTGGCTTTTTTTCCCCTTGTTTTCTTGCTTCATATGTTTCCCCTTCAACTTCCTGGAGCCCATACACAAAGACTGACCTCACTCTTTCATTCTCCCACTGCATATCCCTGTGCATCCCCTCATTTAATTTGGTTTCCTCCACTGCAGCTTTCCTTTCTTCAGTTTCACTAGCTAATGTACTTGGGCTCAGTGGCCTGTCATTTTCCCTTCTCGGCTTTCCTTGGGCTCTGTTGTTGTCTGTTAGGGCCTCCACATAAAGCTTGGCTCTTTCATTTAATACAGTCTCCTCTGATAGAGCCTCTTCATGCAGTCGTGCTCCTTCTTTCCCTACTTTCCCCTTATTTGTGGAAGAGGTAGCAGTCTCTGTTGTCAATCCCAAAATGTTCTTTGCTTCTTTAGGCTGTTTCAGATTTTTCAGTTCCTCTTCTAAACTCTGTATCCTAGCCTCTGCTGCTTTGACATTCACCTCCTACTTCCTGCTTTCCATATCTATCCTCTCTTCCATTCTCATGCTAAGTACTTCTAGTTTCTTTTCCCATTCATGATCCCTTTTTATGAGCTCTGCTGGCCAATCTTCCTTTGCAGCTTCCTCCTCCTGTCCCTTGGTTTTTCTTGTTGCTCTCTGGCAACAAATTTTTGTTTTATCCTGATTGCCACAGAGTGGGAAACCTATGTAGTTCTGTATGTTATGTTAGTAGTGTGTATGTCAGAGTGTGGGGGGGGGAGGTAGTGGAGGAACTGTGCCTATGTGGGAGAGGAGTGGGGAGGGGGAGGGTGAACGAGTGTTCTCACCTAGTTGTACTCACCTAGTTGAGGTTGCGGGGGTCGAGTCCGAGCTCCTGGCCCCGCCTCTTCACTGATCACTACTAGTGTGTGTGTGAGTGTGTGTGTGTGTGTGTGTGTGTGTGTGTAATTTTGTGTGTGTATATATGTGTGTATATATGTGTGTGTGTATGTGCATGTGTGTGTGTGTGTGTGTGTGTGTGTGTGTGAACTCACCTAGTTGAGGTTGTGGGGGTCGAGTCCGAGCTCCTGGCCCCGCCTCTTCACTGATCGCTACTAGGTCACTCTCCCTGAGCAGAGAGCTTTATCATACCTCTGCTTAAAGCTATGTATGGATCCTGCCTCCACTACATCGCTTCCCAAACTATTCCACTTACTGACTACTCTGTGGCTGAAGAAATACTTCCTAACATCCCTGTGATTCATCTGTGTCTTCAACTTCCAACTGTGTCCCCTTGTTACTGTGTCTAATCTCTGGAACATCCTGTCTTTGTCCACCTTAAGGTCAATTCCTCTCAGTATTTTGAATGTCGTTATCATGTATCCCCTATCTCTCCTGTCCTCCAGTGTCGTCAGGTTGATTTCCCTTAACCTCTCCTCTTAGGACATACCTCTTACCTCTGGGACTAGTCTTGTTGCAAACCTTTGCACTTTCTCTAGTTTCTTTACGTGCTTGGCTAGGTGTGGGTTCCAAACTGGTACCGCATACTCCAATATGGGCCTAACGTACACGGTGTACAGGGTCCTGAACGATCCCTTATTAAGATGTCGGAATGCTGTTCTGAGGTTTGCTAGGCGCCCATATGCTACAGCAGTTATTTGGTTGATGTGTGCTTCAGGAGATGTGACTGGTGTTATACTCACCCCAAGATCTTTTTCCTTGAGTGAGGTTTGTAGTCTCTGGCCCCCTAGACTGTACTCCGTCTGCGGTCTTCTTTGCCCTTCCCCAATCTTCATGACTTTGCACTTGGTGGGATTGAACTCCAGGAGCCAATTGCTGGACCAGGTCTGCAGCCTGTCCATATCCCTTTGTAGTTCTGCCTGGTCTTCAATCGAGTGAATTCTTCTCATCAACTTCACGTCATCTGCAAACAGGGACACCTCAGAGTCTATTCCTTCCGTCATGTCGTTCACAAATACCAGAAACAGCACTGGTCCTAGGACTGACCCCTGTGGGACCCCGCTGGTCACAGGTGCCCACTCTGACACCTCGCCACGTACCATGACTCGCTGCTGTCTTCCTGACAAGTATTCCTGATCCATTGTAGTGCCTTCCCTGTTATCCCTTCTTGGTCCTCCAGTTTTTGCACCAATCTCTTGTGTGGCACTGTGTCAAACGCCTTCTTGCAGTCCAAGAATATGCAATCCACCCACCCCTCTCTCTCTTGTCTTACTGCTGTCACCATGTCATAGAACTCCAGTAGGTTTGTGACACAGGATTTCCCGTCCCTGAAACCGTGTTGGCTGCTGTTGATGAGATCATTCCTTTCTAGGTGTTCCACCACTCTTCTCCTGATAATCTTCTCCATGATTTTGCATACTATACATGTCAGTGACATTGGTCTATAGTTTAATGCTTCATGTCTGTCTCCTTTTATAAAGATTGGGACTACATTTGCTGTCCTCCATGCCTCAGGCAATCTCCCTGTTTCGATAGATGTATTGAATATTGTTGTTAGGGGTACACATAGCGCCTCTGCTCCCTCTCTCAATACCCATGGGGAGATGTTATCTGGTCCCATTGCCTTTGAGGTATCTAGCTCACTCAGAAGCCTCTTCACTTCTTCCTCGGTTGTGTGCACTGTGTCCAACACATGGTGGTGTGCCCCACCTCTCAGTCTTTCTGGAGCCCCTTCTGTCTCCTCTGTGAACACTTCTTTGAATCTCTTGTTGAGTTTCTCACATACTTCACGGTCATTTCTTGTTGTCTCTCCTCCTTCCTTCCTTAGCCTGATTACCTGATCCTTGACTGTTGTTTTCCTCCTGATGTGACTGTACAACAGTTTCGGGTCAGATTTGGCTTTCGCTGCTATGTCATTTTCATATCGTCTTTGGGCCTCCCTTCTTATCTGTGCATATTCGTTTCTGGCTCTATGACTGCTCTCCTTATTCTCCTGGGTCCTTTGCCTTCTATATTTCTTCCATTCCCTAGCACACTTGGTTTTTGCCTCCCTGCACCTTCGGGTAAACCATGGGCTCATCCTGGCTTTTTCATTATTCCTGTTACCCTTGGGTACAAACCTCTCCTCAGCCTCCTTGCATTTTGTTGCTACATATTCCATCATCTCATTAACTGGCTTCCCTGCCAGTTCTCTGTCCCACTGAACCCCGTTCAGGAAGTTCCTCATTCCTGTGTAGTCCCTTTCTTGTAGTTTGGCTTCATTCGTCCTGGCCTTCCTGCTTCTCCCTCCACTTGTAGCTCTACTGTGTATTCGAAGCTTAAAACCACATGGTCACTGGCCCCAAGGGGTCTTTCATATGTGATGTCCTCGATATCTGCACTACTCAAGGTGAATACTAAGTCCAGCCTTGCTGGTTCATCCTCTCCTCTCTTGTAGTGTCCCTTACATGTTGGTACATGAAGTTTGTGTGTGTGTGTGTGTGTGTGTGTGTGTGTGTGTGTGTGTGTGTGTGTATTCGCCTAGTTAGTTACCATTTTGTCCTAGTACAGGTGTATGTGTGTATGAGGGGGAGATACTGTTAATACATACTATTACAAAAAAGTAATTTTTAAAAGAAGAGAGATTAGATTTACTTCTTTTGTAATAAAGAGTTCGGGATACATAAATACACACATTAATATAAATTAATCTTTAATATATAAAAATCAACTATCTTTGGTCTAGAGGTATTTGAACTATGATATAATAATAATATGTACATGTTACTATAATAAATTATAATCAGCATTTTACTAAAATATAATTAATAACCCTACACAGGGTACAACTCTTGACACTACTGTCACTATATATATATATCTCTATGCTAAAACAATAAATTATAAATAACATTTTTATAATAATAAATTACAATCAACTGCCTCTCACGACACGAAGTCAGTCACACGACACTGTTCAGTGTACACTACAACCAGGCCATCTTCAGTGTCCCACGACACCCTTTTCATACGGTCCTGTGCATATCTCAGTGTTCCACTCCAATCGTACGTCCCTCAGTGTCACACTACGGTCCTGGCCCAGTTCAGTGTAACACTCCAACCTTTTCTTCATGTAATGTCCCACTAAACAGCATCTGACGACTCCGGCCCACAGTTGATCAACGTAGACGGTGAGTCCACAGACATCACCGGTAGTCCAGTAAATCCTCTCCAAAGGCGGTTGACACACCGCTAGCCGAACACCATGCTGCAAGCTCACTGAATGCGGCCGTCAAGTAACTGAGGCCAACAGACTCAGTGAGCTGCGGTGAGCGGTTCTTCTAACGCCAGTAGATAGGTACGATTCGGTGGTCAGGTACCTACTGCATAGACGTGTACCCTGAGGAGTTCAGGTACTTAATGTTGAAGCCAGTAGACGTGTACCCTTCGGTGGTCAGGTACCTACTGCTTAGGTGTGTACAGCGAGGCGCTCAGGTACATAATATTTCTAAAGCCAGTAGACGTGTACCCTTCGGTGGTCAGGTACCTACTGCTTAGGTGTGTACAGCGAGGCGCTCTGGTACATACTGTTACTAAAGCCAGTAGACGTGTACCCTTCGGTGGTCAGGTACCTACTGCTTAGGTGTGTACAGCGAGGCGCTCTGGTACATACTGTTACTAAAGCCAGTAGACGTGTACCCTTCGGTGGTCAGGTACCTACTGCTTAGGTGTGTACAGCGAGGCGCTCTGGTACATACTGTTACTAAAGCCAGTAGACGTGTACCCTTCGGTGGTCAGGTACCTACTGCTTAGGTGTGTACCGTGAGGCACTCAGGCTCTTACTGCTCTAAGGCCGGCTCAGCAGCCCCCACATTGGGTTTGATGACGCACCCAGTGGTACTGCCGGCCGGCAGGTTAACTATTTAACCGCTAGTTTGGCAGGGGCCGCAACACATACCAGTAATTCTGGGTTATAAAAAGCGGAAATTGCTAATAGGGTCTAAAGCTTCTATGAGTGTCTGCCCTTGTGTGTGTAGGGATGGTTAGGGGGGGTAGGTGGTGTGTGTGTGTGTGTGTGTGTGTGTAATTATGTGTCGAATTATGTGTGGGTTTATTGTGTCTGAAAAGTAGGTGGCTTGTGCTTGGAGTGTAATGTGGATTCTCAGTGGTCGCTTGTGTCCACAACCTCTTGTGACCTGACTCCCTCCCTCCTGGGACGCTCACCTACTTACAATGTTGCCAATGCTTGACCTGCCACCTAGCTTACAGTAAGTTAATCGCCTTGTTCAATGGATTACTAATTGCTATTCCTTATTGAATACTTGAGTGCCTATTCTTTATCGTGCTATGAGAGTTAGACCATTCACATTCAGCTTGGCGGTTAATTGGAACCTGGAACCCCACACCCAAACAACCACTCATAGGTAGATACAGTACTTGTGTGTGTGTGTGTGTGTGTGTGTGTGTGTGTGTGTGTGTGTGTGTGTGTGTGTGTGTGTGTGTGTGTGTGTGTGTGTGTGTGTGTGTGTGTATTCGCCTATTTAGTTACCATTTGTCCTAGTGCAGGTGTATTTGTGTATGTGTGTATATGTGTGTGTTCGTGTGTATGGGGGAGGTGTGGGGGGGGGGAGATACTGCTAATACATACCAGTAATTCTGGATTATAAAAAGGGGAAATTGCTACTAGGGTCTAAAGCTTCTATGAGTGTCTACCCTTGTGTGTGTGTGTGAGGGAGGGATGGTTAGGGGGAGGGGTAGGTGGTGTGGAAAGATCCACCAACCATGAGTAGATAAATACAGATATTGATAACAAAGTTAAGGTGGATGTGTTTGATAATTTGACAAACGTCTCTTCCTAAATTTTACAGTGATAGCCAGATTGATTTACAATTCTCATTAAACTCATCATAGCTGGCTGAAAGTGCGTACAAATGTCATCCAGTCCTCGTAAATCCTATGTGAATTTCGCACAAACGGCTTGCAGCAAATAATAGGTTGTTCTCTGTCTATAAAAATAAACAATTATAAAGGAAATAAATGAAATATGACATACAAGCAATAAAAAGTTCTTCGGCGTGAACAGAAAATAGCTACTCAGTGAGTGCAGTAGAAAAAGTTATCATTATTTTCACTGTTTTCACCAGTCACTCAGTCACTCATTTGACTCTCTTTTGCGATAGTGAAAAATGTTATGTGTTTATAAAAGGTTGACTGAAAATATGACTTGAAACATACTTTAACAATCATTTAAGTCTTGTAACCAATATACTTTTACTGTCACATCCATAGCCACAACCACGAAACTGTTATGACTACAGCAACAAGCACAAAACTGTCAAAATTATAGCAGCAAGCACAAAACTGTCAAGATTAGAGGAACTCATTTACTTCTTCATCCAGTTAGGATAACAGATCCAGAACAAGAACTCCGGTGAAGAATGCCATAACATCAAAACGTATTAGTGTAAAATGATTGAGCACGTTCACATTCTTTAATTTGTCAATGAGGTCAACATTGTTTTTAACGTGGGTGTGGAAAATACTGTATATTTTGCAAAAATACAGTATATTTTAAAGAAGAGAATCGAGAGGGAAACTCTGCACCTGCGCTGAGGAGCAGGGAGAGACGCCATTGTTTTTAAATGTGATACAAGCACGCTAATGTAATGTGCATAATTTTCGTCACTCTAGGGGTTATATTGGGCTTAAAACCTCTCAAATAGGAGCCGAAATTGTTGGATGTGCAGTCCTGCATAATGAGAGCATTAAGCAGACAGACAGGACATCTCCAGGAACCTCAGATAAGCTGTCTATGTTTATGTTTGTAAATCTGGCCAGTATTATCATCATAAATTTAGGTAGAGGGGGGTTCTGTACATGACACAGAGTAATCTCCAGACTAATTGGTGAGTGTTATGATTATAAATTCTCCTTCTGTTACATAAATATGTATATGTAATCATTTATTAATTTTAATATACAGTCCACATGTTTATATTAAATTTCACCAGAATTCCTGGTGGTGTATATTTCATTTGCAATTAATATAGGTCAAGAGTGACTTGTGGATATGACAGTTGTAGGTATCGAAGGGGGACATTTTTTGCGACCTAGATGTCTCAAAATTCCTACTTGTCTGTGTAACTTTGATAAATAATAATTATCTTTGTTACTCTTTACTGGTATGTATCTAACGAGATGCATCCAGGTAAATTTAATTTTCCACAGTATGCTTCAAAAATGTTACCTAGTATTGTTACCATCCATTTTGACAGGCCATATGTCGCCGACCCCACTGAGCTAATAATAAGCCTCGCTGGAAATCCCGTCTTATGGGATTACATAGTACTTATAAGAGAGTGTGTCCGACATAGCTGACAAATATTTAATCAATTCCTCATTACCCCTTAGAAAAGCTCTAAGTTTAAACTTACTATTAACCTGGTCCAAAGGATTCTTGTTAAGGGGCGCAAAATTTTCTTATCTTATAATAACATGTTCATTTTTCTGCTTTAATCTACATTGTCCATAATTATTATTGCATGCATTTTGTCTGCTTTTGTAAGGTGAAGAATAGGATCTTTCTTTAATTTATGGTATATCTTAAGAAATGATTGAGGACTATTCTGTTCACAGGTCTGAGCAAAGCCCCATATACCATGCCTTTGTAAATATTCAATATTTCCGGGGATAAGTCACCTTGTTTTACCAAAATGCAAAAAATGATTGTCGTAAATGTAGTTCTACACTGACGAATTTAGGGGTACTTAGATTCTGCTTTCTCTGCTACCTTTAATGGTTAAACCAGCATTTGCCTAAAAGTTGGATGTGGTTACCTTTTTAAAATTAGGATCGTCTCCCTTTTGTATAAGAGTGATGCCTTAGACCCGTTTTCTTATATATGAAAAAAACAAAAATACCTAAAGATAAGTGATAGATACTTTTGGAATCAGAATTTAAAGTCTTTTATAACGAAACGTTTTGGTGTCTTATGGTATGTTTGTGATGAATGACATGCCACTTTGTTGTGGTCGCTTGGGCATCACTACACAGTCAATACTTATGGGATTTATATGCTTTTTGGTCATATTCTGTAATGTGTTGCCTGAATTTTCTGGCAGTCTGCATCCTTCTACTTCCTTTATTCTGGAAAGATCTGTTCCCATGAACGAATCTTCCTGGATCTCCTGCTCTATTTCAGCAACAATGCAAACTCCTGACGAAGTGTTGATTGGAACATGAAAGGCCTAGTGCAATCATTCAACTCGTAATTTTGCATCATTTATCGCTCGTTCGTGATATATATATATATATATATATATATATATATATATATATATATATATATATATATATATATATATATATATATATATATATATATATATATATATATATATTGTTCTTCTTATTACTTTTCCTTTCATATCCACGGGGAAGTGGAATAAGAATCTTTCCTCTGTAAGGCATGTGTGTTGTAAATGTCAACTAAAATACTGGGAGCGATGTGCTAGTGACCCCTTTTCAAGTATAACTTAATAAAAATAAAAAGACAAAAACCGTCAAAGTGGGATGTTTGAATGTGCGTAGACGTAGTGAGAATGTGGATGTTATGAATGAAAAGAAGCTGGATGTCCTGGCTCTAAGTCAAACAAAACTGAAGGGGGTAGGTGAGTTTCAGTTGGGAGAAATAAATGAGATTAAGTCAGGGGTTTCTAATAGAGTTAGAGCTAAGGAATAAATAGCAATAATGTTGAAGGATAAGTTATGGCAGGAAAAGAAGGGATATAAATGTATAAATTCAAGGATTATGTGGAGTAAAATAAGGGCTGGATGTGAAAAGTGGGCTATAGTAAGTGTTTATGCATCTGGGTGTAGAGGGGAGAGAGAGATTTTTGGAAATGTTGAGTGACTGTGTGGGAAGTTTGAATAAAGTGAGAAAGTACATATCGTTGTGGATCACAATGACAGAGTGGGTAAAAATGTTGTAGAGGGATTAGTAGGTGCATTTGTGGTGCCAGGGGTAAATGAAAATGAGGAACCATTAAATAAATTATGTGTAGAAAGAGGTCTGGTAATACGTAATACATATTTTATGAAAAAAGAGGAAAAATAAGTATACAAGATATGATATAGCACATAATGGAAGTAGTTTGTTAGGTTATGTATTGGTGGATAAACTTTCATGGGTAGGCTTTAGGATGTGTATGTTTATAGTGTGGCAACGGATATATCAGATCATTATTTAGTTGTAGTTACAGTTAGAGTAAGAGGTAGATGGAACAATAGGAAAATGGCAACAGTAAGAGAGAGGTGAAAGTTTAAAACTATCGGAAAAGGAAGTTAGGATGAGACATAAGCAACTATTGGCAGAAAGGTGGGCTTGTGCAGGTATGGGTAGTGAAGGGGGAGGTTGAAGACGAATGGGATAGTTTTCAAAATGCAGTATTAGAATGTGGGGCAGAAGTTTGTGGCTATTGTAAGGTGGGTACAGGAGGGAAGAGGAGTGATTGGTGGGATGATGAGGTAAAGAGTGCGATAAAAGAGAAAAAGGTAGCTTATGAGAGGTTTTTACAATATAGAAGTGATATAAGACGGGCAGAGTATATGGAGAGTAAAAGCAAGGTGAAGAGCGTGGTGAGAGAGTGCAAAAGAAGTGCAAGTGATAGAGTGGGAGATGCACTGTCAAGAAATTTTGCTGAGAATAAGGAAAAAAATGTGGAGAGAGATGAACAAATTAAGTAACCCTAGGGAACGAATGGATTTGTCAGTTATAATCCGAGTAGGGGAGTAGGAGATGGGAAGCTGGAGGCATTGGGTAGATGGTGAGAATATTTTGAGGATCTTTTAAATGTCGATGAAGAAAGGGAGGTAGCAATTTCATGCTCTGGCCAGGACAGTATATCTTTTAGGAGTGAAAAAGAGCAGGATGTTAGTGTGGGGAGGTGCATGAGGCATTACGTAGAATGAAAGGAGGTAAAGCAGCTGGAACTAACGGGATCATGATAGATATGTTAAAAGCAGGGGAGGGGATATAGTGTTGGAGTTGATGGTATTTTTGTTTAATAAATGTATGAAAGACGGGAAGGTACCTAGGGATTGGCAGAGAGCATGTATAGTTCTTTTATATAAAGGGAAGGGGGACAAAAGAGATTGTAAAAATTATAGGGGAATAAGTTTACTGAATATACCAGGTAAGGTGTATGGTCGGATTATTAATGAAAAAAAATAGAGGTAAGACAGAGAGCAGGATTGCAGATGAGCAAGGAGGCTTTAGGGTATGTGTAGAACATGTGTTTACATTGAAGCATATATGGTAACAGTATTTAGATAAAGATAGAGAAGTTTTCATTGTATTTATGATTTAGAAAAGGCATATGATAGAGTGGATAGGGGAGCAATGTGGCAGGCATTGCAAGTGTATAAAATAGGTAGTAAGTTACTAAGAGCTGTAAAGAATTTTTTTGTGGATAGTGAGGCTCAGGTTTGGGTGTGTATGCCAGAGAGATTACTTCCAAGGAAAAGTAGTTCTTAGACAGGGACGTGTAATGTCACCAAGGTTGTTTAACATATTTATAGATGGAGTTGTAAAAAAAATAAAGTTGCTAGGGATTCGAAAACTAACCCAAAAAGTTTTTTCCAGGGAGAGAGATGATATTAAATTACAGGGAATCAGATACAAAATGGGAGTTGACACAGTTACTTTTTTGCTGATGGGGATTCTAAAAAAAATTGCAAAGGTTTGTTGATGAGTTTGGGAGGGTGTGTAAAGGTAGAAAGTTGAAAGTAAACATAGATAAGAGTAAGGTGATGAGGGTATCAAACAAATTAGATAAAGAAAAATTGGATATCACATTGGAGGGAGGGAGTATGGAAGAAGAGAATGTTTTCAGATATTAAAGAGTTGACATGTCAGACAGTGAGACTGCCCATCTACATGTGAGTGTACATCACTCTGGGGACTTCCTCCAAACAGGTCTCATTTCGGCAATGGGAACATGCCTCGACCCTAAGACCCTCTGTATTGAAGTGGCTCTGCACCTCGCCGTCCCGATTCACACGGAATATACGTGTAACTGCGGCAATGCGCAAACCAACAAATATGGTCTAAATGGTCTTAACTGTTCCAAAACCAAGGGCTGGCATGCAAGACACAATAAAGTCAACGACATCATAAAGAGAACCCTTGCAACAGTTGGATGGCCATCCGAGAAAGAACCCCAATCACTAGCAGCCAACAATACACACGACCCAGCAAACTGCGCAGATAGGATCCCCATCTATCCTTGGAAGAATGGCAGGCTCTTAGCATGGGACCATACCTGTGTGTCGATGCTGGCTGGCACCTACATCCATCACAGTGTCGGGCGACAGGGAGGAGCTGCTGATCATACGGAGGAGTACAAGATCAGCAAGTACAGGGACATAAGCCAACAGTATCAGTTAATCCCAGTGGGATCAGAGACCTTGGGAACATGGGGAAAAATTGCCACATGTTTCCTTAAAGAACTGGGTTCCAGACTCATCGACACCACCAGGGACCCAAAGGCAGCCACTTTCAAGTTCCAGAGCCTCAGCATGGCCATCCAGACTGGAAATGCATGCTGCATAATTGGTTCACGTCCGGCTTTGAAAGAGCTGGAGAATATTCATAATCTTTGATATACTGTGCCAATGTATTCATGTTCGTGTTTTCTATCAAAGTATTCTGTCTATTAATAAAGTTCCCTGTCTAATATATATAGATATATATATATATATATATATATATATATATATATATATATATATATATATATATATATATATATATATATATATATATATATATAACATATGTATACATACATACAGTGGAACCACAAGTTTCGGCCTCAATCCTTTCCAGGAGCTAGGCCTAAAGTCGAAACGGCCAAAGTCGAAGCAATATTTCCCATGAGAAATAACGTAAATCAAATTAATCTGTTCCACCCAAAAATATTCACAAAAAAATTACTTTTTAAAGAATAAATTCTGATATAATATGACATAATAAACAATGTTAATAACATAGAAACATGACATATACTCTAGAATGAATAAAATACATCATTACATATGTCACAACTGGTATTATGTTGTGTTGTTGTTGGGTGTATAAGGGCCACTGAGAGCATAAGCATAAGCAGCAGCAGAGGCAGCAGATGTGGCGGTGTTTTCAGTAGCCCTATATACTTCAAACAACAATGGAGGAGTTAGGTTTCGTGTCGTCTTTTTTCTATCGCTTAATCGCTTAACTTACTTGCTACACTGTTAATGCTACACTTTATTGCTGACTGGCGCTATAGCCTTTATCGATTCGTGCTGCTTTAGTATTGTACATATTGTAGAATCACTGAAGAAGGCACATTCTCCCCTCTCTCTTCCTCCTTCACTTTGTACTTTGGTACAATTTATTTCTTCAATTCTATCATGTTTCTCACTTTCTTTACCAAAAGGCTGCCACTAGGAAGTTATGAACTTATTGTGAAATTTTTGGATGAGCTCGCAGGGTATTATTCACTTAAGGATAAACAAAGATAGACTGGCTCATGATGCCTGCATGGGCAGGCGTGCAGGTGTGGGCAGGTGGACAGGTCTGGTATGGGCAGGCAGACAGGTCTGGTACACCGATCAAAACACGGGGCACAGGGCGAAACTCGGGACAAAATTTAGCCGAAAAAAAGGTCTATACTCATGGCGCTCGAAACTCGGGGTTCCACTGTATATATATATATATATATATATATATATATATATATATATATATATATATATATATATATATATATATATATATATATATATATATATATATGTGTGTATATATATATATATATATATATATATATATATATATATATATATATATATATATATATATATATTATTATCACACTGGCCGATTCCCACCAAGGCAGGGTGGCCCGAAAAAGAAAAACTTTCACCATCATTCACTCCATCACTGTCTTGCCAGAAGGGTGCTTTACACTACAGTTTTTAAACTGCAACATTAACACCCTTCCTTCAGAGTGCAGGCACTGTACTTCCCATCTCCAGGACTCAAGTCCGGCCTGCCGGTTTCCCTGAATCCCTTCATAAATGTTACTTTGCTCACACTCCAACAGCACGTCAAGTATTAAAAACCATTTGTCTCCATTCACTCCTATCAAACACGCTCACGCATGCCTGCTGGAAGTCCAAGCCCCTCGCACACAAAACCTCCTTTACCCCTTCCCTCCAACCCTTCCTAGGCCGACCCCTACCCCGCCTTCCTTCCACTACAGACTGATACACTCTTGAAGTCATTCTGTTTCGCTCCATTCTCTCTACATGTCCGAACCACCTCAACAACCCTTCCTCAGCCCTCTGGACAACAGTTTTGGTAATCCCGCACCTCCTCCTAACTTCCAAACTACGAATTCTCTGCATTATATTCACACCACACATTGCCCTCAGACATGACATCTCCACTGCCTCCAGCCTTCTCCTCGCTGCAACATTCATCACCCACGCTTCACACCCATATAAGAGCGTTGGTAAAACTATACTCTCATACATTCCCCTCTTTGCCTCCAAGGACAAAGTTCTTTGTCTCCACAGACTCCTAAGTGCACCACTCACTCTTTTTCCCTCATCAATTCTATGATTCACCTCATCTTTCATAGACCCATCCGCTGACACGTCCACTCCCAAATATCTGAATACATTCACCTCCTCCATACTCTCTCCCTCCAATCTGATATTCAATCTTTCATCACCTAATCTTTTTGTTATCCTCATAACCTTACTCTTTCCTGTATTCACCTTTAATTTTCTTCTTTTGCACACCCTACCAAATTCATCCACCAATCTCTGCAGCTTCTCTTCAGAATCTCCCAAGAGCACAGTGTCATCAGCAAAGAGCAGCTGTGACAACTCCCACTTTGTGTGTGATTCTTTATCTTTTAACTCCACGCCTCTTGCCAAGACCCTCGCATTTACTTCTCTTACAACCCCATCTATAAATATATTAAACAACCACGGTGTCATCACACATCCTTGTCTAAGGCCTACTTTTACTGGGAAAAAATTTCCCTCTTTCCTACATACTCTAACTTGAGCCTCACTATCCTCGTAAAAACTCTTCACTGCTTTCAGTAACCTACCTCCTACACCATACACTTGCAACATCTGCCACATTGCCCCCCTATCCACCCTGTCATACGCCTTTTCCAAATCCATAAATGCCACAAAGACCTCTTTAGCCTTATCTAAATACTGTTCACTTATATGTTTCACTGTAAACACCTGGTCCACACACCCCCTACCTTTCCTAAAGCCTCCTTGTTCATCTGCTATCCTATTCTCCGTCTTACTCTTAATTCTTTCAATTATAACTCTACCATACACTTTACCAGGTACACTCAACAGACTTATCCCCCTATAATTTTTGCACTCTCTTTTATCCCCTTTGCCTTTATACAAAGGAACTATGCATGCTCTCTGCCAATCCCTAGGTACCTTACCCTCTTCCATACATTTATTAAATAATTGCACCAACCACTCCAAAACTATATCCCCACCTGCTTTTAACATTTCTATCTTTATCCCATCAATCCCGGCTGCCTTACCCCCTTTCATTTTACCTACTGCCTCACGAACTTCCCCCACACTCACAACTGGCTCTTCCTCACTCCTACAAGATGTTATTCCTCCTTGCCCTATACACGAAATCACAGCTTCCCTATCTTCATCAACATTTAACAATTCCTCAAAATATTCCCTCCATCTTCCCAATACCTCTAACTCTCCATTTAATAACTCTCCTCTCCTATTTTTAACTGACAAATCCATTTGTTCTCTAGGCTTTCTTAACTTGTTAATCTCACTCCAAAACTTTTTCTTATTTTCAACAAAATTTGTTGATAACATCTCACCCACTCTCTCATTTGCTCTCTTTTTACATTGCTTCACCACTCTCTTAACCTCTCTCTTTTTCTCCATATACTCTTCCCTCCTTGCATCACTTCTACTTTGTAAAAACTTCTCATATGCTAACTTTTTCTCCCTTACTACTCTCTTTACATCATCATTCCACCAATCGCTCCTCTTCCCTCCTGCACCCACTTTCCTGTAACCACAAACTTCTGCTGAACACTCTAACACTACATTTTTAAACCTACCCCATACCTCTTCGACCCCATTGCCTATGCTCTCATTAGCCCATCTATCCTCCAATAGCTGTTTATATCTTTCCCTAACTGCCTCCTCTTTTAGTTTATAAACCTTCACCTCTCTCTTCCCTGATGCTTCTATTCTCCTTGTATCCCATCTACCTTTTACTCTCAGTGTAGCTACAACTAGAAAGTGATCTGATATATCTGTGGCCCCTCTATAAACATGTACATCCTGAAGTCTACTCAACAGTCTTTTATCTACCAATACATAATCCAACAAACTACTGTCATTTCGCCCTACATCATATCGTGTATACTTATTTATCCTCTTTTTCTTAAAATATGTATTACCTATAACTAAACCCCTTTCTATACAAAGTTCAATCAAAGGGCTCCCATTATCATTTACACCTGGCACCCCAAACTTACCTACCACACCCTCTCTAAAAGTTTCTCCTACTTTAGCATTCAGGTCCCCTACCACAATTACTCTCTCACTTGGTTCAAAGGCTCCTATACATTCACTTAACATCTCCCAAAATATCTCTCTCTCCTCTGCATTCCTCTCTTCTCCAGGTGCATACACGCTTATTATGACCCACTTCTCGCATCCAACCTTTACTTTAATCCACATAATTCTTGAATTTACACATTCATATTCTCTTTTCTCCTTCCATAACTGATCATTTAACATTACTGCCACCCCTTCCTTTGCTCTAACTCTCTCAGATACTCCAGATTTAATCCCATTTATTTCCCCCCACTGAAACTCTCCTACCCCCTTCAGCTTTGTTTCGCTTAGAGCCAGGACATCCAACTTCTTTACATTCATAACATCAGCAATCATCTGTTTCTTGTCATCCGCATTACATCCACGCACATTTAAGCATCCCAGTTTTATAAAGTTTTTCTTCTTCTCTTTTTTAGTAAATGTATACAGGAGAAGGGGTTACTAGCCCATTGCTCCCGGCATTTTAGTCGCCTCATACGACACGCATGGCTTACGGAGGAAAGATTCTTTTCCACTTCCCCATGGACAATAGAAGAAATAAAAAAGAACAAGAGCTATTTAGAAAAAGGAGAAAAACCTAGATGTATGTATATATATATATGCATGTGCGTGTCTGTGAAGTGTGACCAAAGTGTAAGTAGGAGTAGCAAGATATCCCTGTTATCTAGCGTGTTTATGAGACAGAAAAAGAAACCAGCAATCCTACCATCATGCAAAACAGTTACAGGTTTTTGTTTCACAGTCATCTGGCAGGACGGTAGTACTTCCCTGGGTGGTTGCTGTCTACCAACCTACTACCTATAGTATGTGTATGTATATATATATATATATATATATATATATATATATATATATATATATATATATATATATATATATATATAACACTATATATATAAAACTAACATCCCATATCATAAAAATCTTTGAAAGAGTCCTAAGAAGCAAGATCACCACCCATCTAGAAACCCATCAGTTACACAACCCAGGGCAACATGGGTTTAGAACAGGTCGCTCCTGTCTGTCTCAACTATTGGATCACTACGACAAGGTCCTAGATGCACTAGAAGACTAAAAGAATGCAGATGTAATATATACAGACTTTCCAAAAGCCTTCGACAAGTATGACCATGGCGTAATAGCGCACAAAATGCGTGCTAAAGGAATAACAGGAAAAGTCGGTCGAAGGATCTATAATTTCCTAACTAACAGAACACAGAGAGTAGTAGTCAACAGAGTAAAGTCCGAGGCAGGCACGGTGAAAAGCTCTGTTCCACAAGGCACAGTACTCGCTCCCATCTTGTTCCTCATCCTCATATCCGACATAGACAAGGATGTCAGCCACAGCACAGTGACTTCCTTTGCAGATGACACCCGAATCTGCATGACAGTGTCTTCCATTGCAGACACTGCAAGGCTCCAGGCGGACATCAACCAAATCTTTCAGTGGGCTGCAGAAAACAATATGAAGTACAACGATGAGAAATTTCAATTACTCAGATATGGTAAACACGAGGAAATTAAATCTTCATCAGAGTACAAAACAAATTCTGGCCACAAAATAGAGCGAAACACAAACGTCAAAAACCTGGGAGTGATCATGTCGTAGGATCTCACCTTCAAGGACCATAACATTGTATCGATCGCATCTGCTAGAAAAATGACAGGACGGATAATGAGAACCTTCAAAACGAGGGATGCCAAGCCCATGATGACAATCTTCAGGTCACTTGTTCTATCTAGGCTGGAATATTGCTGCACACTAACAGCACCTTTCAAGGCAGACCTAGAAAATGTACAGAGAACCTTCACGGCGCGCATAACGGAGATAAAACACCTCAATTACTGGGAGCGCTTGAGGTTCCTGAACCTGTATTCCCTGGAACGCAGGCAGGAGAGATACATGATTATATACACCTGGAAAATCCTAGAGGGACTAGTACCGAACTTGCACACGAAAATCACTCAGTACGAAAGCAAAAGACTTGGCAGACGATGCAACATCCCCCCAATGAAAAGCAAGGGTGTCACTACCACGTTAAGAGACCATACAATAAGTGTCAGGGGCCCGAGACTGCTCAACTGCCTCCCAGCATACATGAGAGGGATTACCAACAGACCCCTGGCAGTCTTCAAGCTGGCACTGGACAAGCACCTAAAGTCGGTTCCTGATCAGCCGGGCTGTGGCTCGTACGTTGGTTTGCGTGCAGCCAGCAGTTACAGCCTGGTTGATCAGGCTCTGATCCACCAGGAGGCCTGGTCACAGACCGGTCCGCGGGGGCGTTGACCCCCGGAACTCTCTCCAGGTAAACTCCAGGTATATATATATATATATATATATATATATATATATATATATATATATATATATATATATATATATATATATATATATATATATATATATATATATATATATATAAAGTGGACCCCCGACGAACGATGTTCCGAACCTACATTAAAACCGACCTACGATGCTTTTCAGCGTAAAAATTTGACCCCGACATATGTTGAAAACTCGACCTAAAGCAATCGTCCGGTACCTGTCCAGATGTCTGTCCGCCTGAGCGCCTCAGCTGGCCTACCTTCAGTTAGTGTGCTAATGTTTACAAGTCAGAGCGGTCGCTCCCAAACATACATTCGGAATATTTTGTATTGTTCCATGTTTTTAGTGCATCTAACTGCTAAATAAGCCACCATGAGCCCAAAAAAGCTTCTAGCACCATCCCTGTGGTAAAAAGAGTGAGAAATACTATCGTACCATGGTCAGCTGTTGCTGCTGCTGCTGTAGCACCGTTGTTGGTGTGGCTTATCGAGAATACCGAGAAACAATTAACCCCAGAGGGTCAGCCACCCAGGATAACCCAAGAAAGTCAGTGTGTCATCGAAGAGTGTCTAACTTATTTCCATTGGGGTCCTTAATCTTGTCCCCCCAGGATGCGACCCACACCAGTGGACAAACACCCAGGTGAACAGGAAAAATGTCTGGAACTAGAGCTCATATTGGTGAATTTAAGGCCAGCAAAGGTTGGTTTGAGAGACTTAAGAATCGTAGTGGCATACATAGTGCGATAAAGCCTGTTCTGGAAGAAAATGCCAAACAGGACCTACATTACTCAGGAGGAAAAGGTATTCCCAGGACACAAACAGTGTCTCATCACTCATCATTACATCTTCAGTAAAGGTGTCGTTTATTCTTCATTTAGGAGAGTAGTACATGCACAATATATATTGTGCATGTAACACTCTACTACTGTGCATGTATCCTTCTTTTTGTGTGTACGAGAATGTATATTTCATGTGGTAAAAAAAAAAATCATATTTTTGAGTGTCTTGAATGGATTAATTTGATTTCTTTCATTTCTTATGAGGAAAATTAATTCAACCTACGATCATTTCGTCTTGCGATGGGCTCCCAGGAACGGATTAATATAGTAAGTCGGGGATCCACTGTATATATATATATATATATATATATATATATATATATATATATATATATATATATATATATATATATATATATATATATATATATATATATATATATACATGTATATACAGATATATATAGGTATATATATATATATATATATATATATATATATATATATATATATATATATATATATATATATACATCGTGCCGAATAGGCAGAACTTGCTATCTTGGCTTAAATAGCAACGTTCGTCTTGCCATATAGGACAAGTGAAAATTTGTGTATGCAATAATTTCGCCAAAATCATTCTGAACCTAACGAAAAAAATATATTTCACTGTATTTGTTTAGTATTAAATTACTGTAAACAAATCTAAAATATATTTAGTTCGGTTAGGCTAAACTAAATTGTTCTTGCTATAATAAGGTTAGGTAAGTTTTCTAAGATTCTTTTGGTGCAAAATTAATTTTTTTTACATTAGCTAATTGCTAATTGACCAGTTTTACATATTCGGCACGGCATATATATATATATATATATATATATATATATATATATATATATATATATATATATATATATATATATATATATATATATATATATATATATATATATATATATATATATATATATATATATATATATATATATATATATATATATATATATATATATATACATATATATATATATATATATATATATATATATATATATATATATATATATATATATATACATATATGTATATATATATATATATATATATATATATATATATATATATATATACATATATATATATATATATATATATATATATATATATATATATATATATATATATATATATATATATATATATATATATATTTATCACACTGGCCGATTCTCACCAAGGCAGGGTGGCCCGAAAAATAAAAACTTTCACCATCATTCACTCCATCACTGTCTTGCCAGAAAGGTGCTTTACACTACAGTTTTTAAACTGCAACATTAACACCCCTCCTTCAGGGTGCAGGCACTGCACTTCCCATCTCCAGGACTCAAGTCCGGCCTGCCGGTTTCCCTGAACTCCTTCATAAATGTTACTTTGTTCACACTAAAACAGCACGTCAAGTTTTAAAAACCATTTGTCTCCATTCACTCCTATCAAACACGCTCACGCATGCCTGCTGGAAGTCCAAGCCCCTCGAACACAAAACCACCTTTACCCCCTCCCTCCAACCTTTCCTAGGCCGACCCCTACCCCACCTTCCTTCCACTACAGACTGATACACTCTTAAAGTCATTCTGTTTCGCTCCATTCTCTCTACATGTCCGAACCACCTCAACAACCCTTCCTCAGCCCTCTGGACAACAGTTTTGGTAATCCCACACCTCCTCCTAACTTCCAAACTACGAATTCTCTGCATTATATTCACACCACACATTGCCCTCAGACATGACATCTCCACTGCCTCCAGCCTTCTCCTCGCTGCAACATTCATCACCCATGCTTCACACCCATATAAGAGCATTGGTAAAACTATACTCTCATACATTCCCCTCTTTGCCTCCAAGGACAAAGTTCTTTGTCTCCACAGACTCCTAAGTGCACCACTCACCCTTTTCCCCTCATCAATTCTATGATTCACCTCATCTTTCATAGACCCATCCACTGACACGTCCACTCCCAAATGTCTGAATACATTCACCTCCTCCATACTCTCTCCCTCCAATCTGATATCCAATCTTTCATCACCTAATCTTTTTGCTATCCTCATAACCTTACTCTTTCCTGTATTCACTTTTAATTTTCTTCTTTTGCACACCCTACCAAATTCATCCACCAGTCTCTGCAACTTCTCTTCAGAATCTCCCAAGAGCACAGTGTCATCAGCAAAGAGCAACTGTGACAACTCCCACTTTATGTGTGATTCTTTATCTTTTAACTCCACGCCTCTTGCCAAGACCCTCGCATTTACTTATCTTAAAACCCCATCTATGAATATATTGAACAACCACGGTGACATCCCTCATCCTTGTCTAAGGCCTACTTTTACTGGGAAATAATTTCCCTCTTTCCTACATACTCTAACTTGAGCCTCACTATCCTTGTAAAAACTCTTCACCTCCTACACCATACACCTGCAACATCTGCCACATTGCCCCCCTATCCACCCTGCCATACGCCTTTTCCAAATCCATAAATGCCACAGAGACCTCTTTAGCCTTATCTAAATACTGTTTACTTATATATATATATATATATATATATATATATATATATATATATATATATATATATATATATATATATATATATATATATACACACATATATATATATATATATATATATATATATATATATATATATATATATATATATATATATATATATATATATATATATATATATATATATATATATATATGCAGTAAGATCACAGTAAACAGGTGATTTCAGAACATGCAAAACAACCGCTGTGAAAGAATAGAGGAATTCCAAGCGCTTTCGTGACTACTCACATTATCAAGGAACAATAAAAGTAATGCATCAAAGGAAGGCATATAAAGGGTCTAGACCACACCTCACTATCACATCCCACAACAAAGCAACACCTGACGCGAGACTCATAAGAAAGAGAACACTGCAGTAGGCCTGCTGGCCCAACTAGACAGGTCCTTCACACAACCCACAAACTATTCTACCCAAGAATTAAGATTTATTATTTGTCCAGTGTATTAGTAGTCACAAAAGCACTTGGAATTTCACTATTCTTTCACAGTGGTTGTTTTGCACACACTCACTCACACCCACACACACACACACACACACACACACACACACACACACACACACACACACACACACACACACACACACACACACACACACACACACACACACACACACATATATATATATATATATATATATATATATATATGTATATGTATATATATATATATA
The DNA here is from genome assembly GCF_038502225.1 of Cherax quadricarinatus. Lineage (NCBI taxonomy): Eukaryota > Metazoa > Arthropoda > Malacostraca > Decapoda > Parastacidae > Cherax > Cherax quadricarinatus. The sequence continues at coordinate 26,428,378 of NC_091328.1, forward strand.
TAAATATATATACATAATTACAGTGGAACCCCGAGTTTCGGGCTCCCTGAGTATCGGCTGCTTCAAGTTTAACCGTTTTTCTCGGCTAAATTTTATCCCGAGTTTCGCCCTGTGCCTCGTGTTTTGGTCGACGTACCAGACCTGTCCGCTTGCCCATGCAGGCGTCGTGAGCCAATCTAGCTTAGTTTATCCTTGAGTGAATATTACCCTGCGAGCTCATCCAAACATTTCACAATAAATTCATAACTTCCTAGTGGCAGCCTTTTGGTAAAGAAAGTGAGTAACATGATAGAATTGAAGAAATAAATTGTAGCAAAGTACAACGTGAAGGAGGAAGAGAGAGGGGAGAATGTGCCTTCTTCAGTGATTCTACGATATGTAAAATACTAAAGCAGCACGAATCGATAAAGGCTATAGCGCCAGTCAGCAATAAAGTGTAGCATTAACAGTGTAGCAAGTAAGTTAAGCGATTAAGCGATAGAAAAAAGACGACACGAAACCTAACTCCTCCATTATTGTTTGAGGTATATAGAGCTACAGAAAACACTGCCACCTCTGCTGCCGCTTATGTTTATGCTCTCAGTGGCCCTTATACACCCAACAACACAACATAATACCAGTTGTGACATATGTAATGATGTATTTTATTCATTCTAGAGTATTTGTGTACGAATGGTATATAATACCGACAAGATGAGAGTAAGACACATATGCAACATCTGGGTATCTTTATTGTAGACGTTTCGCCATCCAGTGGCTTTATCAATACAAATTCTAGGACATAACTTGAAGACAGTAGAACTATGTACAGAAGATGAGGTAATCAGTCCCTCAACCTAGGAGTAGGTGCGAACAGCACCCTAGTCGTGGAGATTCTGAAGCAGAAGAAAGAATCCTGGCGCTTATATAGTAACGTCAGGTGAAGCAGACGAGGGCAAATTCACTGGTAGGCGGGATTCCCCAGTGGAAGTAGGTCCTTCCCAAAGAGATGGGTTAGTTGTAGAGGTAGTTGTCGTAGTCGTGAAGGTTATGTACATGTCCTCAGAATTAAGATTCCATGATGTTGCAGTGTCTGACAAGTTGTGTACGAATGGTATATAATACCGACAAGATGAGAGTAAGACACATATGCAACATCTGGGTATCTTTATTGTAGACGTTTCGCCATCCAGTGGCTTTATCAATACAAATTCTAGGACATAACTTGAAGACAGTAGAACTATGTACAGAAGATGAGGTAATCAGTCCCTCAACCTAGGAGTAGGTGCGAACAGCACCCTAGTCGTGGAGATTCTGAAGCAGAAGAAAGAATCCTGGCGCTTATATAGTAACGTCAGGTGAAGCAGACGAGGGCAAATTCACTGGTAGGCGGGATTCCCCAGTGGAAGTAGGTCCTTCCCAAAGAGATGGGTTAGTTGTAGAGGTAGTTGTCGTAGTCGTGAAGGTTATGTACATGTCCTCAGAATTAAGATTCCATGATGTTGCAGTGTCTGACAAGTTGTGTACGAATGGTATATAATACCGACAAGATGAGAGTAAGACACATATGCAACATCTGGGTATCTTTATTGTAGACGTTTCGCCATCCAGTGGCTTTATCAATACAAATTCTAGGACATAACTTGAAGACAGTAGAACTATGTACAGAAGATGAGGTAATCAGTCCCTCAACCTAGGAGTAGGTGCGAACAGCACCCTAGTCGTGGAGATTCTGAAGCAGAAGAAAGAATCCTGGCGCTTATATAGTAACGTCAGGTGAAGCAGACGAGGGCAAATTCACTGGTAGGCGGGATTCCCCAGTGGAAGTAGGTCCTTCCCAAAGAGATGGGTTAGTTGTAGAGGTAGTTGTCGTAGTCGTGAAGGTTATGTACATGTCCTCAGAATTAAGATTCCATGATGTTGCAGTGTCTGACAAGTTGTGTACGAATGGTATATAATACCGACAAGATGAGAGTAAGACACATATGCAACATCTGGGTATCTTTATTGTAGACGTTTCGCCATCCAGTGGCTTTATCAATACAAATTCTAGGACATAACTTGAAGACAGTAGAACTATGTACAGAAGATGAGGTAATCAGTCCCTCAACCTAGGAGTAGGTGCGAACAGCACCCTAGTCGTGGAGATTCTGAAGCAGAAGAAAGAATCCTGGCGCTTATATAGTAACGTCAGGTGAAGCAGACGAGGGCAAATTCACTGGTAGGCGGGATTCCCCAGTGGAAGTAGGTCCTTCCCAAAGAGATGGGTTAGTTGTAGAGGTAGTTGTCGTAGTCGTGAAGGTTATGTACATGTCCTCAGAATTAAGATTCCATGATGTTGCAGTGTCTGACAAGTTGTGTACGAATGGTATATAATACCGACAAGATGAGAGTAAGACACATATGCAACATCTGGGTATCTTTATTGTAGACGTTTCGACATCCAGTGGCTTTATCAATACAAAATCTAGGACATAACTTGAAGACAGTAGAACTATGTACAGAAGATGAGGTAATCAGTCCCTCAACCTGAGGCATATGTGTCTTACTCTCATCTTGTCGGTATTATATACCATTCGTACACAACTTGTCAGACACTGCAACATCATGGAATCTTAATTCTGAGGACATGTACATAACCTTCACGACTACGACAACTACCTCTACAACTAACCCATCTCTTTGGGAAGGACCTACTTCCACTGGGGAATCCCGCCTACCAGTGAATTTGCCCTCGTCTGCTTCACCTGACGTTACTATATAAGCGCCAGGATTCTTTCTTCTGCTTCAGAATCTCCACGACTAGGGTGCTGTTCGCACCTACTCCTAGGTTGAGGGACTGATTACCTCATCTTCTGTACATAGTTCTACTGTCTTCAAGTTATGTCCTAGAATTTGTATTGATAAAGCCACTGGATGGCGAAACGTCTACAATAAAGATACCCAGATGTTGCATATGTGTCTTACTCTCATCTTGTCGGTATTATATACCATTCGTACACAACTTGTCAGACACTGCAACATCATGGAATCTTAATTCTGAGGACATGTACATAACCTTCACGACTACGACAACTACCTCTACAACTAACCCATCTCTTTGGGAAGGACCTACTTCCACTGGGGAATCCCGCCTACCAGTGAATTTGCCCTCGTCTGCTTCACCTGACGTTACTATATAAGCGCCAGGATTCTTTCTTCTGCTTCAGAATCTCCACGACTAGGGTGCTGTTCGCACCTACTCCTAGGTTGAGGGACTGATTACCTCATCTTCTGTACATAGTTCTACTGTCTTCAAGTTATGTCCTAGAATTTGTATTGATAAAGCCACTGGATGGCGAAACGTCTACAATAAAGATACCCAGATGTTGCATATGTGTCTTACTCTCATCTTGTCGGTATTATATACCATTCGTACACAACTTGTCAGACACTGCAACATCATGGAATCTTAATTCTGAGGACATGTACATAACCTTCACGACTACGACAACTACCTCTACAACTAACCCATCTCTTTGGGAAGGACCTACTTCCACTGGGGAATCCCGCCTACCAGTGAATTTGCCCTCGTCTGCTTCACCTGACGTTACTATATAAGCGCCAGGATTCTTTCTTCTGCTTCAGAATCTCCACGACTAGGGTGCTGTTCGCACCTACTCCTAGGTTGAGGGACTGATTACCTCATCTTCTGTACATAGTTCTACTGTCTTCAAGTTATGTCCTAGAATTTGTATTGATAAAGCCACTGGATGGCGAAACGTCTACAATAAAGATACCCAGATGTTGCATATGTGTCTTACTCTCATCTTGTCGGTATTATATACCATTCGTACACAACTTGTCAGACACTGCAACATCATGGAATCTTAATTCTGAGGACATGTACATAACCTTCACGACTACGACAACTACCTCTACAACTAACCCATCTCTTTGGGAAGGACCTACTTCCACTGGGGAATCCCGCCTACCAGTGAATTTGCCCTCGTCTGCTTCACCTGACGTTACTATATAAGCGCCAGGATTCTTTCTTCTGCTTCAGAATCTCCACGACTAGGGTGCTGTTCGCACCTACTCCTAGGTTGAGGGACTGATTACCTCATCTTCTGTACATAGTTCTACTGTCTTCAAGTTATGTCCTAGAATTTGTATTGATAAAGCCACTGGATGGCGAAACGTCTACAATAAAGATACCCAGATGTTGCATATGTGTCTTACTCTCATCTTGTCGGTATTATATACCATTCGTACACAACTTGTCAGACACTGCAACATCATGGAATCTTAATTCTGAGGACATGTACATAACCTTCACGACTACGACAACTACCTCTACAACTAACCCATCTCTTTGGGAAGGACCTACTTCCACTGGGGAATCCCGCCTACCAGTGAATTTGCCCTCGTCTGCTTCACCTGACGTTACTATATAAGCGCCAGGATTCTTTCTTCTGCTTCAGAATCTCCACGACTAGGGTGCTGTTCGCACCTACTCCTAGGTTGAGGGACTGATTACCTCATCTTCTGTACATAGTTCTACTGTCTTCAAGTTATGTCCTAGAATTTGTATTGATAAAGCCACTGGATGGCGAAACGTCTACAATAAAGATACCCAGATGTTGCATATGTGTCTTACTCTCATAAATACACTTACATAATTGGTCGCATTCGGAGGTAATCGTTATGCGGGGGTCCACTGTATATAGTGTATATGTCGTGCCGAATAGGCAGAACTTGCGATCTTAAATAGCAACGCTCATCTTGCCATATAAGACAAGCGAAAATTTGTGTATGCAATAATTTCGCCAAAATCATTCTGAACCTAACGAAAAAAATATATTTCACTCTGTTTAATATTAAATTATTGTAAACAAATCTAAAATATATTTAGTTGGGTTAGACTAAAATAAATTGCTCTTGTTATAATAAGGTTAGGTAAGTTTTCTAAGATTCTTTTGGTGCAAAATTAAAAATTTTTACATTAACATTAATGAAAAAAATATATCGTTAAACGTTTAAGAGAAAATTTCAGAAAGGAATTAATTTTAAACGAGTTCTTGCTAAATGGCCAGTTTTACATATTCGGCACGACATATATATATATATATATATATATATATATATATATATATATATATATATATATATATATATATATATATATATATATATATATATATATATATATATATATATATATATATATATGTATATATTACACAGGGATCTTTATTAATAGACAGAATATATTGACAGAAAACACAAACATGAATACATTGTACAATGTATCAAAGATTATGAATATCCTCCAGCTCCTTCAAAGCCGGTCGCGAACCCATTATGCAGCATGCATTTCCCGTCTGGATGGCCATGCTGAGGCGCTGGAACTTGAAAGTGGCTGCCTTTGGGTCCCTGATGGTGTCGATAAGTCTGGAACTCAGTTCTTTAAGGAAACATGTGGCAATTTTTCCCCATGATCCCAAGGTCTCTGATCCCACTGGGACTAATTGATACTGATGGCTTATGTACCTGTACTTGTACTGGCATAAGAAGCACCTTGATGTTAACTTACACTGGAAACCTTACTCCATTTTGCAAGCCCTTAAATAATTCAGTGTGAGAAGTTGTTCTTAAAAATAAATTCACAGTAAAGAACAAAGTTTTTAGTAAATACTGTTTACTAACTCACCAGCAGAGAAAGTTAGAAGAATATATTGTGTTGTCATGGATGACCTATTATTTACCTGTGACTATCAGGTAAATGATTGGAAGCGTAATTAGACAAACACTTGCACTCAGTCCTTGTACAACAAGAATCCAATGTCAATTTACACATTTAAGGTCTTCTGGTCAACGCAGTGATTGGGGTGAATATAAAAAAAAATCCTCATTAATTCTTTAAAAAACATGATACTAAATATTAGTGATTCGTCATTGATTGAACTCAAAATTAACTATATATTCAACTAAAGTACACGAAAACATAGGCTGCATTATCTAAAAAATTATCCATAATTGATCAACTGATATGTTTCCAGTTGATAACTGTGATGATAATTGACATCAGACGTTAGCCAATTGATCTTGTATACGTAGTCAGTGTAACTATTCTGAGCTTTTATACCAAAACTTATCTACCTTATCATGTGTAAGTTTACACACCGCAAATATATGTATTATGAATGCCGATATTTGACCAAAAGAGCAAAATTCAGAAACGTGTTATAAAAGATCTTCCTGTGAAAGAAATATGAAACAATGAGGAATACTGAAAAATTCCTCATCGGTGACAATGGGAGCTGAGGAAAATATGATAATATAATGATATACATAAAAGCATAATCCGTATGTAGACAAATTAGGGTCAATGTTGCGGTTTTCACTAAACCGCAAATTTACATAGTCTATCGTGGCATCGATTAAATTGATAAAGTGTAAATCTTCTGCACTGCTGAAAAATCACAGACCCTTATGAATGCTGAGTGAAAATACTGGTACATGTTACTTGAATAAAACCGTCAAACCAAGCATTTATCAGTCAACTGAAAAGTGACTGTATGAGGCAAAAAAACAGTGTTTATCACATCTTTGTTTATGGATCTAGAAGGCATTGTTTTAAACTAATTTTTCCCCTTCTTAATGAGGACAGATAGTAGTCATTGTGTAGTAGTCACATACCTGTGGCTCCTGGTTTACCAGTGACTTCCTGTGTCCATTACTAGGACGGCTTCAGTTAATGATGATTTTACGAAGTAATTCATATTGTGAGTAATATAAGAGCAAAAGCTCATTGGCCAAGGAAGTCACACTGTTGATTCAGGAAGTTCAAGAGAACCGAACCACGTTGTCACAACCAAGCTGCAATGGAGAACACGTAACCCCACTCACTCACGACTGACATGAAACTGGACACTGGTGGAAAACTGCTCCGGCCAGGCAATACTCCAGCCTACCTGCTCTCTGATGCTGCGCTGCTGTGCGTTGCTGTGTGTGATGATGCTGCACTTCTGTGTGTTCCTGTGTGTCATGGTGTTGTACTGCTGTGTGTTCTTGTGTGTGATGGTGTTGCACTGTTGAAGGTTCCTGTGTGTGATGGTATTGCACTGTTGAAGGTTCCTGTGTGTGATGGTGTTGCACTGTTGAATGTTCCTGTGTGTGATGGTGTTGCACTGTTGAAGGTTCCTCTGCGTGATGGTGTTGCACTGTTGAAGATTCGTGTATGCGATGGTGTTGCACTGTTGAAGGTTCCTGTGTGTGATGGTGTTGCACTGTTGAAGGTTCCTGTGTGTGATGGTGTTGCACTGTTGAAGGTTCCTGTGTGTGATGGTGTTGCACTGTTGAAGGTTCCTGTGTGTGATGGTGTTGCACTGTTGAAGGTTCCTGTGTGTGATGGTGTTGCACTGTTGAAGGTTCCTATGTGTGATGGTGTTGCACTGTTGAAGGTTCCTGTGTGTGATGGTGTTGCACTGTTGAAGGTTCCTGTGTGTGATGGTGTTGCACTGTTGAAGGTTCCTGTGTGTGATGGTGTTGCACTGTTGAAGGTTCCTGTGTGTGATGGTGTTGCACTGTTGAAGGTTCCTATGTGTGATGGTGTTGCACTGTTGAAGGTTCCTATGTGTGATGGTGTTGCACTGTTGAAGGTTCCTATGTGTGATGGTGTTGCACTGTTGAAGGTTCCTATGTGTGATGGTGTTGCACTGTTGAAGGTTCCTGTGTGTGATGGTGTTGCACTGTTGAAGGTTCCTGTGTGTGATGGTGTTGCACTGTTGAAGGTTCCTGTGTGTGATGGTGTTGCACTGTTGAAGGTTCCTGTGTGTGATGGTGTTGCACTGTTGAAGGTTCCTGTGTGTGATGGTGTTGCACTGTTGAAGGTTCCTGTGTGTGATGGTGTTGCACTGTTGAAGGTTCCTGTGTGTGATGGTGTTGCACTGTTGAAGGTTCCTGTGTGTGATGGTGTTGCACTGTTGAAGGTTCCTATGTGTGATGGTGTTGCACTGTTGAAGGTTCCTATGTGTGATGGTGTTGCACTGTTGAAGGTTCCTATGTGTGATGGTGTTGCACTGTTGAAGGTTCCTGTGTGTGATGGTGTTGCACTGTTGAAGGTTCCTGTGTGTGATGGTGTTGCACTGTTGAAGGTTCCTGTGTGTGATGGTGTTGCACTGTTGAAGGTTCCTATGTGTGATGGTGTTGCACTGTTGAAGGTTCCTGTGTGTGATGGTGTTGCACTGTTGAAGGTTCCTATGTGTGATGGTGTTGCACTGTTGAAGGTTCCTGTGTGTGATGGTGTTGCACTGTTGAAGGTTCCTGTGTGTGATGGTGTTGCACTGTTGAAGGTTCCTGTGTGTGATGGTGTTGCACTGTTGAAGGTTCCTATGTGTGATGGTGTTGCACTGTTGAAGGTTCCTGTGTGTGATGGTGTTGCACTGTTGAAGGTTCCTGTGTGTGATGGTGTTGCACTGTTGAAGGTTCCTGTGTGTGATGGTGTTGCACTGTTGAAGGTTCCTGTGTGTGATGGTGTTGCACTGTTGAAGGTTCCTATGTGTGATGGTGTTGCACTGTTGAAGGTTCCTGTGTGTGATGGTGTTGCACTGTTGAAGGTTCCTGTGTGTGATGGTGTTGCACTGTTGAAGGTTCCTGTGTGTGATGGTGTTGCACTGTTGAAGGTTCCTGTGTATGATGGTGTTGCACTGTTGAAGGTTCGTGTGTGTGATGGTATTGCACTGTTGAAGGTTCCTGTGTGTGATGGTGTGATGTTGAAGGTTCCTGTGTGTGCACTGTTGAAGGTTCCTGTGTGTGATGGTGTTGCACTGTTGAAGGTTGCTATGTGTGATGGTGTTGCACTGTTGAAGGTTCCTATGTGTGATGGCACTGTTGAAGGTTCTGTGTGTGACTGTTGAAGGTTCCTGTGTGTGATGGTGTTGCACTGTTGAAGGTTCCTATGTGTGATGGTGTTGCACTGTTGAAGGTTCCTGTGTGTGATGGTGTTGCACTGTTGAAGGTTCCTATGTGTGATGGTGTTGCACTGTTGAAGGTTCCTGTGTGTGATGGTGTTGCACTGTTGAAGGTTCCTGTGTGTGATGGTGTTGCACTGTTGAAGGTTCCTATGTGTGATGGTGTTGCACTGTTGAAGGTTCCTATGTGTGATGTTGTTGCACTGTTGAAGGTTTCTGTGTGTGATGGTGTTGCACTGTTGAAGGTTCCTGTGTGTGATGGTGTTGCACTGTTGAAGGTTGCTATGTGTGATGGTGTTGCACTGTTGAAGGTTCCTATGTGTGATGGTGTTGCACTGTTGAAGGTTCCTATGTGTGATGGTGTTGCACTGTTGAAGGTTCCTGTGTGTGATGGTGTTGCACTGTTGAAGGTTCCTGTGTGTGATGGTGTTGCACTGTTGAAGGTTCCTATGTGTGATGGTGTTGCACTGTTGAAGGTTCCTGTGTGTGATGGTGTTGCACTGTTGAAGGTTCCTATGTGTGATGGTGTTGCACTGTTGAAGGTTCCTATGTGTGATGGTGTTGCACTGTTGAAGGTTCCTATGTGTGATGGTGTTGCACTGTTGAAGGTTCCTATGTGTGATGGTGTTGCACTGTTGAAGGTTCCTGTGTGTGATGGTGTTGCACTGTTGAAGGTTCCTGTGTGCGATGGTGTTGCACTGTCGAAGGTTCCTGTGTGCGATGGTGTTGCACTGTTGAAGGTTCCTGTGTGTGATGGTGTTGCACTGTTGAAGGTTCCTGTGTGTGATGGTGTTGCACTGTTGAAGGTTCCTGTGTGTGATGGTGTTGCACTGTTGAAGGTTCCTGTGTGTGATGGTGTTGCACTGTTGAAGGTTCCTGTGTGTGATGGTGTTGCACTGTTGAAGGTTCCTGTGTGTGATGGTGTTGCACTGTTGAAGGTTCCTATGTGTGATGGTGTTGCACTGTTGAAGGTTCCTATGTGTGATGGTGTTGCACTGTTGAAGGTTCCTATGTGTGATGGTGTTGCACTGTTGAAGGTTCCTATGTGTGATGGTGTTGCACTGTTGAAGGTTCCTATGTGTGATGGTGTTGCACTGTTGAAGGTTCCTATGTGTGATGGTGTTGCACTGTTGAAGGTTCCTATGTGTGATGGTGTTGCACTGTCGAAGGTTCCTATGGTGTTGCACTGTTGAAGGTTCCTGTGTGTGATGGTGTTGCACTGTTGAAGGTTCCTGTGTGTGATGGTGTTGCACTGTTGAAGGTTCCTGTGTGTGATGGTGTTGCACTGTTGAAGGTTCCTGTGTGTGATGGTGTTGCACTGTTGAAGGTTCCTATGTGTGATGGTGTTGCACTGTTGAAGGTTCCTGTGTGTGATGGTGTTGCACTGTTGAAGGTTCCTGTGTGTGATGGTGTTGCACTGTTGAAGGTTCCTGTGTGTGATGGTGTTGCACTGTTGAAGGTTCCTGTGTGTGATGGTGTTGCACTGTTGAAGGTTCCTGTGTGTGATGGTGTTGCACTGTTGAAGGTTCCTGTGTGTGATGGTGTTGCACTGTTGAAGGTTCCTATGTGTGATGGTGTTGCACTGTTGAAGGTTCCTGTGTGTGATGGTGTTGCACTGTTGAAGGTTCCTGTGTGTGATGGTGTTGCACTGTTGAAGGTTCCTGTGTGTGATGGTGTTGCACTGTTGAAGGTTCCTGTGTGTGATGGTGTTGCACTGTTGAAGGTTCCTGTGTGTGATGGTGTTGCACTGTTGAAGGTTCCTGTGTGTGATGGTGTTGCACTGTTGAAGGTTCCTGTGTGTGATGGTGTTGCACTGTTGAAGGTTCCTGTGTGTGATGGTGTTGCACTGTTGAAGGTTCCTGTGTGTGATGGTGTTGCACTGTTGAAGGTTCCTGTGTGTGATGGTGTTGCACTGTTGAAGGTTCCTGTGTGTGATGGTGTTGCACTGTTGAAGGTTCCTATGCACTGTTGAAGGTTCCTGTGTGTGATGGTGTTGCACTGTTGAAGGTTCCTGTGTGTGATGGTGTTGCACTGTTGAAGGTTCCTGTGTGTGATGGTGTTGCACTGTTGAAGGTTCCTGTGTGTGATGGTGTTGCACTGTTGAAGGTTCCTGTGTGTGATGGTGTTGCACTGTTGAAGGTTCCTGTGTGTGATGGTGTTGCACTGTTGAAGGTTCCTGTGTGTGATGGTGTTGCACTGTTGAAGGTTCCTGTTGAAGGTTCCTGTGTGTGATGGTGTTGCACTGTTGAAGGATCCTGATGGTGTTGCACTGTTGAAGGTTCCTATGTGTGATGGTGTTGCACTGTTGAAGGTTCCTGTGCGTGATGGTGTTGCACTGTTGAAGGTTCCTGTGTGTGATGGTGTTGCACTGTTGAAGGTTCCTGTGTGTGATGGTGTTGCACTGTTGAAGGTTCCTGTGTGTGATGGTGTTGCACTGTTGAAGGTTCCTGTGTGTGATGGTGTTGCACTGTTGAAGGTTCCTGTGCGTGATGGTGTTGCACTGTTGAAGGTTCCTGTGTGTGATGGTGTTGCACTGTTGAAGGTTCCTATGTGTGATGGTGTTGCACTGTTGAAGGTTCCTATGTGTGATGGTGTTGCACTGTTGAAGGTTCCTATGTGTGATGGTGTTGCACTGTTGAAGGTTCCTGTGTGTGATGGTGTTGCACTGTTGAAGGTTCCTATGTGTGATGGTGTTGCACTGTTGAAGGTTCCTATGTGTGATGGTGTTGCACTGTTGAAGGTTCCTATGTGTGATGGTGTTGCACTGTTGAAGGTTCCTGTGTGTGATGGTGTTGCACTGTTGAAGGTTCCTATGTGTGATGGTGTTGCACTGTTGAAGGTTCCTATGTGTGATGGTGTTGCACTGTTGAAGGTTCCTATGTGTGATGGTGTTGCACTGTTGAAGGTTCCTATGTGTGATGGTGTTGCACTGTTGAAGGTTCCTATGTGTGATGGTGTTGCACTGTTGAAGGTTCCTATGTGTGATGGTGTTGCACTGTTGAAGGTTCCTATGTGTGATGGTGTTGCACTGTTGAAGGTTCCTATGTGTGATGGTGTTGCACTGTTGAAGGTTCCTATGTGTGATGGTGTTGCACTGTTGAAGGTTCCTATGTGTGATGGTGTTGCACTGTTGAAGGTTCCTGTGTGTGATGGTGTTGCACTGTTGAAGGTTCCTATGTGTGATGGTGTTGCACTGTTGAAGGTTCCTGTGTGTGATGGTGTTGCACTGTTGAAGGTTCCTATGTGTGATGGTGTTGCACTGTTGAAGGTTCCTGTGTGTGATGGTGTTGCACTGTTGAAGGTTCCTGTGTGTGATGGTGTTGCACTGTTGAAGGTTCCTGTGTGTGATGGTGTTGCACTGTTGAAGGTTCCTATGTGTGATGGTGTTGCACTGTTGAAGGTTCCTATGTGTGATGGTGTTGCACTGTTGAAGGTTCCTGTGTGTGATGGTGTTGCACTGTTGAAGGTTCCTATGTGTGATGGTGTTGCACTGTTGAAGGTTCCTGTGTGTGATGGTGTTGCACTGTTGAAGGTTCCTATGTGTGATGGTGTTGCACTGTTGAAGGTTCCTATGTGTGATGGTGTTGCACTGTTGAAGGTTCCTATGTGTGATGGTGTTGCACTGTTGAAGGTTCCTGTGTGTGATGGTGTTGCACTGTTGAAGGTTCCTATGTGTGATGGTGTTGCACTGTTGAAGGTTCCTGTGTGTGATGGTGTTGCACTGTTGAAGGTTCCTGTGTGTGATGGTGTTGCACTGTTGAAGGTTCCTGTGTGTGATGGTGTTGCACTGTTGAAGGTTCCTGTGTGTGATGGTGTTGCACTGTTGAAGGTTCCTATGTGTGATGGTGTTGCACTGTTGAAGGTTCCTATGTTGATGGTGTTGCACTGTTGAAGGTTCCTATGTGTGATGGTGTTGCACTGTTGAAGGTTCCTGTGTGTGATGGTGTTGCACTGTTGAAGGTTCCTGTGTGTGATGGTGTTGCACTGTTGAAGGTTCCTATGTGTGATGGTGTTGCACTGTTGAAGGTTCCTATGTGTGATGGTGTTGCACTGTTGAAGGTTCCTATGTGTGATGGTGTTGCACTGTTGAAGGTTCCTATGTGTGATGGTGTTGCACTGTTGAAGGTTCCTATGTGTGATGGTGTTGCACTGTTGAAGGTTCCTGTGTGTGATGGTGTTGCACTGTTGAAGGTTCCTATGTGTGATGGTGTTGCACTGTTGAAGGTTCCTGTGTGTGATGGTGTTGCACTGTTGAAGGTTCCTATGTGTGATGGTGTTGCACTGTTGAAGGTTCCTATGTGTGATGGTGTTGCACTGTTGAAGGTTCCTATGTGTGATGGTGTTGCACTGTTGAAGGTTCCTGTGTGTGATGGTGTTGCACTGTTGAAGGTTCCTATGTGTGATGGTGTTGCACTGTTGAAGGTTCCTATGTGTGATGGTGTTGCACTGTTGAAGGTTCCTATGTGTGATGGTGTTGCACTGTTGAAGGTTCCTATGTGTGATGGTGTTGCACTGTTGAAGGTTCCTATGTGTGATGGTGTTGCACTGTTGAAGGTTCCTATGTGTGATGGTGTTGCACTGTTGAAGGTTCCTATGTGTGATGGTGTTGCACTGTTGAAGGTTCCTATGTGTGATGGTGTTGCACTGTTGAAGGTTCCTATGTGTGATGGTGTTGCACTGTTGAAGGTTCCTATGTGTGATGGTGTTGCACTGTTGAAGGTTCCTATGTGTGATGGTGTTGCACTGTTGAAGGTTCCTATGTGTGATGGTGTTGCACTGTTGAAGGTTCCTGTGTGTGATGGTGTTGCACTGTTGAAGGTTCCTATGTGTGATGGTGTTGCACTGTTGAAGGTTCCTATGTGTGATGGTGTTGCACTGTTGAAGGTTCCTATGTGTGATGGTGTTGCACTGTTGAAGGTTCCTATGTGTGATGGTGTTGCACTGTTGAAGGTTCCTATGTGTGATGGTGTTGCACTGTTGAAGGTTCCTATGTGTGATGGTGTTGCACTGTTGAAGGTTCCTATGTGTGATGGTGTTGCACTGTTGAAGGTTCCTATGTGTGATGGTGTTGCACTGTTGAAGGTTCCTATGTGTGATGGTGTTGCACTGTTGAAGGTTCCTATGTGTGATGGTGTTGCACTGTTGAAGGTTCCTATGTGTGATGGTGTTGCACTGTTGAAGGTTCCTATGTGTGATGGTGTTGCACTGTTGAAGGTTCCTGTGCGTGATGGTGTTGCACTGTTGAAGGTTCCTATGTGTGATGGTGTTGCACTGTTGAAGGTTCCTATGTGTGATGGTGTTGCACTGTTGAAGGTTCCTATGTGTGATGGTGTTGCACTGTTGAAGGTTCCTATGTGTGATGGTGTTGCACTGTTGAAGGTTCCTATGTGTGATGGTGTTGCACTGTTGAAGGTTCCTATGTGTGATGGTGTTGCACTGTTGAAGGTTCCTATGTGTGATGGTGTTGCACTGTTGAAGGTTCCTATGTGTGATGGTGTTGCACTGTTGAAGGTTCCTATGTGTGATGGTGTTGCACTGTTGAAGGTTCCTATGTGTGATGGTGTTGCACTGTTGAAGGTTCCTATGTGTGATGGTGTTGCACTGTTGAAGGTTCCTATGTGTGATGGTGTTGCACTGTTGAAGGTTCCTATGTGTGATGGTGTTGCACTGTTGAAGGTTCCTATGTGTGATGGTGTTGCACTGTTGAAGGTTCCTATGTGTGATGGTGTTGCACTGTTGAAGGTTCCTATGTGTGATGGTGTTGCACTGTTGAAGGTTCCTATGTGTGATGGTGTTGCACTGTTGAAGGTTCCTATGTGTGATGGTGTTGCACTGTTGAAGGTTCCTATGTGTGATGGTGTTGCACTGTTGAAGGTTCCTATGTGTGATGGTGTTGCACTGTTGAAGGTTCCTATGTGTGATGGTGTTGCACTGTTGAAGGTTCCTATGCCTGGTGGTGTTGCACTGTTGAAGGTTCCTATGCGTGGTGGTGTTGCACTGTTGAAGGTTCCTGTGTGTGATGGTGTTGCACTGTTGAAGGTTCCTGTGTGTGATGGTGTTGCACTGTTGAAGGTTCCTATGTGTGATGGTGTTGCACTGTTGAAGGTTCCTATGTGTGATGGTGTTGCACTGTTGAAGGTTCCTATGTGTGATGGTGTTGCACTGTTGAAGGTTCCTATGTGTGATGGTGTTGCACTGTTGAAGGTTCCTATGTGTGATGGTGTTGCACTGTTGAAGGTTCCTATGCGTGATGGTGTTGCACTGTTGAAGGTTCCTATGTGTGATGGTGTTGCACTGTTGAAGGTTCCTATGCGTGATGGTGTTGCACTGTTGAAGGTTCCTATGTGTGATGGTGTTGCACTGTTGAAGGTTCCTATGTGTGATGGTGTTGCACTGTTGAAGGTTCCTATGTGTGATGGTGTTGCACTGTTGAAGGTTCCTATGTGTGATGGTGTTGCACTGTTGAAGGTTCCTATGTGTGATGGTGTTGCACTGTTGAAGGTTCCTATGTGTGATGGTGTTGCACTGTTGAAGGTTCCTATGCGTGATGGTGTTGCACTGTTGAAGGTTCCTATGTGTGATGGTGTTGCACTGTTGAAGGTTCCTATGTGTGATGGTGTTGCACTGTTGAAGGTTCCTATGTGTGATGGTGTTGCACTGTTGAAGGTTCCTATGTGTGATGGTGTTGCACTGTTGAAGGTTCCTATGCGTGATGGTGTTGCACTGTTGAAGGTTCCTGTGCGTGATGGTGTTGCACTGTTGAAGGTTCCTATGTGTGATGGTGTTGCACTGTTGAAGGTTCCTGTGTGTGATGGTGTTGCACTGTTGAAGGTTCCTATGTGTGATGGTGTTGCACTGTTGAAGGTTCCTATGCGTGATGGTGTTGCACTGTTGAAGGTTCCTATGCGTGATGGTGTTGCACTGTTGAAGGTTCCTATGCGTGATGGTGTTGCACTGTTGAAGGTTCCTATGCGTGATGGTGTTGCACTGTTGAAGGTTCCTATGTGTGATGGTGTTGCACTGTTGAAGGTTCCTATGTGTGATGGTGTTGCACTGTTGAAGGTTCCTATGCGTGATGGTGTTGCACTGTTGAAGGTTCCTATGTGTGATGGTGTTGCACTGTTGAAGGTTCCTATGTGTGA
This sequence comes from Cherax quadricarinatus, assembly GCF_038502225.1. NCBI lineage: Eukaryota > Metazoa > Arthropoda > Malacostraca > Decapoda > Parastacidae > Cherax > Cherax quadricarinatus. The sequence goes on from NC_091328.1 coordinate 26,444,453, forward strand.
TGGTGTTGCACTGTTGAAGGTTCCTATGCGTGATGGTGTTGCACTGTTGAAGGTTCCTATGTGTGATGGTGTTGCACTGTTGAAGGTTCCTATGCGTGATGGTGTTGCACTGTTGAAGGTTCCTATGTGTGATGGTGTTGCACTGTTGAAGGTTCCTATGTGTGATGGTGTTGCACTGTTGAAGGTTCCTATGTGTGATGGTGTTGCACTGTTGAAGGTTCCTATGTGTGATGGTGTTGCACTGTTGAAGGTTCCTATGTGTGATGGTGTTGCACTGTTGAAGGTTCCTATGTGTGATGGTGTTGCACTGTTGAAGGTTCCTATGCGTGATGGTGTTGCACTGTTGAAGGTTCCTATGTGTGATGGTGTTGCACTGTTGAAGGTTCCTATGTGTGATGGTGTTGCACTGTTGAAGGTTCCTATGTGTGATGGTGTTGCACTGTTGAAGGTTCCTATGTGTGATGGTGTTGCACTGTTGAAGGTTCCTATGCGTGATGGTGTTGCACTGTTGAAGGTTCCTATGCGTGATGGTGTTGCACTGTTGAAGGTTCCTATGTGTGATGGTGTTGCACTGTTGAAGGTTCCTATGTGTGATGGTGTTGCACTGTTGAAGGTTCCTATGTGTGATGGTGTTGCACTGTTGAAGGTTCCTATGCGTGATGGTGTTGCACTGTTGAAGGTTCCTATGCGTGATGGTGTTGCACTGTTGAAGGTTCCTATGCGTGATGGTGTTGCACTGTTGAAGGTTCCTATGCGTGATGGTGTTGCACTGTTGAAGGTTCCTATGTGTGATGGTGTTGCACTGTTGAAGGTTCCTATGTGTGATGGTGTTGCACTGTTGAAGGTTCCTATGCGTGATGGTGTTGCACTGTTGAAGGTTCCTATGCGTGTTGAAGGTGGTGTTGCACTGTTGAAGGTTTCTATGTGTGATGGTGTTGCACTGTTGAAGGTTCCTATGCGTGGTGGTGTTGCACTGTTGAAGGTTCCTATGTGTGATGGTGTTGCACTGTTGAAGGTTCCTATGTGTGATGGTGTTGCACTGTTGAAGGTTCCTATGTGTGATGGTGTTGCACTGTTGAAGGTTCCTATGTGTGATGGTGTTGCACTGTTGAAGGTTCCTGTGTGTGATGGTGTTGCACTGTTGAAGGTTCCTATGTGTGATGGTGTTGCACTGTTGAAGGTTCCTGTGCGTGATGGTGTTGCACTGTTGAAGGTTCCTATGTGTGATGGTGTTGCACTGTTGAAGGTTCCTATGTGTGATGGTGTTGCACTGTTGAAGGTTCCTGTGCGTGATGGTGTTGCACTGTTGAAGGTTCCTATGAGTGATGGTGTTGCACTGTTGAAGGTTCCTATGCGTGATGGTGTTGCACTGTTGAAGGTTCCTATGTGTGATGGTGTTGCACTGTTGAAGGTTCCTATGTGTGATGGTGTTGCACTGTTGAAGGTTCCTATGTGTGATGGTGTTGCACTGTTGAAGGTTCCTATGCCTGGTGGTGTTGCACTGTTGAAGGTTCCTATGCGTGGTGGTGTTGCACTGTTGAAGGTTCCTATGTGTGATGGTGTTGCACTGTTGAAGGTTCCTATGTGTGATGGTGTTGCACTGTTGAAGGTTCCTATGTGTGATGGTGTTGCACTGTTGAAGGTTCCTATGTGTGATGGTGTTGCACTGTTGAAGGTTCCTATGTGTGATGGTGTTGCACTGTTGAAGGTTCCTATGTGTGATGGTGTTGCACTGTTGAAGGTTCCTATGCGTGATGGTGTTGCACTGTTGAAGGTTCCTATGTGTGATGGTGTTGCACTGTTGAAGGTTCCTATGTGTGATGGTGTTGCACTGTTGAAGGTTCCTATGCGTGATGGTGTTGCACTGTTGAAGGTTCCTATGCGTGATGGTGTTGCACTGTTGAAGGTTCCTATGCGTGATGGTGTTGCACTGTTGAAGGTTCCTATGTGTGATGGTGTTGCACTGTTGAAGGTTCCTATGCGTGATGGTGTTGCACTGTTGAAGGTTCCTATGTGTGATGGTGTTGCACTGTTGAAGGTTCCTATGCGTGATGGTGTTGCACTGTTGAAGGTTCCTATGTGTGATGGTGTTGCACTGTTGAAGGTTCCTATGTGTGATGGTGTTGCACTGTTGAAGGTTCCTATGCGTGATGGTGTTGCACTGTTGAAGGTTCCTATGTGTGATGGTGTTGCACTATATGTGATAATAACGGACAGGTGTGTATTCCTGAAAGTGATCGTGTCGCTCTGTGACGGTGCTTCACTGTTGTATTTTCATGTGTATGTGATCGTGCTCTGTTGTGTGCTCCCGTGTGTGTGACGGTACTACACTTCTGTTTGTGTGAATGTTAATATCGTACCGAATAGGTAAAACTGGTCAATTAGCAAGAACTCATTTAAAATTGTCATTCTAAAATTTTCTTTTATACTTTTAAAGACACATTTTTTCATTTATGTTAATTTAAAAATTAATAACAAGCGCAATTTGATTTAACATAATCCAACTAAATATGTTTTAGATACGTTTACAGTAATTTAATAATAAAAAAACACAATATGTTTTTTCGTTAAGTTCAGAATGATTTTTGCGAAATTATTGCATACGCAAATTTTCGCTTGCCGTATTCGGCAAGAAGAGCATTGCCATTTAAATTAAAATCGCAATTTTTACCTATTCGGCTCAACATTAATGAAGGTGCTCTACTGTTGCGTGTTCCTGTGTGTAAATGCGCTGCATTACTGTGTGTTCTTGAGTATGTGAAGGTTCTGCACTGCTGTGTGTTCCTGTGTGTGTGATGCTGCTGCATTGCAGTGTGTTCCTGTGTGTGTGATGCTGCTGCATTGCAGTGTGTTCCTGTGTGCGTGTGATGCTGCTGCATTGCAGTGTGTTCCTGTGTGTGTGATGCTGCTGCATTGCAGTGTGTTCCTGTGTGCGTGTGATGATGCTGCATTGCAGTGTGTTCCTGTGTACGTGTGATGATGCTGCATTGCAGTGTGTTCCTGTGTACGTGTGATGATGCTGCATTGCAGTGTGTTCCTGTGTACGTGTGATGATGCTGCGTTGCAGTGTGTTCCTGTGTACGTGTGATGCTGCTGCATTGCAGTGTGTTCCTGTGTACGTGTGATGATGCTGCGTTGCAGTGTGTTCCTGTGTACGTGTGATGCTGCTGCATTGCAGTGTGTTCCTGTGTACGTGTGATGATGCTGCATTGCAGTGTGTTCCTGTGTACGTGTGATGATGCTGCAGTGCAGTGTGTTCCTGTGTACGTGTGATGATGCTGCATTGCAGTGTGTTCCTGTGTACGTGTGATGCTGCTGCATTGCAGTGTGTTCCTGTGTGCGTGTGATGATGCTGCATTGCAGTGTGTTCCTGTGTGCGTGTGATGCTGCTGCATTGCAGTGTGTTCCTGTGTGCGTGTGATGCTGCTGCATTGCAGTGTGTTCCTGTGTGTGTGATGCTGCTGCATTGCAGTGTGTTCCTGTGTGCGTGTGATGCTGCTGCATTGCAGTGTGTTCCTGTGTGCGTGTGATGATGCTGCATTGCAGTGTGTTCCTGTGTGCGTGTGATGCTGCTGCATTGCAGTGTGTTCCTGTGTACGTGTGATGCTGCTGCATTGCAGTGTGTTCCTGTGTACGTGTGATGATGCTGCATTGCAGTGTGTTCCTGTGTACGTGTGATGCTGCTGCATTGCAGTGTGTTCCTGTGTACGTGTGATGCTGCTGCATTGCAGTGTGTTCCTGTGTACGTGTGATGATGCTGCATTGCAGTGTGTTTGTATATGTGATGGTTGTACTCCACTAAGTGATCCTGTGAGTGATGGTGATGTTCTATTGTGTGTGCCAGTGTGCATGTGTTGATGTTGTATTCCAGTATGTTATAATATAAGTACATAAGAATGGACGAACTCTGCAGCAGGTCTCCTGGTCCATACAAGGCTGGTCCTTATCAGAACCACCCATTTCCACTCAATTATCTGCTCAACCCTTTTCCACAGTTGCCCAAGTATTTGCTTCACTATCTCAGTATTAATCAAACCCAGCCCCTTTCACTCATATATTTGTCCAATCACTGTTTAAAGCTACCCAAAGTTTTAGCATCTATTAAACAACTCGGCAGATTGTTTCACGAATCGACAACTCTGTTTGAAAACCAGTACTTATCAATGTCCTACCTAAATCTAAACTTATCTAATTTAAAACGGTTATTTCTCGTTGTTACCTGGTTCGTCATCCTCAGTACTTTATTTATATGGCCTTCGTTTATGCCCATCATCTACTTATGAACCTCATTGATATCTCTCATTCTACGTCTCTCAAGAGAGCGAAAGTTCAGGGTTCTCACTCTATATTCATATGGGAGATTCATTATACTGTGTATTAATTTTGCCATTCTTCTCTAAATGTTCTCCAATGAATTTATATCCATTCTGTAGTATGATCACAAATCTATAAATTTTAGCATTAGCTGGGAATACGAGAATAATGATAATACGGTAAAAGTCCCTGATTTTCGTTCTGCCGATTATATTCGACGTAGGGAACACCTGTCTAATCTGGATTGGGGTAATTAGCTAATAATTTTATTGATGATCACACTTACGATTACGAAGGGATCTGCGTTTATGATTTTTTCTTAATAATGTACAACGAACTCAGAGCATATATATTCCTCAAAGAGATATTAGGTCAAATAATAACGACCCCAAATGGGTTAAGAGGAGGCTAAAGCATTTACTAGGAGAGAAAAGGGAATTTACAGGCGCATCAAGATAGGAGAAATTAACCTTATTGACCAATATGTTCAGTTAAAAAGAGAAATGAAAAGGGGGATTAGAAAGGCTAAACGTGACTATGAAATTGCTAATGAATCAAAGACTAATCCAAAAGGGTTCTTTCAAGTGTACAGGACGAAGGTGAGGGGAAAAAGTAGGACCTGTGAAAATTGGGAATGGACAGCTGACGGACCACGAACTGGAAATGTGCTCGTCATATAATGATTATTTTTTGTCAGTCTTTACTCAAGAAGACGTTAATGAGATTCCAGAAATTAATGATAATTCAGTTCCTGGAAAATTCAAATTGACGAATATTACTGTCACGAGGGACATGGTTATCAAACAGATAGATAAATTGAAACAAAATAAGTCCCCGGGACCCGACGAGTTGTTTTCCAGGGTACTTAAAGACTGAAAATAAATGGTATAAAATACCGACACTATGGAAACATAAACACATATGCAGTTTAATGTGATCCTTTATTGACAACGTTTCGCCCACACAGTGGGCTTTTTCAAGTCACAAACAGATCTACCTGGGGTGGAAGGTACGGGAGTATTTATAGTCAGGTGGAAAATGCTGCATCTGAGGATCCACTGGGTGGGGTTATAGTCTTGGGTAGCTTGGCAGGGGTATTGGACAAGTTGTGAGTAGACCTTCTGCAGTGTTCTATGTTCTTATGTGGGATAGCGATGAAGAAGTTTCCGGGCAAGTGGTTCAGCTATGTTATAGAAGCCATTGTTCTGGTTGAAATTGTTGGTTATAGAGATAAGCGATGATTCCAGGATTCTTCGGTATTGAGTGTTGTCTTCTGTGGCGATAAGTCTTGAGTTTCTGTAGTTGATTAAATGGTTGTGTGAATTGTGATGTTGTACACAGGCATTCCTTGTATCGTCAGTCCTGCTTGCGTATTGGTGTTCTGAAATACGTGTTTGGAGGTCTCTTGATGTTTCGCCCACGTATAATTTGTTGCAGTCATTACAAGGGATTATGTATACCCCTGCAGAGGATGGAAGCTTGTCCTGTCTACTACTGGTGATGTCCTTGATGGTCGTGGTTGTGGAGGTAGATACTTGGAATGATGTATTGGAAAAGATATTGGAAACATGTTTGGCAGCAATGAGTTCCTTGAGGAAGAATGCACTATAATTGAACAAGTATTTTCTAAACTCCACTATCCTCGTCACTTCATCAGAGACTGCAGACGGCGGGCATTAAACATCTTCAACACACCCAGAGAAGACACTGCCGAGAAGAGATACATAGTCCTCCCCACCAACTCCATTGCCAAACATGTTTCCAATATCTTTTCCAATACATCATTCCAAGTATCTACCTCCACAACCACGACCATCAAGGACATCACCAGTAGTAGACAGGACAAGCTTCCATCCTCTGCAGGGGTATACATAATCCCTTGTAATGACTGCAACAAATTATACGTGGGCGAAACATCAAGAGACCTCCAAACACGTATTTCAGAACACCAATACGCAAGCAGGACTGACGATACAAGGAATGCCTGTGCGCAACATCACAATTCACACAACCATTTAATCAACTACAGAAACTCAAGACTTATCGCCACAGAAGACAACACTCAATACCGAAGAATCCTGGAATCATCGCTTATCTCTATAACCAACAATTTCAACCAGAACAATGGCTTCTATAACATAGCTGAACCACTTGCCCGGAAGCTTCTTCATCGCTATCCCACATAAGAACATAGAACACTGCAGAAGGTCTACTCACAACTTGTCCAATATCCCTGCCAAGCTACTCAAGACTATAACCCCACCCAGTGGATCCTCAGATGCAGCATTCTCCACCTGACCTCAACATTCTGACTATAAATACTCCCGTACCTTCCACCCCAGGTAGATCTGTTTGTGACTTGAAAAAGCCCACTATGTGGGCGAAACGTTATCAATAAAGGATCACATTAAACTGCATATGTGTTTATGTTTCCGTACTTAAAGACTGCAAGATGGAACTTAGGCAGCCATTAACGAGCGTGTTAAATGCGTCCATCTTAATTGGTGTTGTGCCAGAGATGTTGAAGATAGCTAATGCGGTTCCTACATTCAAATCAGTGGATAACTCCACTCCATCAAATTACCGTCCAATCAGCCTGACGTCTATAGTAGGCAAATTATTAGAATCGATTATAGATGATATTATTAGAAGTCATCTTGAAGAGCATAATTAGATTAATTAATCTCAGGATGGGTTCACGAGAGGTCGTTCCTGCCTGACAAATTTACTGACGTTCTTCAATAGAACATTTGAGGCAGTAGACAGTGATAAAGAATATGATATTGTTTATTTGGATTTTAGCAAAGCCTTCGATAGAGTACCTCACAAGAGACTCTTAAGAAAGGTGGCAGCTCATGGTATAGGAGGTAAAGTTCTAGTATGGATAGAGGCATGGCTTACCAACAGAAAGCAGAGAGTTTTCATTAACGGGGTCAAATCTGAATGGGGATTAGTCACTAGTGACGTTCCACAAGGATCAGTTTTAGGCCCTCTTTTGTTCGTAATATACATTTATGACCTTGATGAAGGAATTACAAGTGGCACGAGCAAATTTGCTGACGATACAAAAATAGGCCGTATGATTCATTCTGAGGAGGATAAAAATGAACTCCAGGAGGATTTAGACAAATTAATGTCTTGGACTGGAAAATGGCAGATGAAGTTCAATGTGGATAAGTGTAAGGTACTAGTCCTCGGTAATGAAAATAACCCTCGAAGTTATAAACTACGTGAAGTAGAGCTTGATTATACAGAATGTGAAAAAGACTTGTGAGTCTTTGATAATTCTATTTACCCATGTGCAAGTCCCACTCAAATCCAACTCCTCTCACTCATGTATTTATCCAACCTAAATTTGAAACTACCCAAGGTCTTAGCCTCGATAACTCTACTAGGCAGACTGTTCCACTCGTCAACCACCCTATTTCCAAACCAATGCTTTCCTGTATCCTTTCTAAATCTAAACTTGAAGACTGAGACACTTATGCAACATATGGGAATCTTTATTGAGGAAACGTTTCCTCAGTAATGATTCCCATATGTTGCATAAGTATCTCAATCTTCAACTTGTCGGATTTTTAACCATTTATCACATCTGTCAGACATTGTAGCATCATGGGATCTTGGTACAAAGAATTCTTCAAAACTTGTCCATTCATTGGACCAAGACCTACTTCGACTAGTGGATGGTACCACTGTGACCCCGCCTCCTCCTGCTTCGCCTCACCTAACTACAGTATATAAACCACGTCTACGGCCCTATGCTGCACATTCTACAAGATTGATGGGCTG